>NC_090446.1:225925122-226267622 GCF_031143425.1 Pleurodeles waltl
TTAGTGGCAGTGTTCCGCTTGAAGCAAGGTTTTTACCCTGCAATGCTCCATGAAAGGAGGTTTAATTAATTTCCCACAGACTGCCTTGGTTGCTGGTAAAAGAGTCACTCTTTTCTTGGGGCATTTAGGGTAGATGATAGCCAGTTCCACTGATTCCGGCTTGAGTTACTATCCTGTATGTTTCTTGTTGGTACCATACTTGACATTATTACCTGACCACTCTGCAGGACTGAGTACGCAGGGGAAGTTTCCATCCATCTGCAATAAAGGAAGAAGGTAGCAAAGCTTTATTTGTTTCGACAGTGCAATGTCCCATGCTTTCAAATTGTTGTTTGAAGTTCAGGATTGAGAACA
The DNA here is from genome assembly GCF_031143425.1 of Pleurodeles waltl. Taxonomy (NCBI): domain Eukaryota; kingdom Metazoa; phylum Chordata; class Amphibia; order Caudata; family Salamandridae; genus Pleurodeles; species Pleurodeles waltl. The sequence goes on from NC_090446.1 coordinate 225,925,477, forward strand.
CTAATTCTCCCAATCTCCATGTAGTAAGGGTTTTCACCGTTCATTTGTGATCTTCATTAGAAATAAATTCATCTGGTAGCAGATCTTAAGATCTTAGGTGCTTTAAACCAGGAATTTCTGCAAGTAGTCCCATTATACTTCCTCTGTTGAGGGTGTCCTGTAGGCATTGAGAATCATATTCTGGTCTTAGAGAATTTGATGATTTATTTTCTCCCTCAAAGGGGATTTTGATCCACTCTTCCCAATTGGGGAGTCGTTGATATTGACCAATAATCTTTCACCCTCCATGCTTCCATCTTAATGGCCATCCGCTCCCTCCACAGTGTGGCTGGTACTGATTTTCCTTCCTGGTTACTGGAAATTATCACAACTTCCTGACCACAAGCTGTATTTGCTAATGGTGTGTATTGGGGCCTCCTAAATGCAGGCCCTGTTGTTTGTTCAGTCCTGTGCGTGCTCCCTACTGTTATTCGCCATTTGTATAGAAGGGCCATATGCAGGGAAAGGGTTACTTTGCAAACTTTCTCCTGTTCTGCCTTTCTGTATGGGCTTAGCCCTTCCTGATCCAGTTATTGGTGTTTACTGCAGGATATACCATGTTTTGTTTGATATTTGTATTCCGCCACTGATAGAGGCCATTGGTGGGTTGTTTTTTGCTTCCTTAGATATGTTAATAGTTATGTCTTTAGTTGTTGCCAACGTGTCCAGTGACTTTAGGACTGAGAGTTCCTCCTCCAATGCATTGCTCATAAGCAGGTCAATTGACGTATTTGCATCAATGGTGTCCCTTCTGTCCTGTATTATTGTGAACATCGGATATATTCTGATGGACTCTCACAAAATGCTGGTGTTTATTCCAAGCATGTTTTTTCTGCCTCTTTTTCTGTTTGCCAGCCCTGGGCTCTTTCAGACATGTAACACTTAATGGCAACTGTTGACTAGCATCTCCTGTCAATTCGTGCCTTTTAGAATGTTTCAATGCAATCCCAGGTGGTATATTTGCCCATAGGTTCGGTGTAAATCAACTCCCAGATTTTGTAGTTGCTTAGTAGGTTCTTGTGGTTGGATGGTGTTGGCTGCTTCATTAGCAAGAGATTATTTCTTTGTTTCTATTTTGTTTGCTAAAATAGCAGGTAAGGTGCTTAATTTATCAATGATAGGACCAAATGCAGTTTGTTTGTAATGGTGGGTGGGTTTCTTCAACCCTAATTATTAAATCTGTTAATTTTTCATATTGCATTGATTACGTATGGTGAAATTCAGCTACTTTCACACAAACTGCCTGTCCACCGCACGCATGCAGCGAATGTTCCCAGAGGCCCATCCGGCCTGTGCTAGGTGTAGCTTCCCCACTGGGGATTTCTTTCATGTGGCCTGGGAGTGCCTGCAGATAAAACTCTTCTAGGACGAGTGATTTCTGAGGTCCTGGGACGCCTGATTTAAATTGACCCCTAAAATAACGCTGCTGGGGCTAATGGAGGAGTTGGGAGGCCCACAAGTGGTCTGCAGTTTTATAGGGGTGGCCTGCATAAAAGCCAAGAGAGGCACAGCCCGCCCGTGGAAGCAACCCACGCTCCCATCATTAGCAGTGTGACGGGTAGGTGTTAATTGGTGTGCACAACAAGAAAAGCTGACATATATATATATCGCAGGTGTCTACAGCAGAACGTCACAGTGTGTGGGAAATGGTGGAACTATTACTGGTTGTCAATACAGAAGGGCCGTAACGTGTGGAGTTGGCCATGCATGTGATGTTACAGTTCTGAATACTCAAAGCTTGTTACCAGTATTGTATGGAGGGTGCTCACAGTTCAAGCAATACAATTTGTTACAAAAAAAAAAGAAAATCTGTTATTTTTTTTCAACTTTGCGTTTATGCCCGAGATGTGAGAAGGCATTAGATTCATGAGACGTATTTGAATGTCTAGTTTATCTGACTGCACTTTGAGAGTATCTATTGAAGTCTGCAAAGTGTTCAGCAATGAGACATAAAGACCCGAAGTACTTACTGGTTTTGAGCCTGGGTTCCAGTACAGCTGATTCTTTGCAGTTTTCTGTGCAGCCCTTACAGGCCTGCTTACATTCGTTTGGATGCAGTGCGGAATGTTAGTTACTATTTCTTCTGCAGGATTGCCAGAATCCTTGGTAGCAGCTTTTGTGATTTTGGGGATTCATGGGTGGACATAAATGCCGCAACGGGCCTGCCCTTCAGAGACAAGAGGATTAGGCCTGGGCCTGGCTCGACGGGAGAGTGCACGGCTCCTGGTCAGGCCCACTGACTGTCGCTTCGCCCCTGGGAGTGGTGGCTGAGGATTCAGCAAGTGTTCTATTGTTATTCTCTATTATGGGTTGTGGGAATTATGGGAGGGTATGCTTTACTCAACCTGATTGGGGGTTGTAGAAGGAGGGGGAGAAGATGGGCTTTCATCACAGTTGTTGTTTAGTTACTGTTCTGTTGTTTCTGGAACTACCTGGACATGGGCCCCTCTTGCTCGCACTAGTACACCGAGAACTGTGTAGCAATCACTCACCCACCAATTTGCCTTGTCCACGCATTTGAAATGGACACCTTAAAATGCCTTACCTGGAATATCCACTGCGTCAACGACCACCACAAGGCACACCTCTTACATCCCTACCTAACCAGACAAAACATAGATGTATGCATACACCCCGTTTCACTTCGACACTCAATGTCATTATGCACGATAATTGCTTGCAAGAGGTCTTACAACTCCTCCATCCCCACATAAGAGAGGGCACTTGCCTCTCAATGGCCCATAAAGCATGGTCAAGAATGGACTCCTGGCTAATCTCTAGGGAGGATCACTTCCCGGTGCTGCTGGTGTCTGCCACCGTCCGCGCTAAAGAACGCCGTTCTTCGGGAAGAAATCTGCACCAAAACAATCACCTACTTTGCCCTCAATAAAGACTCTGTCGAGTCTCCCTCCACACTCTGGGAAGCCTCAAAGATGGTGATTTGGGGTGCTTGTATCACAAAGCAATCTGAGAATCTCTCTCCGGACTGGAACGTAGAGCCACAACCTTGAAATGATTAACTACCAAAATGAAGAGGATGCCACACTAGCCAGCATCTGCAACAAACTGTCTGACAGAGAAATGCAGGCCAGGCGATATGGAGAAGGGGACAGACCGAGTAAAACACTGGAAAGACTACTCCGTCCTCCTCACTCCTCAGGCTATATCATGCAACTTCAGAGCCCCGACACGAACCTTGTGACAGCTCCCTCTGACATACTAACAGTCATGACATCATTCTACGCCCAATAATATAAGACCACCCCAGTCCACAGCTAGGCCAAACTTACCAAATATTTAGACACCATACAGCTGATCTGGCTCAAAAGTGCATATCACACCTCCCTAGACGTCCCTATCACCACAAAAGAAATTACCCAGATCATCATGGGCCTTCTCGGGGACAAGCCCCAGAAACTGATGGGCTCACAACAGTGTTCTACAAATAATATGCCTCACTCCTAGCCCCACACCTCTTAGGGATATATCAGGGATCATTACACTTCGGTTCGATCCAGTCATCACTGCGAGAAGGGGTAACCATTACACTCCTCAAGCCGTAGAAGCTGACAGACCGCTGCGATTTGTACAGACAGCTCTCATTAATAAACGTGGACAATAAAATATATTCCAAAGTGCTTGCAGATCGCCTTCTACCTCTAGTTCCCAGGATAGTACTACCCGCCAATCAGGCTTCGTCCCTGGCAGGGTAACCTCACACAACTTCAGAACCATTTTTGCGGGCATGCATCATCTAAATTCTCAAATCACTGCAGCAGTAACCCTACTAGACCCGAACCAAAAGCATTCGACACTCTGGAATGGACATCTCTTTCTCCTGCTAGCACAAATTAGCCGACGTCCACAATATATTAAGCAAATACAACTCCTTTACACATTTCCCACAGCCCGTATGCAAAATAACGGACTTGGCTCAGGGGACCAGACAGGTGATGCCCAGTCTCCCTATTACTCTTTTTGGCTAGGCTCCGTTAGCACCACGCTAAAAGAAGTAAAGTATCCAGAACCAGAGGCCTAATCATCTCCATATATGATGACAACATTATCCTCTAAGCATGCAATCCCAAAGAGAATCTGGTTCCACTGACCCAGGAGTTAATCAAGTTCGGAGGTCACTCCGGCATCCAGATCAACTGGTCCAAGTCAATAATGTTTCCACCTATAGACAGCACTTTTCCATTCCAAACTAAATATACAATGAAATGGGTGGATGAACCAACCGAATACTTGGGAATATGGCTAAGTCAAGACCCTGAAGAGCTCTGTTGGGAAAATGACAGTCAGGCTGTATCCTGGCTTGACGAGAGAGTACTGATTTGGTCCAAGCTGCCATTAAGCCTAGCCGGGCGCTTATCTATTGCCAAGATCATTGTACTACCCAAATTCCTCTACCTGTTTGTAAACGTCTCCCTCCCCCTTACTGCTTCATTTTTCAAACAGCTGAGAGCGAGCCTGGTGACTTTGACATGGGGGGGTGGAGCCAACCCCGGATTTCCTGGGAGACCTCTTCTGCCCACCCAGAGCAGTCTGGGCACACCCATTATGACCTTATACACCTACTGTGCACAGGCCCAATTTACACACTTCTGAATATACCCAACAGCGTTTCAGCCCCATGTATCAGTGGAAATAGACAAGGCACTGCCATGCCCCCTCTCAGCAGCTCTATAAGCCCCCTATAGGGCGCCCAGAGCTGAAATCGACACAGTTGAATGTGCACGCTGGGCACTGATGACAATCCCACGATATCTCCGCTAACTGAAAGCGGGGCAAAAACCCAGACCCAGAAACTCTGTCTTCACCACTTTTTATTTTACTTATAGCTAGATAATCACTTTCTCCCCTCATTTGAGGGCACAGAGTCCATGCCCATCACCTTTTCGGGTACACTCCTTCACTATCAACTCCGCTTCACATGTCACGCATTGCACAATACCTTTCCATCCCCCGCCAACACTTCCAGCACTTAAGCATAAACTCACATCTCCACAACAGTGCAAACTGATCACTCAACTGTACACCCTCACATTAAATTCACCCTCAATGGCACCGCCACATGCAGGGCACAATGAGAGGAAGACTTAGATACACCCCTCACAGATGCACAATGGGTCTTCCACTGCCCCCAACTCAAACACCTTTCTCCTAATTACAGACTAGTTCAAATACCAGCTCTACCCCTCTATAGCTCTTTAAAGTAGGGTCAACTCAGGATTCCAGCTGACAGCGATGTGGTTGGGCCCCGGTTTCCTTTGTCCACTTAGCCTGCCTCTGCCATAGCGTGCAGCATTTTGGTATGGAATTTTCCTAGTCATCCACAGGATAACCAATAATCCCTTCCCCGCTAGCCTCCTAGTTGGGTAAGAAAGGAGTTAATATTCTATGATAAGTGAGTGGTCACAAATTTAGGTGAAATAAACCAAATTTGGATGAGATTTTTATATTTATTGTCAAAGAAGCTACATATGGCACAACTTACACATGGAAACTGTTCCACTAAGAAGATTAATTTATGTACAAGCGTGGGACATGACAGAACTATAAAAATACACTCCCCATTACTTGATCAATGCAATTGGTGGTGCAATAAAAAGTTACTTTTCTTCCAAAGTCATTCAGATCCAACTCATTATTTACTTCAAGATTTAAAAAGACAACGACCAACGCATTTCGTTCACCACATAAGAACTAGGGCACTAAGAATCCTTTGCTGCTAGATGTTTAGAGGTCATCAAAATTATTCCCATGTATGTAGTCATCCACATCTGAGTTGACTCCAAAATTTACATAAGTTCATATTAATTACATCATTTCGATTGGTGACCACCATTTGTGGCATAATTATAGGTATTGCAGCATAATAGTGACCACCACATCATAGTGGAGAGCCTTAAGCTATTTAGGTACACATTGTGTTACGGAGGAAATTCTATTATGATGGTGACCTCTATTGCTATTTTGGGAGTATCCTTAGTATAATTCCAAACGTACCCTGGAGTAATGATGCCCATAACTTCTATATTGTGGGCATCAATAGCCTAATCATGGCCACTCTAGGCATAAAGGTGGCTATTGTGTCACTACTCATGAAGAGGAATTCCATACTGACAAATTATTTTAAGACATTTATGTTGATAACCAATCTGGGTTGGTTGCAACTGGTATACCCAAGATGTGGGGCTACCATCTATTGCTATGTGCTACCTGTTAGTAGCTGTAGATGTGATCAGAATTAAGTCTCAATACAGAAAAAGTCAAAGACCCCTAATCTAGGGTGTTCGGTTTGTCTGAACTTGCCTAATTCAAACTTTTCATTAGTATGGTTTGTAGCAATTCAATTTCTATCGTTTCTACACTGAAGAGATGTAGGGAATGTAGGGGTGGTTTCATATGCCAGCCTTCCATATATGCTGATTTGTATTATTTTTTACATTTTACGTTATGTTATTAGAGAAGATTGCAGAATCTGCTTATATTTAAGTTAAAAAATGTGTCAAGACCATGTTGAATTGACTCAGCACCACTAGAGATAAGGTTTTGAACTGTTACTCTTCACTTTTTCACACCAGAATTAAAAACAATTCTTAGAGGGTAGATGGAAAATTCTAGTTCCTCATAAGGTATTTTTAAAAGGTATAAACATAAAGCTCTGACTTCATTTCAAACCAGATGGGTCCATACCTTTTATGTAGATCGAAATTTACAAAACTGAAAATGTATATTTTCCATCTCAAATGTCATACTTTAGACCAGTAAATATGCCACCAACATATCATCAGGTAACTGTGGGTTGAAGCAAGTTAAGATGACTGCTTCTCCGGTACTCAAATTTTGCCAGATAAAGAGTCAAAAGGTCTTGAATCCTGCTAATTTCAAGCTGAAATATAGTGACATTTTTTTTATCTTTTCAGCTGCTCGCCAAAGTGGTCCACCTTTTCACTCTTTTGAATTGCCCTCAACTCACGGCCTCCCAGTGTGCCACAGGTTAGTGGCCTCACATCCCCTTACTTTATAATGTCCATCTCCCTCTACACTACTGCAATGACCCCTACAAACAGAAACTTGACACCCTTTGCAATGCATCCAAACTACTTTATGCCTCCTCAAATTTCAGATGCTTCTGCCAAAGACTTTCAATAGTGCAAAATCATCCTTAACTTTGCAAGTATAATAATTATCTTACAACATCTCACTCACTACCCTCTCTTTCCCATTACCGTATGTATCAATTCTGCATTTTCCGCATGGATATGCCAGATTTTTCACCTTTTTCTGGGCCAGACTTTTGCTGGCATTGGCATTCTACTGCTGTTTGGCAATAGTAAACTACACACAGTGCCACTGCTTTCCCTCTAAATCAAGTGCTGTAAACTGGAATGCTCTATGGTCCTATCAACCTTCCCTGTGAGTCCATTGAAAATCGTGCCTAATGTGCACCTGTGGCATGGACAGTTAAATATCAAACATGCGCTGCAGTGTGTATTTACACTACTCATACATGACAAAAATATAATTCTGCTAGGAGCACCCCAGTGCTTTGGCTAAGCTATAGTTTAAATGCACTTCAGATACATGATAGAGAAAACTGGCTTTGTCATGTAGCAATTTTTTTTTTTTTTTTTACACCCCTAAAGTGTGCATTAAAGACCAACATAGCAGAGTACTAATATATGAAAATACGGAACCCTTCATATGAAGGTGAGTGAACTCCTCACAGTGAAGTAAATACCAAAAGCTAGTTCAGCTGCTAGGCCAAACTAGACCTTTTTTAATAGGCCTAGGTAGGATGATAATATTTATTTTCCACCTACGCTTAAGAAAGGGCTAAAAATATTCTTCAAACTTATTTTCTACTTAGTTTTTAAAATCTAGCTAACTGTGAAATAGATTTTTGATAATATAAGCAGAAAAGTAAAAATAGACTTTACGCTGCCTAAGGCAGAACTGGCATAAAACCAGTTTTGCCACAGATCACACTTCTAGAGCTGCAATAAACATCTTTGGGTGGAAAATGTAACATTTGTGGCACACACGACAATGGCTTGCTTGTGTGCCCAGGAAAGGACAAAGGGTGTTATCTGTTAACCACTTCAAAAGGATTAGCAGTCTGAGAGTGTACAGAAACAGTTGGCAGAAAAAGGGGAGTTTTGTCACTACCTCTTTTGACTTGGAGATGCCAATGAGGCCCCCTCCTATTTATCTTTAAAACCTTCCGCGGCATGTAGTTTTTAGCTACAATAGGTGGGAAAGCCAGTTTCTTACCCTGTCAGATAGAAAAGTGAGCAAAAAGCTGAAGTTAGGCCTGCCAGGTTGTAGCTTGGTTCCAGAACAACTCCATCTGAAGAAGGCAGTCCTGCTCAAAGAAGGATCCCTACTCCTGGCTCTTAATGGAAGAAAAGGACTCACACAAGGGCTCACAGACTCCTGACTTATGCTGGCACCCAGGAACTCACACTGTTCTTCAAGGGTTATGTGGTTGGCCTCCGTTTACCTGCTTCAGGGACACGAAAAGCAGAAGGACCCCAGCTCTAAGAGGTCCCATCTAACTAAAGAGAACTAGATGCCCTCAGATGACCTGCTGGAGAGAGACTTGGGGCCCAGAACTCACCAGAAGAACGTTTCATACTATTGGGAGACAAAGTCTAAGGGTAAAACATTTGACCAGAACAACCCACTTGGTATATCGACCTTTGCTCCATCATAATCAATCTGAAATTGCACCTGCGTCCCAGCCTACTGGGAACTGTTTTTTTCCATACAGCGACTGGCTTCTTTCTAGGCTTGTTTTGCATTCAAAATCCACATTTCTGATTCCCCTTAACCTATTTATCTTGGTGACTTGTTGCCCATTAATCTTTTCTTTGTTTTTCTAAATTGTCTTTGGAATTATATTGTGTGGTGTTATTTACTTTAAAATTGTTGGTACTGCTTGAACTTAGCATGCGCTTCTCTGGGAATTGCTTGGTTCTTGTGCCAGAGCAGCCAAGGTTTGAACTGAGTCTCTCTCTTTTCTCTGAACTGTGTTTTCACCTACCCAGAGTGGGTTTAGGGTTGGTCAGAGAACCCACTTAGATGGCAATAACTCTATTTCTGACACTGCAATTTCAGAAATGATAGCATCTGCAACTGAATTACACTGTGCAATTTAATGTCACCTCAGTACAACATTTCTGGTTAAATAGTCAACAAATAAATGCAAAACACACCCATAAGGTAATAAATACAAAAATGATTTAAAGAGTCATTGTATTTGCGTATGGTGTTAAGTAAAATGAAAGTGTTTGAGGATTCTGTCAAAGGAACAGGATTCTTGATGAAACTAAGCACACCGTTTTTCAACTTACTTGTGTCTTCCATTCATTTCCAAGCCGACCACGGGGCAAATGAAGCGAGCGCACTGGAGGTCAACGTATCTATCCCCTTTTGTGTTTCCTTTCTCACCCTGCCAGGCTGGATTGTCTGTAAGTTTCAGTTCCACCACATGCTGCAAAACAAAATGAAAGCCTTCTCTGTAGAAGTGGAAAATATCAGCATTGACAGATCTGTTAAAATAAGGAATGAATTATCAATACCAAACCCTGAAATCAGACATTCAAGAATATCGATCACAAGATAAAATTGACTTTTAATCAGTCTTTGCTTTCTACCTGAAATGTAGTTGAAAAAAACTGACTGTCCACCAGATTAGAAAGGTCTTGGCTTGTTAACCGTTATGCTGAACTGCCAATAGGGGTTACTGACAAACATGCATCATTTGCTCCACTGTCAAAATAAATTTTTCACGTTTTGTCTGGCAAAAAATAATTACAGAACTTGATAATAAATCTAAATTAAAAAACTGCAGTAATAAATATCGGCCAGGAGAAGCGTTATAGAATTTTTCACATTCCATCCACACAAACACATTTCCCAACACTGGCACAAAAGCTATAGCAAATTGGATTGCATAGGTCTGCTCCCAACTGTGCATTAACACTAGGAGCGGGCAACGGATATGCCCCTGTCAAGCTCAAAACACCACTGCACTCATGTTTAGAACAAATGCTTGTCTTGGTTGGCTTTTCCTTATTAGGCCTGTTCAGAACAACAAGATAGTATAAAACTGTGCTACTATCGCAAAGTAAGCGAGATGGGCAGCATGATCAGGAAAGATTCTAGCATATACGCCTATTACAGAACTCTACTAGAGAGCAGCTTTTGTTCAAGAAGTCATCTGCTCAAAGGGTAAGAAGACAATGTGGGTTACATTCTTTTTTTAATTATTTTAATAAAAAAAATGTTAAACACAGATTATCCTTTCACCGGAAAGAACAAAACAAAATAAAAAATGGGAGAGAAGTGCTTTATCTAGGAATAATATCCAGAATGTGTCCTAACACCATTTGGAAAAAAGATCTGTCCCTTTTCCATCCCGTGTTTACAGCGTAGGTGTTGCTACTCCCAACAAAAATATTTTGGCTTCCTCTCCACATAAGCCTAGCAGTCAGAGTTGCTCACCCTGCCCTAACATAGCCTTTAATTATTTTTTTTCAGGATGCAGGGACTGTGAACGTCACCCGGTAATAGCTGTTAGAAAAATCTTTTTTCTGTTGCGACCAGGCAATCAGAACATTTGAGTCTGCAGAAGCAAAACAGACAGGAGGAAAAGCTTCCACATCCACTTGGATTTGTTTATTCTTTGCATTTGTGTCCAAGGTCAGTCTGCAAAATAACTCAGAAGATAGCACTCCAATTTAAGTCTACCTGTAACTATTGGATGGCTTTACTCAACAACAAACAAAGGCACTCCTCTCATTAAAGGTCTTTTTCATGCCAACTTTGCAATTTTGTTCAGTGTTTTTGACTGTGGTGGAGAACAAAGATTTCAATGGAACTAAAATGTGAAAATCTCATTTTGGAAACATCCCCTTCCTATTTTAGCTTTTCCACCTTGGATGGATATTTATGAAAATTGCCATGCCAAAACTTGGCCAATTTCACTAATTGACCGGAAAGAGTAAGCAGAATCGCCACCTGTGTAGTTATGGCTGAATTGCACAATTTCTTGGTAGCTGTGGATTGTAATATTGCACATCTCTTGTCCAGAACGTCCGGCGAAGTAACTGAGCTCCAATGCAAAAAAGTAATTTCACAACAATGCAGTGCTCTATGCTACTAATACAGTGTATATTCTTTCTGAATAAAACAATTTAAAATCACAAAGACAAATGATGATATGCTGATACCTAAGCACGTCAATACTGTTAACAAGGGCTACACTGACCATTCTTTTTAGCACACGTAAAAAGGGGGCAAGTTTTTATTGAAAACAAAGCAAAGTCCCATAAGTAGTGATTTTTAGTATATGGACTGCAGTTTATAATAGTCCTGTAAATCTTGTTAGATACCCAGTTCTTGAGATTATGTTATGTGCCATTATGGTTACGTACAAAAAATAAAAGATAATCTGATTTCAGCTCAACCTGGCAATTTTTGTGCAGATGCATCCTGTCACGATGTGGGGGGTTCAAGAGACAAAATAATTTGACACTTTCCCGTTTTACTTTCCATAATGATCTTTGCTCCCCACTGCAGGAAAAGAGGTGAATAGAATGACATCAAACTTGGCAGCTGAGTTGAACTACTCAAGGAAACACAGCTGCTTTGTTCTGCATAAATTATTTAGGTAGTTTCAAGAAATCAGAGCTAGAAAAATGTCTATATGGGGAGCTTGACATTCATCTGACCTGAAGAAATGATGAGGGTACTGGTAGAAAGTACCGTAATTACTTTAATATTATAAAAAGGAAGCAGATTCCAGAAACATTTGCCCTGCCAGCAGCCAGCCTCCCCAACAAATAACTCCTCAACCGACTCTTACCAAACAACCCCCAACCCAATCAGCCCACATGATGAATGCTTGTTCTAAATACTTAGAATCACCATGTTTATAGATAAAACACCTACCAATTGAGTGATAGATATCTGGATCACTAATCCATCAATGGCCCACAAAGCCTTTTCAGTTGATAATTCACCATTTTGCTTTATATAATTGAATCCAACTGGACGAGGGAGCTTCTTCTCACATTGACTTTTCTGAGTCCAAGAATCCAAAGCTGTATAACTGGCTGACCGCAATTTCAAGAAAAATGTTGCAGCTAGTATTACTGGGTGCAGTGACTCTGCCTCCATGTACCGAAAACAGTAGCAAAGGAGTCATAATGCAACAGAGGCAGTACCCCTGACCCCTGGTTTGGTCGAAGGTGCCCCTCCAACAAAAGCGACAGCCACCCCAGCTGAAACAAATTGCAGATTTTGCCACGGAGTTTTCAGCAGTCCGAGGTAGGTTGTAAGCAGTCACTGTGGTCATCCCCCACTAAACATGGCGAAAGTCCAGACAACGGTATGTTGGGAGCAGGCCTTGGCTTAGAGCACAATCACAAGCCAAGTCCAATGAGCAATCCCAACTACCACAGCTGTTAGGGTATGCTTTCAAAGAGGTTAAAATGTAGTAAATGATTAAAAAATACAGATATTCACTGGAAATAAAAAGTCAAGGTTAAATTTAAGTTATGGTTAGCTTTGTTGTAAAACCTGAACAGGTTTTAAGAAGAGCTGAATTTCAATACAAACATAACACAGTCAAAGCAAAGATACTTTCACAAAGCAAAACCTAAAAACCATTAACATTCACCGCTTATGGACAGTTAAACAAAATGCAACTCACACCCCTGTCACTCACTGCTCATAACCACACACCATTCACTGATGGCGTCTCAAAAGACAACTTTGATGACCTCTCTGATGACATCATCCATGATAATGCTGAACACATTTGATTTGATATATTTAAGTAAATTAGGATTACCCTCTTTATTGTGAATAGTATTTTGTAAAGAACTGGTTTTGAATTAATATTTTAAGTCCAGTATTTGTTTAGAGTACTGAATACATATGTAATTGATGTGTATGTTATTTTGTAGCGTAACAATGGGTTTCTTGCTAGATTTGCAAAGCTGTAACTCTAAAATGGCTATTTAATTATTTATATATTACTTTATATGAGTGTATACTGACAACACAATTCGAAGAAACCCCAAAATGGGGGGAGAAGAAATGGGGCACGTACAAAAAAAAAAAAAAAAAGAAAGAAAGAAAAAAGAAAACAAAGAAAAGCTAAACGGCCTCAGAGGTGGGAGTCGGAGGGACAATATACAACTAAAGCTTTCTGCATTTAATTCTGACGACTAAATGAATTTCAAAGTGGACACAGACTCCGATCTAAGCGGGATACAGGAAGAGATGCTCTCAGACCTAAAATAAGGTACCTCCTTATATATCACCTGGCTAGACAAGTCCTTCAAACATCAAAAACCCATGGATGGTACATGTACAAAGACAATAGGATCTTGTTTACATCTGATTTTTATTTCAAGATCAGAGTCATACGTAGAAGGTTTCTGGCCCTGCGCACACACTCCTTAAACAGAAGAATGTATAGGGTACTGAATATTGGAACCGGCAACCTTGATCATCAGACTTTAGGGCAAGATGCATGAATTCTATGATGAGCAAGAATTAGAGTCTTACTTAGAGACTTTCATCCTTGGAGGTTACCACTTCTGCCAGTCTGACAGAAGCCTGAACCCAAAACGTCTCACAAGCAGTGCTTAACTCAGAGGGAGATCAGCAGTCTCTCCTCTACTACGGGAACAGACAGTAGAGGTAGGCTCATCGCCAACGGACAGAGATAAATCGAGATCCCCACTTTAAGCCTAAGGGTCACCATGCAGTTGAGTGGACACCCAATGTAGACCAACCCTGCATTAACTTAATCATCCATATTACTACTATAACGCAACACAGTCCTTGACTTCTAAGAGAAATAGATGGCATGACATTACGAAGAGGCTGACAATATTCTACAAGGCAGGCTCTCCCTTCTAAAGTTTAGAATAATCCAAAAGCTGCTGACTGTGTCACTAAAAGACACTTTCTTATAAACATTTCTAGACTCCCAAGAACATCACTCACAATTGTGAACCGAATACCAATTACATATTTCTGCTCAAGACCAGAACCTTGACTGTTAAACACTGCAATCCCTTCCCACAAGGTTTGGAGATCCCTATAAGTTAATTTACTACTACCACACTTTGTGGCATTCTCCTGAACTAAGACACTTTATAAGGGATCAATCACTCTGGTCATGGATTGTATATGGCCCTATGAATTACGTTTAAAAAATGCTTAGCTATCTGGTATCAAAGAAAATAGATAAGGCCCTACGGCAAAACACTCCTGTCCTGGAGCAGGAAGCTGACAAACGTAAGTGAGGCTAGGTGGGGCAGGTGATACAAGCCTTTGGACCACATGGACAACAGTCGGCTCTCAAAAAGCCACCATGTAGAAAATGTGGGGTGGCCATACTAATCCGTAAGAATCTATCTGTTAAAACAGAAATTCTTGAGTGACCATGATGGCCCGTACGATTTTGCCAAGCTAGTAATCCAAGACTACTCTTTCCTATTAGGATCTATAGAAGCTCCTAATGATACTAAATCAGGTTTTCCCTTTAACCACAGTAAACTTGACAGAATTTTGTCATACCCCTGTCATCATTGGAGGCAAATTGAACCACACAATCAATCAATCTAGGCCTCCATCGTCCAGAAATCCAGAAAACAAACACAAGTGGGAACGTTTGGGACGTGCTGGAGGACAATTTATCTTATTAATCCAAGGAGACTTCAACATCCTACAGACAGGATAAAATCATGAAACAGAGATAACAACAGATTACTTTTTAGCCCACTCCAGCATTCTTCAGGAGATTGTAGCATGTGAAATTGGTGACAGTTCTAGTCCAGATCAACCTCCAGTGATTCTTTAAATGGACTTTTGGATTATAACATTCAAAACCAAGTCCTAAAGAATGGACACCCTGAGACATTGGTGACTTGATAAAAAAGGAACTTTTTGAGCCAATACAAGGAATATTTAGACCTGAATGACAATTCTGAAACCTTACACCAGATCATGCAGCAGTTGACAAATCTTCCATGATGGTACAACTGTTGAGACACTGTAATTGTTGAGAGACACTGCACTAGCCTAGAGACAGTGCAATATCCCAGAGACAGTCAACTGAAAAAACAAAAAACTTTACAGGCATAATTATTCAGATTACCAAAAACATTTCAAAAATCGCCAACAGCACTAGCAATCACAAAATGGGTTAAATAATACGTACTCAAGGCGTGCTGAGAAGGTCTTATTCTATGTAAAACTCAAACAAAAACAAATGATGGACTGAATGTGGAACTAATCAAACATTCACCCCCAGTCACAAATCTGGGTTTAATCCTTCGTTCTTTTGCTCACCATGCCACCCCAGTTTGGACCCAGTCATATGCAAATTAGTCTTCACCCTGTTCCCCACGGGAACAGTCCAGCCCAAACTGCCAGGCCAAGTCCTCCCCGGACTGGAAACAAGCATCCTGGGACCGGTTTCAGGGTATCACCCTTCATCAACCAGACTAGCTTGAACCCAGTGGCTTAGTGATCCCGGGACCCACGTCTGGGTATCCCCGGCTCACTTAGGGTGACAAAAGCAAACAAAAACAAATGATGGACTGAATGCGGAACCTATCGAACATTCAACCCCAGTCACAGATCTGGGTTTAAACCATCGTTCTTTTGCTCACCATGCCACCCCAGTTTGAACCCAGCCATATGCAAATCAGTTTTGACCCTGCTCCCCTTGGAAACAGTCCAGCTCGAACTGCCACGCCAGGTCCTCCCTGGACAGGAAACAAGCATCCTGGGACCGGTTTCAGGGTATCGCCCTTCATCAGCCAGACTAGCTTGAATCCAGTGGCACAGTGAGTCTATAGCAAAATCCAGGCATTTCAAAAAAGGAGAAAAGACAAGGAGATTCTTTGCCTTTCAATTAAAGCTAGAAGAAGTCAGATCACATTACATCAGGTAACATCACAGAACAAGCTACTCACCAGCCTCATGGAGCTCACGGCAGAACTCGCACATTTCTAATCTTAGCTATATACTTCTGAAGTGTATATATCCTAAAACACACCTTTCTTGATGGACTGATAATTCCCAAACTTGCAACAGAGCTGGGGAAGAAGGACAAATATATTACAGAGGCAAACAAAAGAATGCCAGGGGAGAAGACCACAGGAGAGGATGGTTTCCCTCCTGAATGTTTCAAGTGGACAGCCTCACTTATAGAATCGCTACAGGGACAGATGGCTGAGCGCTTCATTGAGCAAGGTGCATGTATCCCTTAATTATTGTCAAACCTAGCAGAGACCCACAATACAGAGGAATTACATGCCCCCTTTGCTAATTAATTGCAATATGAAGACCCTTGCTAAGGTCGTAGCCAACTAGCTTAGGAGAATCATTCAAGTTTTTTGCCCAACAATCCAATCAGGTGGAATTTGTATTGGGATGGTCATCCATGATTCATTCTCATACTCTACTAAATCTGCTATGGAAAGCATGAAATGAAGGTGACGAGATAGTAGCTCTCTCTCTAGATGCCCCAAAGGATTCCGAAAAATGGAGTGGGGCTACTTGTTCTTCATCATTACTAGAATGGGTCTGGGCCCTCGGTTTATTTCAATGGTGAAGTAGTTTTATCAACATCCCACAGTGGTAGAGAACTATAATGTCTTATGTACAGAGATTGTAATCAACAGAGGCACAAGCCAGAGGTGCTCTCGGTCACCACTTCTCTGTAGAACTACTAGCCATCACCAGTTGACATCAAGGGTTGAGGCAGGTAACCTCAAACTAATGCTATATTCAATGATATCCTGATGACCCCGTTCTTGCCCCGTACTTCAGTGCTGAAACTGATGGAGATTACTACTGAGTTTTCCCAGTTTTCAGCAAGGCAATGCCCACAATGAAAAAGAAAACTGCACACTCAGTGCATTTTTAGTTTGGCCCATTTCAATTGGGCCAAACTAAAAATTAAGAACTTGGGTATCTTAACATTCAGCCATAACAAGGTAATAGTGACAACAACTTAAGAATCCTGCAAGATAAAATTCAGGTTGATTTTAAAATGGACCAAACTACAGTTTTCTTATGGTGGAAGGACATCATGGTTCAACTAAGTGTGTGGAATTACACCCCTTGGAGTACCCTGCACCTTGCTAAGCAATACTGAACATAAAATAAAGAAATATATTTGGCAGGGAGGCACAGTGAGACTGACTATGTTTAAGATTCACATAACCACATTACCCAAAGACCTGTATTTGCCAAACCTGGAGCTGCCTCATGACAAGCAGCATTTGTACCAACTGCCCTATCACGTTTGCAGCACACTGGGGCTACCAAACTAGGTGGTAATGGAAAGTGACATACAGAAAGGAGAGAAAGGTTTACAGATAATAAACAAATGCCATACAGTGAAAAACTGGCAGAAGAAAATCTATTTCTAGTGAACTTGATCAAGACATGGTCAGACTAATTGGCTCAGTACACGTGTAAGCTCCCCTGAAGCACAATGCTGATCTGCCAGTTGAAGAGAAAATGCATACTAGCCTCTGGGGAAACAAGGTTAGCAGATCTAGCAAACACCTGGTATCAAATAGCAGCTTTAGAACATTTATGGAATTGCAGGAATAATTTACCTTGGATCCATCCAACACTAGGGAAATTTTCAACTTAAGCACTGCTTCACTGGTAAATTATGTAAATGCATGACTGACCTCATGGACTCCGCCGGGCACATTTATCTAGTCAAGGAGGATGTAAATGCTTGGGTCAGGTCTCTCACAGAAAAACTGTATTCCACATCTACCAGTAAACGGCTCAGATAGCAACCTGGGATACAAAAGACCTATGTATAATAAGTGGTCTGAACCACTTTGCTCTATGATAGGGTCTAAGAGAGACCAGACTGAAATGTAGATATTTCAAAATCATTCAACATCGGTCACCAAATAAGTTATATAGGGACAAACTGTCACCAACGCCACAGTGCTGAACATGTGCTCACCCCGTCGGAGATATGATCTGTATTCTCTGAGACTATCTATGGACTCAATTATAACCAACTAGCTGTCACTCACTAGCTGCCTGACATCAAGTTGGAATGTGTACTCTTCCACGACACCAAGGACATAGTGGGTATTACCAATCACTGCAAAAAATGGCTTGAGTTTGCAGTGTAAGAATTGTGCATACTACAACACAGAAAGTCAGCTTCCCCTCCGACTTTACAGAAATGGACAGAGCCTATGAGGTCTATGGCCATCTACAAAAGGCTAACCTATGAAATGAACTATCAATTAAAGATATTTGAGGAGGGCTGGGACCCCTATCAGAGTGAATGATTCCAACTGTTTTTAATTAAGTCTAGAGATGAACAGAGGCAGGTGTCTTTTACAAGCAAAGCTACCTGTTACACTACTGGAGAATGCTTTTGCAGTAGCATTCATCGTATGTAATCTGATGACCTCAAGCCTGAACAATTCTGTTTCTCTTTTTATTTTAATTTCCTATAGCTGATTCACTGGATTTGGCACTTTGCAGTGAAAAAGAGTACTTTCTTCTTTTTGTGTTAACTAAATGTCCTTAGATAGAAAATCATTTTAGATATCTATTTTGAAGACTTTATATATTAATCCCTACTTCTTGTAAAATTCAATAAAAGATGAACAAATAAGTGGTTTCAGCGATGTTGATATCATCAGTGATTATCAAGGATTTCACCCGAAATGTCATCAGTGATGTTGTGTATGCACAAAGGGGTGCGAGTTATGGTTAGTTTACTTAATCATAACTATTACATTTCATTGGTTTTAAGGGTTTGTTTTATAACAATAGCCTCAATGTACTGATATTTTGTAGAAGGACAAGAGAGAATTTTATTTAATTCAATTTTGACAGCATGATGCTGGTGAGCCGCTAAAGCTGTGTTTAGGCAAGACCTTAAATGAAGTTTGCTTAAGATCACTGAGTCTAGCAATCACAGTCAAGA
Source organism: Pleurodeles waltl (assembly GCF_031143425.1). Taxonomy (NCBI): domain Eukaryota; kingdom Metazoa; phylum Chordata; class Amphibia; order Caudata; family Salamandridae; genus Pleurodeles; species Pleurodeles waltl. Next base: position 225,944,540 of record NC_090446.1, read on the forward strand.
CAATCTTGCGATTCCTCAAATCAATTACAGTGCAGTGCTTTGGCTGTTTCCACCACATCTACCAATATATTCACCATTCTTGTAAAGTCATGTATTAAAGTTAGGAGCATTTTTATGAGGATCTCACCTTAATGCTCTTAATATGTGCTGCAACTTCTGCTGTTGGTTTTTCAGGAGACTTGTCCAATAAATATTCAAGGATTGCATCTTTGTTGTACAGCCTGAAAACATTGACAATTGTGGTTACACTTTATTTCAGATACCATAAAGAAACAAATTACTTTAAACTAAACAAACTAGATGAATAGACACATCCATACCTGCCCAGCTCACAGGCTACAATAGGCTTCTTCAACGCTTCTTGACTTAGTGAACAATAATACCACTGGGCTACCAGTTCTGCATTTTTATCAACCTAAGCCAGAGGAACAAAATGTTAATATTAAGTAGGAATTCAATAGGTAATACTGACAGTGGTTGAAATTTACAGTTTAGCATTGTAATGCAAACACAACAGATGAAATCATACAACATTACACTATTTCACCCCTTCGCTGCCAGGCCTTTTTCCCCTCAGATGCAGAGCCTTTTTTGGCTATTTGGGTTAGTTCGTGCTTAGGCCCTTTGGGTCCACGTAAGCTATTCACGCCAAATTTGCATTCTTTCATCCCCCCCCCCCAACATCCTAGGGATTTTAGAGGTACCCAGAGATTGTGTGTTACCCGTGGAGTAGAACAGAAATTAGCCAAAATACAGCAAAAAGTTTGTTTTTTTTCCAGAAAAATGGGAACAAAACGCTGCAGAAGACAACTTGTTTTTTCCCCCTGAAAATGGCATCAACAAAGGGTTTGCAGTGCTAAAATCACCATCTTCCCAGCTTTCAGGAACAGGCAGACTTGAATCAGAAAACCCAATTTTTCAACACAATTTTGACATTTTACTGGGAAATACCCCATTTGTACTATTTTTTGTGCTTTCAGCCTCCTTCCAGTTAGTGACTGAAATGGGTGGGAAACCAGTGCTGGATTCCAGACAGCTAAACATTTCTGAAAAGAAGACAAAATTCTGAATTCAGCAAGGGGTAATTTATGTAGATCCTTCAAGGTTTTCCTACAGAAAGTAAGAGCTAAATGAATATTTGGATTGAGGTGAAAAAAAAGCCATTTCGGTCTACGTTTTCTTCTATAACTTTTGCCAGCTATGGCAGATTTTTTAAAGCAATATACTGTTATGTCTGCTGGACTCTTCGGGTTGCAGGGAAATATAGGGCTTGTAGGTTCATCAAGAACTGTAGGTACCCAGAGCCGATAAATGAGCTGCATCTTGCAATGAGTTTTCATTCTGTACCGGGTATACAGCAAATCATTTGGTGATATATAAAGAGTGAAAAATAGGTGTCAGGGAAACCTTTGTATTTCCAAAATGGGTACAAGATAAGGTGTTGAGAAGCAGTGGTTATTGGCACATCTCTGAATTCTGGGGTCCCCATACTAGCATGTGAATTACATGGCAATTCTCAAATAGACTTCTTTTTTTACACATTCTTACATTTGGAAGGAAAAATTTTTGAGGAAAAACAAGGGGCAATAACACTTGTTTTTCTATTCTGTGTTCCCTCCACCCCCAAGTCTCCTGATAAAAATTGTACCTCACATGCGTGGGTAGGCCTAGTGCCCGTGACAGGCAACCCAACATGGACACATCACATTTTTACATTGAAATGTGATGTGTTTTTAGTAAAGAGCCTAGCTGTGGATTTTGGCCTGTAGCTTAGCCGGCATCTAGGGAAACCTAGCAAACCTGGGCATTTTTTAAAACTAGTGACCTAGGGGAATCCCGGATGGGGTGCCTTGTGGGGATCTCACCAGGTTCTGTTACCAAGAATCCTTTGCAAACCTCAACATTTGGCCAAAAAAAAAAAAAAAAAAAAAAAAAACGTATTCCTTAAATTTCGGTGATGGAAAGTCCTGGAATCTGAAAGGAGCCACAATCGTCTTTCTACCCAGCATTCCGCCCCCCTCAAGTCTCCCAATAAATATGGTACCTCACCTGTGTTGGTAGGCCTAGTGCCTGCGACAGGAAACGCCCCAAAATGCAACATGGACACATCAAACTTTTACATTGAAAACTGATGTGTTTTTTAGAAAGTGCCTAGCCATGGATTTTGGTCTCTAGCTCAGCCTGCACCTAGGAAAACCTACCAAACCTGTGCATTTTTGAAAACTAGACACCAAGGCGTGCCTAGGATGAGGTAACTTGTGTCGCTCTCACCAGGTTATGTTACCCAGAATCCTTTGCAAGCCTAAAAGATTAGCAAAAAAAAGAAAATTCTGGAATCTGAGAGGAGCCACACATTTTCTTCCACCTAGCATTCCAACAAGTCTCCCGATAAAAATGGTACCCCATTTGAGTGGGAAGGCCTAGTGTCTGCGACAGGAAATGCCCCAAAACACAACATGGACACATCAAAGTATCTGTTACAAAACTACCTGTTTTCGCAAGAGGGCACCTGCGTTTTGGTCCTGGGCTCAGCAGTCATCTAGGGAAACCTACCAAACCCAGACATTTCTAAAAACTAGACACCTGAGGGAGACGATGGAGGTGTGACTTACGGGGATCCCCCAGTGTTTTCTTACCCAGAATCCTCAGCAAACCTCAAATTTAGTAACCAAACAAAAATCATATTTTCCTCACATGTGTGTGTGGGATTACCTCACTGGCACAAGATGATACCTCACTTGTGTAGGTGGACCTTGCAAGTGCCTGTGACAGGGAAGGAACCAAAGCGGGTCCAAAACGGCACTTTGAAAAAGACAAAAAAACATTTTTAGGCTGACAAGTGGGACAGAATTTTCATCTGTATAGATGCGACTACGCTGGGGTAAGGAATTTTGTGGATTCCTGTAGATTTCGGAAGGTTCCATCACAAAAATGAAGGGAAAGTGCATGATTTCAAGCACAGTTGGAGGTTTGAAGGGCATTGTGGGTAAGAAAATGGCATGGGGTGCATGCGAAGCATACTACCCTGGACTCACCCAGTTGTTTATTTTTCAGATGTGTGTAGGTCTGGTAGATTTTTCTAGGTGGCAGCGTCCCAAAGTCCAAAAAGTCCAGCTGCTCACCATTTCAAGTGGGACGATATTGAGAGTTAGCCATGCCCCCATGGCCCAAATGTAAAATCAAAACCCCAAATAATCAAATGTCCTCTTCCTTGCCATTGGGATAAGATCTTCTAGTTTGCAGGGGGGACTGAAAGACTGTTACCAACTTGAGTGGTTGGAAGCTCCCATCCCTCTATTTTTTTTTTTCAATTCCCTGGCATCTAGTAGGTTTAATGCCCCCGAGAAGTGGATCAGGGGTAATTGCTTCATCTGCCCACCGGTGGGCAGAACAACTTTGTCCCCATTTATTTGGGGTAAGGGTATGGCCATACTCCCACCCTCTTTGTTTGGGAAAAAATATCTTTCCTGTTGTCTAGTGGGCTTTCTGCCCTTGAGGGCAGAGGGGCCTGATAAAAATAGGTTGATATGTCCCCAAGGGGGGCAGAAATGGCCAACAGTAATGTGCCCCCATGGGGAGCGACCCTTGCCCAATGGGCCGCCCCACCAAACAAAACACACACACAACAACCCCTGGTGCTTAAGTGGTTTCTGCGAGAGGTGGGAGGCCTACAGGGTGGGGGTAGGAGGGGGGGGGGGGGGAATAGGGGGAGAGCTAGCGCTCCTCCGTGGGCCAGGTGCAAGACATAACGGTTTTGTCCTGGGCACCCAAGGGGTAAAAAAAAACAAAGGATAAACTAAAACAATTTTTTTGGATTTAATAATGATAAAGTATTTCCTTACGAATTCATCGGTGTAATTAATTTTGGCATCAAAATAATATTGGTTATATGATTCAAACACAATACATAATACTCAAAGTATAATCTTCTGAAAAGAAGACTTTTAAATACTTTTAACCCCCTCTCATGTTCCAAGAAAAATTAATTGCGTAGCTTCTTTTGAGCTCCCAGATTGATCTAGATTGTTTAATGCTTGCATTTCTGCAAACCCCTTTTCACTGCCATAGCGAAAAACAATAAAAATGAAATGTACTGATCATGTTAAGTTTAAATTATGAAAACAATTATAATTAACATATATTTCGGGATCTAAGCCAAAATGCAGCACGTTTTCACCTCTTTTTGCACTGAAAAGCTTATTAGTTATTCAAAATGGGAAATCAAAGTTTTAAATAAATGAATTGAAATTAAACAATAGAATGCTGCTCCTTGCAGTCTTTAAAATGATATAAAATTGTTCCTATCATTTGCAAAGAGATTCAAATGAATTTTAATTAAGTTCAGCTTCAAACTTCTTTGTGACATTGCCAGACAGAGGGAGGTTTTTATGGTTAACTTCTTATGGTCCATTTACTTGGGCCTCAGCAAATGACCCTTAATCTTCGCTGACCCTTTTAATGTGATCACTGTGAGGCTGGACATATTTTGTGTATCAATGCTATGATAAAAAGTTAGCAGAATGGGGAAAAACGTTCCTGAAATATCAGAGGAACTCGAAAAAAAACTGTTTAATTATAACACACCCTCATGTGCTCAAGACTATGCCATAATTCACTACATTTATCGTGATCCATATGAAGAAAACACTTCACTGCAATAAAGCAAAATCCAGCTTACCAGTCAATTCAAAGGAAAAAAGGAAGATTCCTTCCGTACATCCATCTACAATAAACACCTTCCAAGAGGTAAGTCATTTTACTTTAACACTAATCTGCACAAAACACTTGTTAATTGTGGACAAATTCTCTCGCTCAGTTAGAAAACGTGATTCAAACAATGTCAAACTACTAAGTTATTACTGCATGGAGTGGGAAAAATGGTGATTGATGTGTGCAATCCGATTTTGAGCTTCATTTGTTTGCATTAACACTTGTTTTTTTATATTTTACCCCTGTAGGTGGTAAGTACCTCAGCAAAGTACGTCCCTGCACAAATAAAGTTTATACCTTCTTTAGGGTTGACTTAGCAGTCCTGTTCTCTGTAAAACCAATTTTTGTTTACAATTTTTTTTAAATACAGTGGACTTTGGCTCCACCCACAAGCATACTCCCTCTCACTGTATATTATTGGCTGCTTGACGTATCATTCCACCTACTGAGTGCTTGGACTGCCAAACATAAGGGATTATTTACAACTCAAGTGTACATCGCATCACCACACATTACATTCTTTAGTTGATACACTGACTGTATAAAAAAACAACACTTTAGGTCGAAGCCTACCAAATATCTCGGCTGTCTGGTTTGCTAAGGATATATCTCAGGGACCTTCAGGGTCATTCCCTGTGAGTGCCTTCCACTCATTACTTACAATTGGCTTTGTTTTTTTGTAACTCACATTTACTTGCTTTTGATTTTCTAGCTCTATTTGTTTTAGGGGGTCCAGCTTGGGTTTGCCCCTTCCACTGCCCAATCCCTATTTAGTGTATTCTTCCACCAGTACTGGATTTTTGTAAACAAGCTTTTAATCTTGTTCTTGTCACATTTGTTGTGCATTCAAAAACAGAGCTTAAATGTTAGGCTCGGTCTTTCAGGGAGCTTGGTTTTTACTTTTCTCTATGCCACTGCACTCTATGCCACTCTACTATACACCACTGCACTCTACAACATTCTATTATGCAACACTGCACTGTTTGCAACTACACACTAGTGCATTCTACGCCACTACACTATCACTCCACTCTATGCCACTGCACTACACCTCCCCCATTCCGCTCTAAGCCACTTCACTCTACAACACTACACTCTCTGCCACTGAAATCTATGCAAATGTTCTCTGCACTCCTCTCTGCGCCACTTCACTGCACTCTATACCAATGCACTGTATGCCACTATACTCTACATTGCTCAACTCTACACCACTGCACCTGCACTCTAGGCCAATCCACTCTAATATACGCTGCACCATTACATTCTTCGACACTGTTCTCTACTCTGAAACAATCTACTCTACACCACTGCATTCTATGCCACGTCACTGCAATCTACCCTGCGCCACTCCACACCATTTCACTCTGCTGTACTATACCCCACTTTATTCAAAATCAAAACACTCTAAGTCACTGCACTGTACGCCAATCTAATATGCACATATGCGCTTATGGCACTATACTCTACAACACTACTGTACACCATTGCATTCTACATCATTTTACTCTGCACCACTGCACTCTACATCAATGCATTCTATGCCGCTCTACTTTACATCACTGCACTCTACAACACTCTACTCTGCAACAATGAACTCTCCACCACTGAACTCTATGCTACTCCACTCTCACAACTTAAATCTATGCTATGCCGCTCCACTCTACACGGCACTCTATTCCACTGTACATCACTCGACTGCACTCTGCACCACTCTAATCTACTGCGCACCACTGTACTCATTGACACTGTACTCAACACCACTTCATCCCACACCACTTGAGTCTTGGCCGCTCCACGTCAGTCTACTCTGCAACACTGAAAGGACTCAAGGCACAATGACTTATTAAGCTACACATCCCTACAGTTTACTTAAATCATTGATGGAGCTCAAACACCATAACACATCTGTTGCCAAGGTGTGTAAACTGGAATCGGAAACCTAAACCAGTTAATATCAAAACAAAAACATAGTGGAGCAGACACAGACTCAGTTTGTTAAGCATCTTCTTGTCAATCTGATATTCAGTATAACCATATAGGTAATCTGATTTTGTAGGAAAATTACACCACAAGATAAATAACCAATATCATATATCAGTACATAGACATTGGGGTGTGTATCATTTTGTTCCTTTTTTTTTTTACTGGTTTGTTCAGCAAAAAATGTACATAATTTCAAACAGATGAAAACAAGCTGACGGGTCGTACCGGGTCATATTATTCTATAGCTGAAGATTTTCCGCTGTTCAGTATTCGCATGTACTCCAACAACTGATGGGAAGATTGCGTCTGAAATTATGTAAAACTATGAGGCCATATAACTCACAAATGTAAATCTCTGTAAATGAGTATTGTTTTGGAAATTAGGAATGTGAATTTTGTAATGAGTATCGTTTGCTAAACAAATCAGTAAAAAAACAGGAGCAAAATGACACACACCCTGATGTCTATGTATTGATATGTGATATTGGTTATTTATCTTTTGGTGAAATTTTCCTACTTAATCAGATTACTTATATGGTTATACTAAATATCAGATTGACAAGTAGATGCTTAGCAAACTGAGTCTGTGTGTGCTCCACTATATTTTTTTGTTTTTACTCTGCAACACTGCACTGCTAATGCACTCTACTCCACTACTCTATGGTGCACCACTCCACTCTACGCCACTTCACCCTACTCTGAAACAATCTACTCTACATCGCTGCACTGTACGCCACTCTACTTCACACTGCGCCACTCTACTCCTCTATCCTACGACACTGCACTCTATGCCACTACTCTATGCGAATGCATTCTACACTGCACCACTCCATGGTACGCCACTCCTACACCACTGTACTCTGTCACCATGCTCTACCCCACTTACTCTAAACCACTGCACTATGCTAATGCACTCGACGCAAAATACTCTGCACCACTGCACTCTACACTGCTAAATTCTACTTTGCAGCAACATCCTCTATGCCACTGCTCGCTATGCCACTCTAAGCCATTGCACTCTATGTCACTGCACTCCACACCACTCTATTCAAGTCTGCACAACTGAACTCTATGCCACTGCTGCATGCACCACTCTAATCTGTGCCACTCCATGCATCCTATGCCACTGCACTCTAAGCCACTGCATCCCACCGGGCCACTCTAATCCGTTCTGCACCACTACACTATACTCTACAAATCTGCAATCTACCCTGCACCACTCCACTTTATGTCACTTCACTCTCCTCTAAAATAATCTACACTACACCAGTGCACTCTATGTCAATGCACTCCACTTTGCATCACTATACGCCAATGCAGTCTACTCTGCAAGACAGCTCTCTCAGCCACTGAACTCAATGTCACTTTACACCACTGCATGCCACACCTCTGCAATCTATTTAATCTACATCATATTCCACAACACTCCACAAAACTTTATTTCTCTCTATTCTACAACACACTACTCCCCTCTACACCACTCCAATCTATGCCACTCTACTCCACTCTCCTGCACTACTCCACTTTGTGCCACTCAACTCTGACAGTCTACTTCATTCTACGCCACACTATTCTACAACAAAACTCCAATCTATGCAACACTCTCAACGTCACTGCACTCTGCTGTACACCATTCCATGACGCTACTCCGCTCTGCCACTGTGTCACTCAGCTCTACAATGCTCTACTCCCCCAAGGCACTCCAACCCATGACACTCCATTTCACTCTTCACCACACAATGCCACTCTATAACACTCCTCCCTACTCCACTTTTCGACACGCCACTCCATGACACTCTCCTTTAGCCCACTAACTCTAAGCTATGCTGAACCGCAGCTACGCTGGTGTACAACATGGCTAAATCATACTGGCAAAGCCAACTGACCTATTGGCCTTGCCAAAGCTTGTTAACTTATTTTGTCACTTCAGCGGCATTTCGTTCATGCTTTAGTCAGAAATCTTGTGTGAATCACACCTACATGTACACATAATTCTTTAAATGCCATCCAAACGCACGAGTAATATAGTCAATCTAACCACAAAAAATAAGTATTGGCAAAGCCAATACGTCGGACTGTAATGCATGGACACACGTGTGAACAAGAGCAGTTTGCGGCCAATAACACAAAGCTAAACCCACTGGCTTTGCCATAACTTGTTAAACCTAGTGCTTATGGCAAAAAGACTCCGCCCATAGAAAGTTTATCGGCAGCAAGCTGAAAGAGAAATTTTGCTACAAACAATGAAAATATGTTCTATATTATCTCTCGTCATATAACGATCCAGAGCAGGTTTTATCTTTTGCTAAGGCTGTCACATGACACCAAAAAAGACGTCCTAGAAGCCTTGATCATTAGATTGGGTGTAGGGTCTCTATCTCAGATAGGCAACCCCATGCTCTTAAGAACGTCACTGACACCCGTTATCAAACGTCTACCTGGGGGTTAAGAATGTCTTTTTATCTCCTATACGACCCCAGCAAGTGCTAGCTGAAATACAGTCGAGCCTATTCTGGTTTAAAGGAACAGGGCGAGACAGGATGATAAAGCATACCACTAACAGAGTAGGTGAAGAATACTTACTGCAATATGTATGATGCCGCTCTCAAATGCTATATTGCAACTTTTCAAGTGACGAGTTCAATTTTTCAAATACAAAAGCTCCAATTAAAAAACAATGGCACCTTTTCGCATTCTACTCAATAGTAGCCATGTAAGTCACGTTCCCTTCTTTCAAAACCACCCCCGTCATTGGTCTAGTTGACTTTAACAGAACGCTCTGCCTGACCCCCGTCCCCTAAAGGACTGATCACTGGAACCTCAGTGTTTTAAATGGGCCGGTACGGAGTACCGGGACTTTTTCGTTTTGAGATGGAGAGTACCTGCACTTCTCAATAAAAACGTAATACTTTTAATTGGAGAGTACCGGCACTTCTCAGAAATAAGAATGCTTTTCTAGTACTGCCAGACACCCACTCTTACTGCACACATCAACACTTCTCATCTACACCATCCTGCAGTCACCCACCGCTTGCCCTTTTGTGTCCGCTACTCGAACCCCCCACTCCTACACCCACACACACGCTGCTGACCTTCTCCACTTTCTTGGGTCCTTTCACGAGTTCGTGTCTCTTTGGGATGGTGCCTCCGTCGCAACCCATGTTTGCAGAGAACGGTACAGTACTTTCCCTATAACATGTTAACATAGAAGAAAACACAGACCACAACTTCCGGCATTTGATAAAAACGTGGTTTCCGGGCGATGGACCGAATCGACGTTCAAAGCGATCAGAGCGGCCATTTTGCAAAGGTAAATTGTAGGTTAACGAAACACAAGAGCGCTAAAGATTACCAAGGAAATGCGTTATTTTTCATCTTTGTGTTAAACGTTCTTCAAATATTTAAGACAAGACTATATTTTTACATAAATATTTTAATCTACACTTTAAACAATAGAAACCTATTTAGAAGCCAAATAAAGAATACATCTTGAAATCAATTTTAAAACAAATTTTGATTGTTGTGTCACGTTCCGCATATTGTGAACAATTTTGCTTTCTCTGTGACATGCCCGAATGCTAATATCACAACGTTATGCCAAATAACTAGACTGCTAACGTTGTATAGGAGACACACTAACAAAAGCGAGACAGCTGTGGAATTCATGCTGAAAACTTGGCAGTGGCATTCTAGTCGTTTGATGTAGGCATGAGGCAGACAATGAAAAAATAGGGTTTATAATAATACATTTTTTGTATTTTCAAACGTGCAACTTATGTTAAAAAGTAGTAGTAACATGATTTCATCATTTAAAAAAAAAAAAATCTTTTCATCATCTGGTTTGAAAGCGCACCTGTCGCCAGCCAATTTTATGTCAGGACTGGAGGCTCCGACTAGGCTTCTCTTTCTTCACTTTAATTTTGACAGCACCCAATCAGAAAGTATACACAGAAAAAAACTACAAATCCCAAGTGTATCCATAACATGTGATAACTATAGAGGCAGTCCACCTAAATAATGCTGATGCTCATTAAACAACTCAGGTTAAGTGCTTTCTCGTTTTGTATTCAAACACGGTGTAAGTCGTGGCTTGTGTTTATGCTATTCATGGTGCTTTTCGATCGCGCTGTGTGCGATCTGTGTGTCAATCTTCCTTTTTGGTGTTTGGGAGCTTTTTTGCACCTCCCGGAGGCAGCCGCTCAGATCACATCTTACTTTGGTGGAGTGGGAGTGTTGGAGCGTACCACTTATAATCAAAATGAACATGAAAATGTTTATGAACTAATGCATAATAATGCTGCATAGAAAAAAATTATTAATGTGTTTTTTACTAAACGTGAGTCTGAAATGTGCCCACGGGGAGTGGTCGTCAATATATACGGGACTAATAAAATTGACTAATAAGAGTTATTGATGCACTAATGTATGATTTTGTATTAGTATTAAGAGCTATATGTTAAGGTTTTGCTAATTAATTCCCTAGGCCTTAGTTAGCATGAGTCGGGGCCTAGCTGCCCGGTTTCATATTAAATGTATTTTTCTAACGTACAGTGTGCTGACTTGCTGAAGGACATGTAATCGTATTTTTCCAGAAGCTAGAAGATGAGTGTAACTGTAGTAGATCCGTTCTAATGAAACTCGACTTGCTCAAGGAGACATGCTTGCTGAATGCAACAGTGTAGACGTGCAAAAGGTACAAGGTCGCCTAAACCGGTATAGACAATGGAACTACTGACTGGGGATGCGAAGAGGACCACGAGAATATGAAATCATACCGGACATTCTACCCCTTGGAGACGTCAATCACAAGAACCAATAAACTACGTGAGAACTGTTATGAGGTGACAATTTTGATAGTACAACTGGAAAACCATTGGATGGAGATAGTGGTGTGCCAAACCTGCCCAATTAGGAATTAGGGGACTGTACAACAGAAAAGAGATAAAAACCTTTGACACGAGGAGCCATTAGGAGATGCCATTGCAAATTTCTTGCTATTACCCAGACACTTTGTCACTCTGCCTGGAGACTTTGCTGTTTGACTCTTCAAACCATCCTCACCCTTACCTTGCCCGTTCTATACTTCTCCTCCTTATGAGGGAAGTGTCCCTACTTACCCCGTCTTGCTGAACTTTGCTGTGTTTTCTGGCTGATGGTGAATCAACTGGTGTCCTGAGGACGAAGACTGACTCTGTATACTGACCCATTACGGAGGGTAGCTATATGATGATGAAATTGTAATTGTCTGTTTGCCTTTCCTTTCTAGGTACCAACTGCTTCTTTTGACAGAGACCATAGTTAGATGTTTTCTAAAGTTGTGTTGCTAAATTGTTTTGCATGAAGCCCAACATGCCAATGCTAATTTGAGATTAGTTAAGGGGTTCACTAGACGGACGCAAATAGACAAATTACTGAATCAATGCTTTGTTGAATAATGCGCTAATGATACTCTGCTAAGGTAAACCTATGTTGACGTCGTGTTATGTTCTAATATTCGTGATCTTTGCTTTGATGAAATCTTATTCGAGTTGCCATATTATGACAATGCTGATGTGTTTCATGCTTTTGAGACTAATAAACTTACTAGTAGAATTGTAATCAATAGGGAATAAACATCATAAAATCGTACTAAACTGGTGTGGTTATTCATGACTGAAAGGTCACAGTGGTTTCCGAGTTTTATTAATGTTATTGATTAATCTAATTGATTTGTTATGGTGACTGTTGCTGGCGTTATTGACTTATTGATTGACATGTTGATTAGTTATCTCGTCTTAAGGTGTCTTCAATCAGGGTCAAAAGATTAATCGGCCTAAAACGAGTCCCAGAGTGAGTAAAGTATCTAGATTGGGACGCGTTAGCAGTTCTAGTAGCAGAGGACAGTTTGGCCCTTTGGGGGCCCTAGGACGAGGAACCATTGTTTAAAAATGTTTTCAAAATAATGCAAATTGGAGGTATGATGTGTCTCTAAGTCCCAAATTACTTTCCCGGAATCTCGGAGCTTGCCTAAGTGAGTTGGGTATGTTCTCGGCGTCCTAGCATGTGTGAAATAGAATTTGCGCTTGCTCAGCTTATCCATATCGCAGGTGATTTGTGAAGTTTGTGTGAATTTAGGACAGGTAATGTTTTAGTAGGAGTGGGCGTACTCCGCAGTATGAGAGTAGAGAAGTTGGCGAACTTCATGTGAGTGTGGCGCTTTGTGCTCCAAACATTATCCATGTGGTTGTTGTGATGCACAGACCTGTCGTGGTCTGAGACTCCGGAGTATATTGAGAAGTGTATGAGACACTTGGTTTATGTTGTAATTTGTGCAGTTTAATAGGTCAATCGGGAGTGGTTGACAAGTCGAGTTTGAGTCAATTGTGTGAATGCAACCTTCGATGGAGATTTGGCAAGTTCTAAAGTGCACTAGAACGAACCATTGACAAGTCGAGAGTAGGATTTGCGGGTCGAATTCTGCTTGTGAGTGCAGGAGCTGAGAAGCAGAGAGTAGCGGCCGAGGCTTCAAGTGTAATCTCTGTAAAGTTCTGAAGCGATTGTGTTACCCTTCCTGTAGTAAACCGGCAAATTTGAGTTTATATGTTGAGGTGGTCATCAGATATCGCATTAGTTTCTGTGTGAGGAAGACAAGCCGCAAGACTTTGTCAGCCGCACTATGTGTGAGTGTGACGTAATTGGAGCCGTGCTGGGATAGGTCAGGTGCTGAAAGGGGTCGCGCACGGATTGGCAGCCGTCCGTGAAAGGCAATTGGTTGAGAGGGTAGGCGAAGAGTGTTCTGAGAATTAAAGTCACTTCCTGATTAGATTCCACACAAAATAAAAGATGCAAAAATGAAGTTTTTCAAGGCTCTAAAGAGTGCTTTGAGGGGAGATACATACATTACAGCAAGTGTGGGGGAGCCTACACCGCCAGAGGATACCCCGGCTTATACCGTAATGGAGGAGAAGGGAGTCACGCCATGTCTTTGGCTTAAGCAGTGGTGCAAAATGACAGAGAAGGATGGATGTTTGGCGTTTCCGGAGTACGGAACGTTTAATATAAAGATTTTGGAAAATTTGCAGAGGGTGTTAAGTGATCAAAAACCACCTCCGAGACCAGCTCAGTTTGAGGCATTAGCGATTTGGGATTTAATGGCCATACAACAGAGGCAGCAGAAATTTGTGAGGAGAATGAGAAGAGCAGAAAAGACTCTAGCAGAGGCTAGATGGGATAGCGAGACTAAGATATGGAGAAGGGGAATATTTGACAGAGCTAGGATGTTTCCGGCAATAACTCAAGAAGATGAGACACAGGGAAAGAAGGCCACTTGTAAGACAGACAAGGGCTCTAGTAAACCGAAAGAGACTCAGAAGTCTTGGGCAGATGCAGATGATTCAGACGATGAGGAGTTTCTTAATCAGTTGTTACATGATCACCCGCCACCATATGCCATGAATGATAGTGGACCGAGTACTAGTGCGGGTCCTGAGGATCCGACACAAAATAAGAGAATCACGAAAGCAGTACAGACAAGCAATACAGTTCCGATACAGAATCGTGTTAGTGTACCCACTGCACCAGACACACAGATACAGTTGCAGCCATCGCCAAATCAGAGGCTCTATCCTGAGAGACTACTACAAGTTTGATGGTGCCGCCTGATCCAGTATACACAAGAGCAAAGTTAGTGCAGATTGAGCCAACTCCACAATTGCTGCCCCAGGATCAGTAACAGGTGGTTCAGAGTTACACTTCTGTCACAGGACCGCAGTCAGTAGCTACAGCACCCATGATGAATCAAGCTATGGGAGTTAATGCTCCACAGGGTTTGGGAATTGGACAAACACCAGCTGCTATATCATTGCCAATTACTGTTGGTCCACCAGTACCGTTGTATGCGCAAGCTAAGCCTAGCGTATGTGATCAAGAAGTAATGACCCAGGAAGTGATAAGAGGAGGGTTTACAGGAAACGTGCAGGGAATAACACAGGGGTGACAGACAAATGAAAGGTCCAGATCCTTATTGGACTTCAGTCCGATTGGGGTTCCTTGGGAGACAATGAGGCAAGCAGGGTTGGGTACCTTGATCCCACAGGTGATGAGTGCAAATACTCTCATTGTATGCCAGAGGCCAAAGTGTGGATTTAAGCATTACACAATAAAGGGATAAACTGTCCATTGCAGAAGACATCTCCTCTTACGGAGGAACCTGAGTTCTCATCCCCCATATGCTAGTTCCCCGACTGATGTAAATTGCACATCAGACACATTAGGGTATTGTTATGATCAAGGTAAGGCTGGAATAGAAAGTATGGTTTCCAGATCTTGAAGCACAAGTAGAACAAACCATTACAAGCTGCCTACCATGCCAGGTTGTTGCAGTACCACAACCTCCAGCACCTTTCAGAGTGGAACGTATTCCATCAGTCACACCGCAGAGCCTCAGAGCTGATTTGGTCAGTCTGTCAAACAACCTACATCTGTTGGTTGTCATTAAGGATTACATCAAGTATCCTAAGTTCAAAGCGTGTGAACAACAGCTGCCAAAGTAGCAATCAGCAAACAAAAACAAAATGTCAGCAAACAAAAACAAAATGTTTGCATCCCACAGCCTCCGGCAAGAAATGTGTATAGATAATGGACACAGTTTTTAGGGCAAAAATTGACCAACTACTGTCTGTAAACACGTTAATACTGCACAAGCCAACAGTATGTCACGTTTCCCTGGCATAGGTCCTTAAGAAAGCAACCGCTGACAGCGAGCTGCAAGTGAAATCCAGGGTTTTACAGTCTTGGTCTGTCTGAGATAGGTGCGACCCCTTCCAGTATCCACAATGCTTCCAACACTTGGAAGCACCTAAGCAGATGGTGCCTTCCAGAAAGAGTACCAGAGGGGAAAAAAAGCCCAGAAGTAAAAAAAACGTCCTAGTTGCACTACCCCAGGTAGTATGGAGCAAAGGAAGAACACAACCAGGCATGGAAGAACTGGAGACACTGAAGAAAAGGAGAGAAAAACACCTTGCAGCAACACTGGGAAAAGTAGGAGTGAAGAAGCACACCCACAGGAACGAAGAAGTGTTGCAATGCAATGAGCAAGAGAAAAAGTGGCCTTATATATTGCTGAAGCAGGAAGTACCTACTAGGAGGTTGTAAGTCACCATAATGATTTGGGTAAGAGAGCGAAAGGCTTGAAGATCTACCATCTTGGATTTGGTTTCCCAAATATCCAGAATTTCTTCCCAGAGAATTCTGGGAAGAAGGACCAGGAACAACATAGAGATGCTGACTGCACACTCCCAACTGGCTCTCCTATGGAGAAGAATTCAGGCACCGAAGATGGCACCGGTGGGCTGACAGCCATAAGGTAAATAGTTTAGGGACAAATGTGACAACTCACCGGCCTCTCCTGAGCTTTTCCCATGCCACGCATCCTGCTCGTACATAAGTAGAACAACGGTTGCTCCCAGCCGGGATGCCGGACCAACACAGTGAATCTGAAAGATTTATGAAACTCTGAACAAGGGCTTACAAACAGTTGAACTATAAAATGTACTGTGTACAAGTTCCTTGGAGATTACACAGGGGCAGCTCCTCCATAAGGGCAGAGGAGCGTCACCCCCACCAGCAGCATCAGTTGCAATCCTTTTCCACAAAAACGATAATAAACTTTGTTTATTATTGTTTTTGTGGAAAAAGGGCGGGGCCTCAGGGGTGACGAGTTTGGCCGGCTGTCTCGGGCCTTCCAAACACACATGCGCACAGTGCTCTCTCCAGCCCAGCAACTGTAGAAGCCCAGCAACACAGTTGCTGGGCTGTAGAGAGCCTACACAGGCTTCCAGTTTGCCTGGGTGCTCCCAGCCAATCCTGATGCTACTCTGAGCAGCGTCAGGATGGGTGCAGGGCAGGCTTGGAGCCTGTGCCTGCAGGAGAGAAGAGGAGAGGAGCAGCAGGGTGGCGAAGGCGACGGCAGCACAGGCAAGTGTTGTTTATTTTATTTTTAATTTAATCCCCCCGGTAATCCCTCCTCCCCCCTACCCATTCAGTGGCGTGCAAGCCTCGACTGAGATTACTTACGCATTCTGGACACCTCCAAGAAGTAATCCCCATCAACACTACTGTTCAAAGTATCAACTAGAGAAGTTATCCTCAACCATCATTCCTGGACTTCCACATTTGACTCAGAAGAATTGGTGTAAGAATGATTAAAACATTAAAAAACAACGAAAAGATGTGCAAGAAGTCATCAACAGTGAAAGTGGGTGACTCAGTGCTGCTTCAAAACTGACTGCAAGGAATTCATTTAGCCATCTTTCGAATCACGTCCCTGGGGAATAACAAAAGTACAACTGACCAAGGTAACTGCTGTGTGGGATAAGACCCCATTTTACCTCCCAGTTTAGGCAAATTAACCCCATAGGGTGATAGTTATGAGACCCCCTGTAATATCGCTGGACCTGGGAGTCACTGATGATGACTAGGGTCTGTCTAATATCAATGCTTCCTCACCTGCCACAGAAAGGCTTTCTGGCATGCATGACAATGGAAATTGTCCTGAACCATAAACCATGCCAGTGTGTGCACAAGACCATTCCTGCTTCAAGATTCATCCATATTTGTGGAGCCCAAACCCTACTACATCTTAATGATTTAAAGACTATGAGCAATAAATAGTTTAGATCTTGTGTAAACTTCATTTTAATTTTATTTCTAAATTTTAAGGTGAAAGTTATGTCTGCTGGTTCAAAATCCCTCCTACTATGTCCTGCAACAGTCCAGTCCTAAACATGACTGCAGCCAAAATTTAAAATAAAGGAACCCTACTTTTTCCAGTGGTGCAAGGCTACAATACAGCCTGATAGTGTGCACATCTTCCTTCGCTGCACTTTAATAGCTGTACAGGCCTCGTAAGCCAAAACACAATGGTTAGAAAGTACAGGTAAATTAAATAAATATATTTTCTTGCAAATTCTTTATAATATAAAGAGAGCAGGCATTGACTTAGCCTCGAGGAGTATTTCTAACTCACCTAATGCTACTGGCTGATTAAAGCATTGTTTTGCTTCCTATGAAGTGCTTGTGTTGCAATGCTTGAGGGACTATTTAACGTCTTTCCCTTTTAAGTGTTGTGGCATTTCCACCTCCAAGACCTCCCAGTGCTGAGCCTTTTTTTGATGTTTGAAGCTGTGGTAAATATACTGTCCAAAAACAGGTATATAGTGTATAACATTTATTCATGTCGAGCGGGTCAGAACACATCCATATACCATCCCAGCTAACGGCAATCTGCCCACACATTCTCAATTCCTCCCCACGTTCTAACCCATCGTTCTATATCTAGTCGCCTGCAAGTGTCATGCACACGACTATAAACACAATACATCCCTTCCCTTTTATAACGATAAATATATGTAACAAACTTAAATTTAGGCTCTACAATTACAGATCATACCAAAAAATGCAAAATTGTCTATTAGGTGTCTAACACTTAATCCTGAAACTTCTTAGGCAAATCTACTACCCTTCCGCTACGCTTAGCCACCTGAGGCAAATCCTCACGGTTACTAGCACAAGACTGGTGCGGCACTTGTCCCTCTGTTCCTTGGGCAGGTGACAACTCATTTTGGGTTACTGAGGATGTGGAACTTGAAAAGTGCTCACGTTGATCATTCATTCTGGATTGTTCTTGTGCTGTACCAATCAAAATCAGCCCAAGGTTTTTCCTTTGCATTCATACCAGAACATTTCACTCTGTCAGTACACTTGGCCAACCTATCACGTTGCCATATCTTCCCATCACTCAACAACGCTGAACATTTTTCTTACTTGGAGTGGATCAGAGAATTTACTGTCTCCCTTCCATGTTTTACACGTCAATTTCACCTTGACCAAATCTCCAGGCTTAAGTTTGACTTCCATAGCCTTGTGACTATGATCATAATACTTCCTATATGCTTCATCTGCTTTCAAAATATTGCTTTTGACAATGGCAGGGGACCACTTACTCTGAATCTTGAGTTTTAACCACGCTCTGTCATCTTTAGTGAATGGTTCCCTACCCCTTATTATTTTGAATGGACTATATCCTGTAACAGTCAGTGTGATTCTATAAGCCCACATCATGCATGCAAGTTCCTTTTCCCAATCCTTCCCTGCACCGATGGCTGCTTGAATAGAACCCATTATCACACGGTTGACGCGTACCACAGCACCATTCCCTGCTGGATGATAGACAGGAGTATGTTTTTCCTTAATTCCATTCCTGGATAGAAACTCTTTCCACCGCTCAGATACAAATTGAGGCCCATTGTCACTTCAGATTAATCTGGGTATGCCCTCTCTCAAAAACACACCCGATACACAGTGGACGAGTCATACTTCTCACACACTTTGTATTCAGGCCACTTCGAATAGAGATCTAACAATACTATCACATACTTAGCTTCATCATAGTGGCTATCTAAAGATTTAGATATAGGACCTAAAATGTCAATTGCAACATCCTATCACAGATTCTCCGGGCAGAAATTCATACCTAAAGCTGGTCTGAATATTTTCAAAGACTTGTCTGCATTAGCACACACACAGGAATTATACCTGGCCACCAATATTACATTTTCACTCTTTTCTTCGACTTGCCAATTCCTAGATGACCTTCATGTGTTATTGCAAGAATCTTTTCACAAAGTACTTCAGGTGGTACCATTTTCTCCCTTCTCATCAGGAAATTGTCCTCATTAATGGTCAATTCATTCCTGACCTCCCACCATTTGACAAGATTTTGAGTCAGTTAATTCTTGCAATGTCATCCCTTACGGACACACCCCATAATTTTTTGGAAAACCTCATCACTGTTGTAAGCAGAAATCCATTCCATCTCATTAATGACATCACCCTCTAAATTGGCCTGATCATCTTCAACAATATCAGCAATGGCAACACTATACTCATTCCATTCGCAATCTTCTGTTGCTTGGAATGGTAGTGGAGAACGGCATAGGTAATCTGCCACCTTATTCCTTATGCCAGGAAGATATTCTACTTCATAAACACAATCCAATATTCGTAATGATAATCTAGCTATGCGAGGTATAGCCTTAGTAATGCCTTGGGAAGTCAAAATCTTCACCAGAGGTTTATGATCCTTCCTCAATACAAAATCCAATCCCCACAGGTAGTGCCAAATTTCTCCATACCCCAAACTGCTGCTAGCACTTCTTTTTCAATAACAGATAATTTCTCTTCTGAAGGGGATAAGGTACGCAAGGCAAAGGCAATGACATTTTCAGACCCTTTATCTGATACTTGTGTGAACACTGCCCCAATGCTTTTTCCACTAGCATCAACCATGACAATAGTCTTCTCTTTGCGGTCAAATTCTTGCAGGGATAGAGCTGAACAAATTTCCTTTTTGATTTGCTCAAAATCCTTACTCAGCTCAGAATTCCACACAAATTCCTGTCTCTCCTTTATCAGCTGTCTCAAAAGGTAAGTCTTAGTGGAAAAATGTTCCACAAATCTGGATAGAATTCAACTAAACCCAAAAAAGCATCTAAAATCATCTTTGGAATTTGGAGCAGGTGCATCTCTAATCGCTGATAAGATACTATTCTTTAGAAGGATACTTTGTTTACTCACTACATGTCCTAAATACTTAACAGATTCTTTAGCAATCTTGCACTTGCTCAATTCTGCCATAAGCCCATTCTCTGGCAGCCTTCCCATAACCAACATCAGTCTTGTGTCATGTTCCCACCTATCTTTTCCCATGATGAGTATGTCGTCTTGGAAATAAGTGACCGCCACAATCTCTCCTAATAAGCTGTGCATAAGTCGTTGGAACACCGCTGCAGCAGAAGCCAAACCAAATGGCATACAAACGAATCTATAACACCCAAAAGGTTTTATAAATGATGTCAATTTCCTACTTGACGGATGTAAACAGATTTGATGGTACGCTGACTTGAGATCTATAGTGGAAAACCTTTGACAACCTTTCGATTTAGATAAAAGCTCTTCAGTCTTGGGTAGAGGAAATTTATCGACAACAATACACTTGTTTAGCTCCCTCAAATACACACAAATCCTAATCTGCCCATTGGCCTTACGAGCTACAACTAAGGGTGCTAACCATTCCGCACTCTCAATGGGCTCTACTATACCATCTTTTTCCAACCTATCTAATTCCTTCATGACAGCTTCCCTCACACTTAAAGGAATGTTTCTTACCTTGTGGGAAACAGGGGTAACCCCATCTTTAAGTGCAATTTTGTGCTTAAACTTCAACAATTGACCTACCTTGCCAGAGAACACTTGCAGAATTTTTCCCAATAACTCTACCTCTAAGAGTTCACCCGGTTCCTCCAAAGATGGTACTTGTGTGACACTATTAGGGTTTAAGACGACTCCCAAAGCTCCTTGGTACTTCCATCCTAAGACAGAAGGCCCTTTCTCTGCTACCAACAGGGTACCAGGTGCCCTCCTGCCTTTAAACCAGAACATCAAATACACGTAACCCACCATGGGAATCTTTTCTCCTGTAAAGGTAACAGGTTGTACACACAATGGTGATAGATCACTTCCATATAAAGTATCAAATTTCTCGTTCCAAACATCATTACAGATAATTGTGAACGGTGACCCAGAATCTGCCACTACTTGTATCTAAATACCTCCTATTTTGATATCACAAACAGACTTGCCCCACAACTCATTGGTACTTAAAATGAAATTGTCTATACTTAGAATGCAATCACCATCGTCTGACTCCCACCCTTCAGTATGGCTTTCTTGTTCAACATCCACACACTTTACAGTAGACTCATTTGTCTTTCTTTTGCACATCTTGGCGAAATGCCCTACCACTCCACAAAAAGCACATTTTGACTTGGACGCTGGCCAGCACTTGTCCCTGGCATAATGTCCTTCGTTACCACATCTATAACAGGTAACCTTCCCTTGCTGACTTTTCTAGTGCCCAATTCATGTGTAGTACCATTGTTACTGATATTGTTTTCCTTCTTGCATCACTTTGCACACCACATCACTATCTTTCCCATTACATAATGCTGCTTTAGCACATCGTCTAGACAACTCTGCTTTCTTGACAATAGCAATAATTTCATTCAAAGGAGCATCTCCACAAACCCACAGTTTCTCTCGTACTCCAATATTATTAGAATGCATTATGATTTGATCCTGGATCAGTTCATCGTGTAGCTGCCCGAACCTGCAAATTATTGCCAATTTCTTTAGAGCAGATACATAATCTTCCACAGACTCATCTTTGCTTTGCTTGCGTTGAAAAATATGGTATCTGTCTGCAGCAGCACCCACAACCGGGTGATAATGTGTGTCTAAGTCTTCCAATGCATGCCTGAAGACATCTGAGTCCTCACTCACCCTCTGTTTTTTCTCCATTTGGGTGAATACTTTCTGTCCTTCAGGTCCCAAACAATGTAAAAGAATGTGTTTTTGCCTAACACTGGAGAACACTTCTTCACTCTCATCTTCAATTGCAGCTATGTAAGTCAAAAAATAGTCTTTCCAATCACTCCATTTCATATTAGGTTCCCCAGCCTTAGTAAGGAAAGGAACTGGAGGAGTGAGCGAAAATGACTGTGCACACATTCTCACAATGAAGTAATACATTTCCTTTCCCTTGAACTGTGGATATGTTTATCACACAAAAAAAAAATATATATATATATATATATATAGCTAGGCAGCAGTTGTTGGCTGTATAAAAATATAAAATGAGTAAAATTCAAATTCAAATTAATCGTTTTAATAACGTCAAAATCTCATATTCCCATCCATTGTGGGCATTATGTACATAAAGTATTAATCCAATATGGCGGCAATCTGCAAAACGTCTCTGCGTTAAATGCCTGACTCAAATATGGCCGCCGTGTCTAAAGTCCTCTCTTTATTGCTGTGGCTGACTACTTCCAATATGGCAGTACGTTCAGTAACACATCACCACGTTCTGAGCTTGTGCCAGGATACAGCCGCTACAGCCCCAGCCAGTTCTAGCGCAAGACACGCGCAACGGTTTTACCTTAAAGCACGAGGTAAGCGTAAAGTTAATAATCAATAAGTAAAAACAAATATTCAATTATGTGCATCATGAGCTGCTTCTTGGAGGTCCGATCTGCTGACTGGCCAGCCCTCTCCACATTACAGAGATACCAGCCATGAATCTTCTAAGCCGGCTGTCGCCATTAAAAAAGGACACCACCACCTGTATTGCACAGTGCCACCTCAGTGGCACCACCACCTGTATCACACAGCGCCTCCTCATTGGCACGCTTCCTCAATGGTACAGCACATAGGCGTAGATTCGAGGTTCCACCGCTCATCGCCAAATTTATGTGGTAACTACACTGTCCAAAAGCAGGCATATAGTATATAACATTTATTCATGTCAAGCCAGTCGGAACACATCCATATACCATCCCAGCTAACGGCAATCTGCCCACACATTCTCAATTCCTCCCCACGTTCTACCCCATTATTCTATATCTAGTCGCAGGCAAGTGTAATGCACACAACTATAACCACAACAGGAGCACATTGTGCTTTAGCTTAAAAACTGTTTTTCTCCAAACTGATATCTAGGCCAAATTTGCGTCCTTTTTTAACACTTGGTTTGTCGGTTCCCCCAGAGTGAACCAACAAATTAGTCACAATGCAACAATTTTGTTTTCAAATAAAGGTGAAAAAGGTGCTAAGGGTGCTTTTGTTTCCTAAGAAAAGCATCAACCAAAGCTCTGCTGTGCTAAGATCACCCTCTTGTGTGGACCAGAACGAAGGAGAAATGCGATTTTCACTATTATATGTCCTCCAAGCTACATATCAACCATACACAAAAACATTCTATAGTGATATACACACTTTTACTGTTTTGAGTATCCACAGGCCTCATGGGAGCAATTTGAAAATACTGGACGGAAAAGCTTCACTCATGTTATCATGGCAGGCTTAATCATAGAAATACCTGTATTGTATCATTTTGTGTGTGTTTGAAGATCACTCGTTTTTCTGCTTCGAGGAACAGGACAGTTGCAAATTTCCTAAGTGATTGTCAATATTATTTCTATTTATGTGGTTTCTACCTACTTGAGCTTGGAAAGGAAAGAGGTGTGAAACCCATCACTGAACCGAGAAAGTTCTACATTTTTGAAAAGTACAACCTTTTGAATACATCATGGAAAAATATAGGTGACAATGTTTTCATCTGTTTCTTTGCCCTGGCGGCCAGTGTTCAAAATATACTGTAACATCCATCAGATTCTTCCAGTTGCAGGGATATATAGAGGCATAGTCTCAACTTTTTGCCGCAGGGCAGTGACACAAGCCTTCTTGCTGGGCTGCCCTGTGTCAAAAGAAAAGGGCAGGAATACACAGTGTCTATGACATACGGGGCATTCCTGTCTTTTCCCCCTGTGCTGGCGCACAACGGGCTGCCATGCTCCAATGCAGGCACCCTTGCAACATGGTGCAAGGAAGTCTGTGTTGTAGGTGTGGTTGGTTTTGTGCAGGAAGGGGCACCTTCCTGCACAAAAACAATCAATGGTGATTTCCTCTTGGTATGTGTGCTGCAGAATGCAGCACACATAGAAAGAGAAAACAATGAGGAGAAATAAAGTTAGTTCTCTTTGTTGCACCTCCCTTACACCTTCCCTGGTGAGGCCCAGGTTTATGAAATCTTGTAAATCTACTCATATGTTAAACTCCATGGATGTTACGTTGGAACATGCACTGTAACACCAATGGCATTCCTCCCTATCGCAGTGTGAGGAAACACAGCGACGTGCGCTTTGTTGCCTCACACCATATCTCCAAGGCCACAAAAATCCAGGGTGGCTTTATGTGGCCTTGTAGATATAGATCTGCAGTGCGCACCACCGGACTGTTACAAATGTGACGTTCTGGAGGCGCACAGAGGCATGTAAATAAGCCCATAGTGTTTGCTGGTTGTCTAAAAAAATGTAACAGAGCCATCTATCAAGCTTCAGCATTTAGGCCCTCATTACAACCCTGGCGGTCGGTGATAAGGTGGCGGTAATACCGCCAACAGGCTGGCCGTAATTACCAGCAAATTATGACCATGACAGTGAGAACTCTGATAGACAGCCACTTTATCACACCGACCACCAGAGCGGAAACAACATATGTCGGCTGTAGCCTCCTACAGCCAGACAGAAGCTAATGTCCCGCCCACCATTTTAAGACCCTGCAATCCACCACCTTTTCTGGGGCAGTAGCAACGACATCAAAACCCTGGCGGAAACACTGCATAGAAGTGAAAGGACTCACTATTGGAGACACAGGGAACAACCATGCTGCCATGGAGCCCGAGCTGCATGTCTTCCCAGTGCTCTTCTACGTGCTGGTCCACCACGAACACCAACAACAGCGGAGACGACGACAGTGGGTACAGACACCTAGCACACAAGGGAGGAAGGGAGGAAAACAAGAGTGACACACACACGCAACACACACCCCTTCACCCCCAACATCATACACACAATCAGCTGCAGTAATAAAACATATATACCCCGTACCTCGGATGAAAAATAAAAGGACAACATGAATTTACCAAAGTGAGTGTAATAAGATCAACACAGTAGAAATAATAAATATGCAATGTAACTGATATATACAAATGTACAGTTCAAGGGACACAGCCCTGTCCGCAATGTGCGTGGGCCACAGTGCCACAGGCCAAAGTCCAAGGCCCCACTTGTCATTTGCACCAACACAGAGAGAACACTGCAGGGGCATCAGTTGGTAAATAGGCAGGCACCTCAGGGGGTTGAGGAACGGGGGGCACCTCATCTGGCAGACAGAACAAGACCACAGGTTCTGGAGGGCGCAACATGCCCTGTGCTTGGTCCTGGGCAGTGCAAGGCCACAGTCTTTCAAGTGGGTGACTTGCCCACATGCTCTGGAGGGGGCAACATGCCCTGTGCCTGGTCCTTGGGAGGCTGGGGTTGGTGGGTGTCTTACCCACTGGTTCTGGAGGGGGCATTGTGCCCTTTGTTCTTGATCCTGGGGAGGCTGGGGTTGGGTGTCTTCCACACTGGTTCTGGAGGGGGCATCGTGCCCTGTGCTCTTGATCCTGGGGAGGCTGGGGTTGGTGGGTGTCTTCCCCACTGGTTCTGGATGGGGCATCGTGCCCTGTGCTCTCGATCCTGGGGAGTGCAAGGTCACAGTCTCTCAGATGGGCGACATACCCACTGGATTTGCGGTGATGGCTGCTCAGTGGTGCTGCTGCAACTGCTGGCGGGGGGAAGCTCCAGCCTATCCCCTGCAGCCCCGGACAGCTGCCCACTGGTGGTGGTGGTGCTGGTGCTGCTGGTGTTGGGGGGAAGCTCCTGCCTATCCCCTGCAGCCTCGGACGGCTGCACAACCATGGTTGGTGGTGGGGGCTCTGTCTGAATCCCTGCCCCTGGCTCCTTGCCCTTCCTGGCAGCAGCTGGGGTTTTCTCATGCCCTTCTGGGCAGAAGCTAGGGCAGGCACCCTTTTCTTGAGGCTGCCTGGTGTCGGCTCCTTCACCCTTTGCACAAGTGCCATGGATCCTTTCCCACCACGAGTGGGTGTGGAGACTACTGGGCCCGTCGACTGGGTGGCTGTGGTGCTTGCCTGGGTTTTTGCCATCGTGGCCAGACGTGAAGGATGGGGGGAGGGGTAGGGAAGAGGTCAATGTTGGAAAGGAAAAGCTTCTTAGGGACATTGGGAAGGGAAGAGGGAGAAGGTTTGTGAGTAGAGGAAAAGGGAGTGGTTGTAGGAGGTGTCTATCTGCTGATTTTGGGTGCAGGTGCATGGGCTGGATGCTGTTGTGAGGTGGATAGCTGTTGGGTATCTGAGTGCTTGCGTTTGTGTACTTTAGGAGGGGGCAGACACAGTGGGAGAGGACACAGGGAACGTGTGCATAGCTGCTGTGGAGGTGTCTGCCAGTGAGGTGTATGTTCTGCCAGGTGTGGTGGTGATGCTGGTAGTGGATGAGGATGTAGTGCATGCAGGTGTGAGTGTAGATGCAACTGGGAGGGAGGTGGAGGAGGAGGAGGAGGAGGAGGAGGAGGGAGAGACAGTGAAAATTGTGGATGTTGGTATGTTTGCATCTGGATGGTGTTTGTGTGAGTGCCTGTGGGATGATATGTGGTGCTTGTGTTTGCCTGTGCCACTCGTGGGTGTTGTCTTGTGTGCATCCTCGTCTGCCTGTGTACTTGGGATAGGTAGGGGTTGAGGGGAATGGGATTGGGAAGAGGAAGTTGGAGGTGGGAGTGTGAAAACAGGGACAATGGCGGCCATCAGAGAGGAGGCCAGAGCCTGGATCAATCTCTGTTGGGCCACCATGCCAGTGTAAATGCCCTCCAGAAATGCATTAGTTTGTTGCATTTGGGCTGCCAGCCCTGGAAGGCATTCACAATTGTTGACTGCCCTACAGAGAAGGATCTCAGGAGGTCAATAGCCTCCTCAGTCAGGGCAGCAGAGCTCACTGTGGCAGGGCCTGAGGTGCCTGGGGCGAAGGAGATGCCCATCCTCCTGGGTGAGTGGGCACGGGCAACTCGCTGAGGGGCTGCACGCAGGACGGTGCTGGCACGTGGGTGGTGGCTGTACCTGTATCTGGGGCGGTCACAGATGTGTCCGCCATAACCAGGGAGCTTCCATCGGAGGAGGTATCTGAGTCTGAACTGTCCCCTCCAGTCTCTGCCGTGGTGCTCCCCTTGCCCTCTATCCCACTGGTGCCCTCACTGTCGGTGGACTCTGCCTCCTGGGTCCTGTGGGATGCAGCTCCCTCCGTCGCTGGTGCCTCTGCTCCTCATCTGGTAATGCACATAAGGACAGGGTGACAAAGCAAAAAGGAGGGGAGACAGACAAAGGATACACCTGGTCAATGGCTGCACCAACACCACTGTTGGCATACACATCACTCTTGCACACAGAGAACAGCCCTACACACTATGCATTGCACTACAAGTTAGTTTGATAGCCACCAAGGCATGGGGAGAGGCACACACCACTAAATGCAGCACACCTGGGACCCAAGCAGCCATGAGCAGTTGTGGATGCCTACGAGCTAGGTAACATGATTATCCCTTCAGGACCCTTGCTACCAGGGGACCTACTCTGCAATATCAGGCGTGGGCTAGGGGCACCCACTGACACACATCCCCCACCCGGATACCACCCTACCATGTGTAAGTTGTAATGATGGGCACTGTACTCAACCCCTTGTGGCTGCTGTGATGCCCTCAAGCACCCATCCAGCTCAGGAGAGACCACTGCTAGTATGCGGGCCATCAGGGGGTCAGGGTTCGACGGGCACACCTTCCTCGTTGGGAGGCCATCCCCAGTTAGGCCTCTGCCATCTTCCATGGCCAGTGTTTGAGGTCCTCCCACAGTTTCCGACAGTGGGTGCTCTGCCTGCTGTAGACCCCCAGGGTCCGCACGCCCTTGGTGATAGCACGCCATGTGCCCTTCTTTTGATGGGCGCTGACCTGCAGAGGTGATACACACAGGAAAATAGTATCAGTCAGACAGTCCTACCCCTTCAAAACACCATTTGCACACACATGGACCAGCACACAACCAATACGCCGCCCAGAGGACATCCACCCACCCCCTTACACGAGGCCTTCACACACACCACTCCAGGCATTCATGCCACATGTATTGTGCTCGTAGTGTACCCACCTGTTGGTCTGGAGGCCCATACAGCAGTCCGTACTGGGGTAGGAACCCATCCAACAGTCGCTCCAACTCTGCCGAGGTGAAGGCTGGGGCCCTTTCCCAAGTCACATGTGTCAGGAATCCCCCAGGTGCCTCCTGCATTATCTGTCAGCACCCACAGGGATTAGGGTTAAATCATATCTCTGTTCTTGGTTAAACCTTCATGTTTCTAAGTAAGCATAATGTGCTGTGTTACACAATTGGTTTCATCAATGCTTGTTTTACCAATGCTTGTTTGCTATTGTGAGCAGGTGTAGACATGTGCTTCTAATTGGGTGTGGTGTAGACAGGTGCTTCTTATTGGGTGTGGTGGCTCATCCACATGTAGAAACTCAACTGCCTTCCTGATTGGATATAAATAGCAGAGTGAAGCATGCCTCCCTGCTTGGCTTTGTTTTGCTTCCTGATCTCAGCATCTGATTTGGCAGTCCAGCCGCTGCTGTCATCCTCATATTCAGGACTTTTGAGGCAATTCTTTTCTTCGTTCCTGTACTTTTGACACCAGGCATTCCTCCACCACTCTGGAAAAGACTGCAGCTAAGTGACTAGTATTCTCCAGGGAGTTTGTTCTTTGAGTGCCGTGCTTTCCTAGAACAGCTAGTGTATTTCAGACCTCATATTTTGGCAGAGTACTTATCTTGAAGAGACAAATGCATTTCTGAACAATCTACATTATTATTGTAGTTACTTGCCTAAATGTGCTTCAGGAAATCTGCTTGAGCTCACGTACTACAAAAAGTGACAATTTTAAAAGAGCATTTACGTGGCTTATCTTTCTCTGATAGCATAACTCTTGGATTTAAATTGTGTCATTCATGCCTGTGTTTCAGGTTTGAGGAATTTTCTTTTGAAGGATTTTTCATACACACATTGAAACCAAATCAAACTGTGTCACCCTAACTGTTTAAACCCAGAGTGGACATTTCAATTTCTTGGATTGTTTTTGTTTCTTTTAGTTTAACCCTATGCATGCAGGAAAGTTATACATGATATCATTAATGCCCTTGCTTGTCTTTCTTGTGCATGATAAGTGCAACCACAGTTCTAATTGTAGTGTGCAACAGTGAATCTCTGTGAAGCCAGCCCTAGTGTCGAGTACTTATTGTTATGGTAATCAGTTTGGGTTTTTGGTAATGCAGTGTGAGTAATTGTGCCAACAGTTATTATTATCCAAGAAAAGTGCTGGAGCATCCCAGTGTTCTTCTACCGCTCCTGTGTCCACATCAGAAAGAGATTCAGTTTCAAGGAAGTTGAGTGCACTAACTCTACTATCACTCTGTCAACAACGACCTGCTCCCGAAAATACCGGGTGCCTGGCTGGACCGGCATGATGTAGCAGTGTTTTGTCTCTTTCTCTTCCACTCCCCCTTCCCTTTTGGAACACCTGCTGTGGTTTCTGTGTCCACCAGGAAGTGCCGAGAGGTGTTCCAGGAGGTCGGGGGCATACCATTGCCCCTGTAGACATCCTGCTTTTCAGGTGAGTGTCCCCGTCTCGACAACACGGCCCATGGTAGGTTCCAGACACAGGTCACAGCAGCACATGCAGTGTAGTCCTCTCCTGTTGAAGGTCAGGTAGCAAGTGATGAATCAGATAGAAAATGGCGGTCACGTCCGTGGCGGTGCACACCATTACTGCGGGTGTACATCACCATTGGCCACTATACCCCATAGGGCCCAATGTTGACCAAGGAGCAGTTGCACGGTGGTTCCTGGCCGCCGCCCGTAATGTCGCACAACGTCAGTGGAATTACCTCACTTCCATCTGTCCCTCAATACAGGACAGGCAGACACCATTTCAGGGGGGATGGAAGGCCCTGGATAATAATTGCATCACAGTTAAAATTTGGACATACAGGACAAACCCCACTTGCCCAATACAAATTGACATCATACATTGTACTGTGGTGGCTCCAATGTTCAGTTTGTGACCGGCTCCTCACTCCTTTGTCCTTTAGGTTGCTACCGCTGCAGATGAATAGGAGATGGAGACATACCCCGTGTACAGATCCCTGGTGGACTTGGCAACACTGGAGGACAGGCACATCATCCTCACCTATAGACTTGACAGGGCCACAATCACAGAGCTGTGTGCCCAATTGGAGCCTGATCTGATATCTGATATCCGTCACCCCACTGGGATCCTACCTCTTGTGTAAGTTCTATCAGTGCTCCATTTCCTGGCAACTGGTTCTTTGCAAGTGACAGTGGGCTTGGCAGCAGAAATGTCACAGTCAATGTTCTCAATAGTGCTGACCAGTGTGTTGTCAGCCCTGATTAAACACTAGGGTAGCTACATTGTATTTCCCCAGGTGGAGGATTTGGCCACACTGAAGGCTGACTTCTATACTATGGGGCATATCCCCAACATAATTGGGGCAATTGATGGACCTCATATTGCATTTGTGCCCCCCGTCACCAGGAACAGGTGTACTGAAATCGTAAGAGTTTTCACCCCATGAATATACAGATGGTGTGCTTGGCGGACCAGTACATCTCCCATGTCAATTCTAAGTACCTTGGGTCGGTGCATGATGCCTTTATCCTGAGGAATAGCAGCATCCCAAATGTGATGTCCCAACTACAGAGGCACAGGGTGTGGCTAATAGGTGAGCCCTGGTTGCGACCCAGTAGGTGTTTGTGTATGGGTATGGTGTGGGCCATATAGGATAGTGTGTGGCTAAATGTTGTCCCTCAATATTTGCAGGTGACTCTGGTTACCCCCAACCTATCATGGCTACTGATCCCTGTGATGAAGTCCAGGACAAGGGCAGAAGAACGTTACAATGAGGCACATGGGTGAACAAGAAGGATAATCGAAAGAGCCTTTGGCCTCCTGAAGGCCAGGTTCTGGTGCCTCCATCTAACAGGTGGATCCCTGTGCTACTCACGCAAGAAGGACTGCCAGGTAATCGTGGCATACTGCATGTTTCACAACCTTGCCCTGAGACGCCATGTGCCTTTTCTGCCGAAGGAGGAGGCTGGAGATGGCCGTGTGGCAGCAGTGGACCCTGTGGACAGTGATGATGAGGAGGCAGAGGATGAGGATGAGGACAACAGAACATCAGTGATGCGACAATACTTCCAATGACACACAGGTAAGACAGTGTTACTTCACATTTCAGTGTCAATTATTTGTATATCTTTGGCACTATCATGCTGTTCTTTCCCACTTCAATGCCCACTTACTGTACCCTTTGGTAATTCATTTGACAGATGTTGGTCCCCCACTATCGATCCTGGTGTGATCACTGCAGCCAAATACAGGTCTTTCCTATGTGCACAATTACTGTACAGTTGAATTGCAATGTTGGAACCTGGTTAAGCGAATACATACTTTAACAAGCATTTACAATGCAACGGGTCTCGCGTTTGCTCATGTTAGAGCTGATTGCGTTGTAAACTCCTAACCCGACTTTTCACCTATCGGGCAAAAGTGCATTTATGTACACAACCCAAAAAAGTGAAATTAACTATGTAAAGCACTCGACTTCTGCCAAGCGAAATCGCGCTCGTAAATTAGAGAAAAAGAAGTCCACGAGCCTGATGGAAAACAACGAGCCTTGCATGTTCTCTGTACTTGGTCGCTGCGCTCGAGGAGGGCTAGCCACCGGAAAAGGCATGACATATGCTTGCCTTCGACTAATGAAAGCAAGCAGATTTTATTATGCAAGCCCACAAACCAATAAAAAACCCTGACGTGAAGTTGACAGGGCTCCGAGCCCTTTTCTAAATACAAAAGCGTCTCGCTGCGATACCCATGCGCGAGCGCATGCAACGCAGGCTCGACCCTAAAAAGGTAACATACTCCATACTTGTTTTTTTCCAAGGGTGTTTATTGAAGTGCTAAGAAGAAGAGGGGCAAGTGCAAGGGGATGGGGTGATGATGGAGGAAAGTCCAGGGTATTGTTCCAGTCCATTTGTAGCACAGGTGCATTGTCCATGGGGATATAGGAAGGGGAGCAATGGCAGTTCAAGGTGGACAGGGTGACTGAGTGGGACACAAGGGTGACAATCAGGAGAGTCTCATTACCTGGTGTGGGTCTGGGCAACAGTCTCTGGCTTCTGTCTGGATCGCAGGGAATGTTTGCGGGGTGGTTCTCCTTCTGCAGGGGGAGGGGTGCTGGTGACCTGTGGGTCCTGTGGCAGGGCCTCCTTGCCACTAGTGGCAGTGGAGGTGGAAGGCAGTTCAGATGTTTAGCTAGTGGCAGGGGCCCACTGTTGTGAGACTGCCTCCCTCATAATGTTGGCCATGTCTGCCAGCACCCCTGCAATGGAGACCAAGGTGGTGTTGATGGTCTGCAAGTCCTCCCTGATCCCCTGGTACTGTCCCTCCTGCAGCCTTCTGTTCTCCTGCACATTGTCCAGGATCTGGCCCATCGTGTCCCGGGAATGTTGGTAGGCTCCCAGGATCTCTGCAATTGCCTCCTGGAGAGTCGTTTCCCTGGGCCTGTCCTCCCCCTGGCGCACAGCACTCCTCCCAGTTTCCCTGTTGTCCTGTGCCTCTGTGCCTGAACCGTGTGCCCACTGCCACTGACCCCAGGTCCCTGATTGTCTTGTGTACAAGGTGTGCCCTGGGGTCCCTGTAGAGGTGAACACACTGCTGATTGATGTGTCCTGGGGACAGAGGTGTGGGTACGCTGGGTTGGTGCTGTGGTAGCGTTTCCACATGGGGATGCTGTGTGGTGGTGTGGGAGTGTGCCTGGGTAACCGACTGTCCAGAGGTCCCTGATGAGTCAGGTTGGTCATCCAGATCCAGACGACCAGAGTTGCTGTCATCACTGTGGGCCTCTTCAGTTGGGGGACTGGATAGTGCTGGCACCTCTTTTCCAGTGACATTGGCTGAGATACCTGAGGTGATGTAAATGAAGAGTTAATGTTTCTGTGTTTGACATATTGTGCATCAGTGGGTTGCC
Organism: Pleurodeles waltl; assembly: GCF_031143425.1. Lineage (NCBI taxonomy): Eukaryota > Metazoa > Chordata > Amphibia > Caudata > Salamandridae > Pleurodeles > Pleurodeles waltl. Next base: position 225,977,864 of record NC_090446.1, read on the forward strand.
CTCTTTGGTTGTATTTCCCCAGGCAGCTTTCACTTGTGTAAGTTGGTATGTGGTGGGCTAGCTGATTCTCTCTAGTGTGCATGTTTTAGTGATAAGTGTCCATGCAGGGCTGTGAGTGGTGTCCATGCATTGGTATGGCATGCAGGGCTTGGCATTGGGATGAGTGAGATGTGATGGTGGGGTGTGTGGGAGGTGATGGATTGATGGGAGTGAGGGTGAGGGTATGTGATTGCATGCAGGTAAGGGGGTAGTAGTAGTATAGAGCTGACTTACCAGAGTCCAGTCCTCCTCCTACTTCAGCCAGGCCCTCAGGAAGCATGATTGTCAAGACTTGCTCCTCCCATGTTGTTAGTTGTGGGGGAGGAGGTGGGAGTCCACCGCCAGTCCTCTGTACAGCTAGTTGGTGTCTTGCTGCAATAGAACGTAACTTCCCCCGTAGGTCGTTCCACCTCTTCCTGATGTCATCCCTGGTTCTTGGGTGCTGTCCCACGGCGTTGATGCTGTCCACGATTCTCAACCATAGCTCCATCTTCCTAACTATAGATATCTGCTACACCTGTGCTCCAAAAAGCTGAGGCTCAACCCTGATGATTTCCTCCACCATGACCCTTAGCTCCTCCTCTGAGAATCAAGGGTGCCTTTGTGGTACCATGGTTGTTATGTAAGGTTTGTAGGTGAGGGTGTGTAGGGTAATGTGTTGGGGTGTGTGATGTGGGGTGCGTGAGTAGTGTATAGGTGTGAGTGGTATATGGCTCTGGTTGTGTGAGTGGTGTTGCTGACTCTCTCTGGTGGCAATTATTTGTAGCCGTAAAGGGTTGTGGGTAGTGTGGGTGTGTGTTTTATATGGTGTGGGTGTGTGGGTTTCAGGTGTGTGTTATTTAAATTGACCAATGTAGTGTTGTTTTGTATGTGTGTGTGTATTTTGAGCGTGGCGGTATGTACCGCCAATGGTTTACCGCAGTCGATTGTCCGCTGTGGTGATTCATGCGTCATAATGTGGCGGGCATTGTTCTGTTGGCGTAACGGTGTGGGTTTGGATACCGCCAGTTTATCACTGACCTTTGGTGTGGCGGACTTGTGTCTGTGGCTGAATACTGACGAAATGGTGTGTGTGTGTCATAATATGGTGAACGGTTATCGGCCGCAGCGGCGGTATGTTGGTGGCAGTCAGCATGGTGGTAAGTGGAATTTACCGCCAGAGTCATAATGAGGGCTTTAATAATTTTTCGTCGCCTGCCGACCATGCTTCACTCCATAAGGTAAAATCTAATATAGGAAGAATGGGTAGGAAGGAATACCATAAATGTTTGAAATGTACCCAAGAATCTGAGTTATGTAATTGTGGTTATTCATATGACTCTTTGGGTTATCCATAATGTCATGTAATTTAGATGGTGTCTTTTTTTCTTTCACACTGACTTACATTTGAAAACACAAATTGAGATAAATTCAACAGATAATAACAAATGTCCTAGTATTCTGCTTTGCCACACTTCTCCTGACACCAATAGTAGGCCGAATGTGTGGGAGTGGCCGGCACTCAAGGATACCCACCAATTCCTGACATTTTTGCACACTAGACACCCGGGGGAGTCCAGAGTGATGTGGCTTGCCAAAACCCAACTTCTTTTTCTTACCCAGAATGCCTTGTAAATGCCAAAATCTGATTTTCCTCATATTTCTATCTGGGAAAAATCCCGAATCTGCAGGGATCAACAAAAGTCTTACCAAAAAGGTTTTCCCACACTTCCACTTATAAAAACAGTACTCCATTTGTGTGAGTGTGCCTATCACCTGTGGTAGGAAATGCCCCAAAATTAAACATGAAGGCTTAGAGATTTTTTCTTTGAATTTCACTCTTCATTGGGATATGGGTAGCTGGGAGATTTGGGTTCTGGGTCAGCCAGCACCCAGGTAAACCTAACACCCATTGACATTTCCAAAAATTAGACACTGAGTCAATTCCAGACTGGTGTGGCTTATGGGTAGCACACCAATTTTTCTTACCTAGAAAGCCCTGCAAACATCAAACTTTGGCTATTAATATAAATTCCACATGTTTTTGAAAAATAAAATTTCAGAATCTGCATGGATCAGCAAATGTCCTACTAACCAGCATTTTCGCACTTCTTCCAATAAAAACAGCACTTCCACTTGTTTCATTATACCAATCAATAGCAACAAGAAAGGCCCCAAAACGCAACAACAAAACATCAAAATGTTTCCTTGCAATTTGCCTCATTCTGAATTGTGGATAGTTGCAGTATTTGGGCTCATGCTCAGCCCACAACCAAAGGACACCTACCAAACCCAAACATTTCTAAAAACTAGACACCCACGTAGATCAGGGCGGAGTATCTTGCATAAAATCCTTCTTACCAGAATGCCTTGCAAGCCTCAAGCCTTACTTAAAATCAAAGGTTTTTCCTGATTTCTGTGAACCAAATTTCCAGAATTTATGGGGATTCATAAACCTCTTACCACACAGTGTTCTCACACTTCTCCTATTACAAACAATACCCCAATTATCTGGCTGACCCATTTGTAATGGACAGAAATCTGTCAAAACTCGAACCATGTAGTCACTCAGTGTCGATGTCGCCTGACTGTGGCTACAGTTTTTGTCTGTTCCTAACACATGAGTTAGGCCACCCACACATATTGAAGACCATTTTGGACACCTTTTTTCTTAGGAGGCATTTGGATATGTAGAAAGGCAGGACTTTTGCCATTGGCTGGAAGTGCAATGGGCTAAGCCATCCTATCGCTGTACAGCACTTCACCAGATCCAGGCCTAGGAGGACAAGTTATCTATTCAACTTCTTAGAAGAAGAAGGAAGCAGAGCAATAAAACCTGACAGGTCTCTAGAGGCATCCTCCAACCCAAAGCCCTATTCAAGTTATCCACAATTGCCTGCCAGAAAGGAGAAAAAGAAGGGCACGACCAAACCATATGTATAAAATCTGCTGTCTGGGCCTCACAACATCCACAGCAGTAAGAACATGCAGGGAAAATAGTATTGCAAAGTCTGCAGGGTTAGGTAAATCTGATGTATAAAGTTATATTGTGTGAGCTTGACACGGGCATTGGAACTAAACGTCCTCACTCCCTCATGTATTTTAACCCCTTCTCTAGCCATCAAGGAATCCACCAGTCCACCAGTGTTTCTTCTCATTTGGTCTGTGCATTGAGTGTCTTAAGTGGCAGCTCATTGCAGAACGCTTTGTAGATATGAGAAATCAATCTGCAGCCCTGGGCCATATCTAGTAGTGTCATCAGGTTATTGGATCTGGGCAGCTCTTCAGGAAATATCAGCCAAAGAGTACGGCAGTAGTTTAAATTTTAATGTATTGGAGGTATTGTCCCCTGCCCAAGGAAAAAGAGTCCATTGCTTTCTCCCGGGTGATAAACTACTCTCGGGATAGAGGTCCCCCACAGTGTCACATCTTCCTCTTTCCATCTCTGCACTGACATTGAGTCAGCAATTTGTAGAAAGGGTTGTACAACCCACAGCGGCATGTCTGGGGCATGATGAAGCACCCTGCGAACCACTCCCTCCCAAACACCAGCCACCAAACAAATTATGTAGGGAAAGGTGGAAGGAAGCTGTGAATTGTCATAAGCAGGACTGGAAGGGTGCACTCCCCATGGGTGACCTGCAATAATCTTTTTTCCCAATTATCGTCTGGGACCAACCAATGCACTGCATGTTGGAGGTGCACTGTCATGTAATAGAGCTCTAGATGTGGGACTTTGAGACCCCCTAGTGCCCACATTCATTGGTGTGTGGCCAATTTGCTCTTTCCGCTTGTGTTTCCACAGAAGATCCACAAACATACTGTCCAGGGTTTGAAAGTAAGGTCTAGGGATGGAGTAGAAGGTGCTTTGCAGAGCATAAAAGCATCGCAGTAAGATAATAATTTTTGCAATGGCTATCCTGCCCAAAAGGGAAAGCGGTAAATCCTTCCATAAACATACAGATGCCTGAAGTCCCTTCACCCCCGGTTCTAAATTCAGATTCAGATATGCTGGGACTGTGTATGTCAAACGGACCCCCAAGTATCAAGCATCACCTGTCACCCAGAGGAATCCTACCTTTGTAATCTCCTCTTTTGGAACCTCCGCTATTCCTTCCAGTGGGAATAATTTGAATTTCTCTGGGCTAACGCCGAGTCCAGGCAGCTCACCAAATTCTTGCATGGCATTCAGCAGGATAGGTGCTGAAACAGTTAGCCATCATAAATAAACTATGGCGTCATCAGCATTGAGGGAGACAATATGGTTTGTTGCCCCCAGTGATATCCCCCAAGGATCCAGCAGTCATCGCATGGCCACTGCCAGGGGATTCATGGCAAGGACAAACAGGAGTGGGGAGAGAGGATACCCATCCTGGTGTCCATATACAGTTGGAAGGACCCAGAGACCACCCCGCGCGTATCTGGGCACAGGGGGTTGAATAAAGAAGACAGACTCATTGCAAATATTTAGGGCCCATGTCCACTGCATACAATACCTGCCATAGATAGGTCCAGTTTAAGGAATCAAATGCCTACTCAATATCCAAAAGAGCAAGGGCACAGGCATCATCTTAGAGCCGTGGAGCATGGTAGACATGAGCAAGATGTCTAAGGTTGTAGGGTGTGATCCACTTGGGAATGAAGCCCCACTCATCCATATGGAATAGACCAGCCAAGTTCGGATGCAGGAGCTCCACCAGCACGCTGCTGAGTAGTTTCACATCAATATTTAGGAGCAATATCAGTCAACAGGCCGGTGCAACCACAGGGTCCCTACGTGGCTTGGGCACTGTTACAATCAGTGCCTCATGCATGGTGGCCAGTAAATTTGCAATGCAAGCGGCTTCTCCATAAACCTCTAGGAGCTTATCCACTATATTAACAGTGTATTTGTGATAAAATTCTGAGGGTAAACCATCACTTCCTGAAGTCTTTGCTGTTTCGAGGCGGTGGATCACGGCCAGTACCTCCTCTTTGGAGAGAGGGCTATCTAGAGATTCCCTGCCCTCTGGTGAAAGACCCAGTAATGGAACCCCTGCAGTGCGTGAGGGGAGGGGATTAACTGTTCAGCGTACGCAGTACTTAAGAGAGTTTAAAACACACCACTAATGGTCTGTTTGGTGTAGACCAGGGTGCTTGTGTTATTGTAGAGGGTCAGTCTAGAGAAACAGGGGGGTTTCCTGATGGGCCAATACGGCCAGTAATGCACCTGTTCTATTGCCCTCTATAAGAAGTCTCTGGTAACAGGTGGTGTAGTTGTGCTTTTCAAGTCTACGCCAGTCCTCCAGCAGCTCAGCCCAGGTCGCAAGGCATACAGGGAGGATGAGAAGGAAGCTATGCTTCCAAGTTTTTAAACTGATTTTCATGTTTATCAATGCCGCTTTCCAATTGGTGTTGAACTCCTATAGAAGGTCTTGTTACAGACTACCCAGGGGACAACTTTCATTGCCTCACAGTCCAGGGCTCTGGTACTCGCTTAGCCCCAGTTTTTGGCAAAGTACTGTACTAACTCCTGATTAACGGTTTCTGCAAAAGGGGGGCCAGACAATGCCTCCATGCGGAAGTGCCAGAGAGGGATTGCCAGAGGACCAGTCAGGTCTCCAAGAGTCATGAGGAGTCGGGAATGGTCAGAGAGATATCGAGCTAAGTAGGAGACTTCTCTAACCAAGGGTACCAGATTGGCTGAGAAAAAAAAACAATAATCAATTCTACTTTATGTGCTCATCGTAGGGGTGTAACAGGGGAACAATCTCGCCAGTGGATGTTGGTCTCTTCAGACATCACGTAATTACAAACCATGTATCACATCTCAAAGCACCTCTGTGAGGCGAGGTTTCATTCAATGCCGCGGGGGTTCCCGATCCAGCATACCATCTAGGGCACAGATACAATCCCATGCCATAATAACTGCCGAACCTAAGTATGGGCAGTCGATATTTGAGGCACAAACATGTATAAAGCATATCTCCATAACTTCTAGGGACCCAAGCACAATAACAGAGCAACCCTCTGGGTATACCACGTGGTGTCTATAGGACTTCCAGAGACACTTATATCACAGCCCCATGGGCAAACCCTTAATAGGAAGTGGCAAAGATGTGCCCACGCCAACATTTCCGCAGACAAGGGATGGGACTCCCCAGTTGCGGCTCGCGCTAACTAAAAGGGGAGGGGTGGTGCGGGGGCACAGTCGGGGATGGAAATTAAATTAAATACACAGTAATTAATTAGGGGGCGCTTCCAAGATAGCAGCCGGAACGGACGCTTCCAAAGAGCTCTGCTCACAGCCTGGAGAAAATCGGTGATCCGGCGCTCGGGTCGAGCGGAGCGCCGAGTGGCGGTGGCGCTGGGCCGGCGATAGCGCTGTCCCCGCCGAAGATGTAATGGTGACCCAGAGCTGGGCCGTGTGATCGTCTCCGGAGACGAGGGGGCTTGATGGGCGGTCACGTGCAGAGGGAAAGGATCGACAGGAACCTCCGGTCGAGAAGGCGATCCGGCAGATGAAACTGCACAGAAGGCCCATAAAGCGCGGACTCCCCGCGCTTTGTTGGGATTGCCCCGTCGGACCTGATATTGGAGTACTAGAAACCCGCACTGGTTCCGCACACAAATACTTACCTGACTCACCACAGTTCTGACTCCATGTGTGGGAAGGCGCCGCTACGCTCTCATGTTTCTTTGGCTGGGACTGGCGATCGTCGGATCGCGGACTGCTGCATAGGGGCCAGCGGAAGAGGGCGACTCTCTTGATGCTGCCTGCCAGAGAGCAAGAGAGCCTGGGTGAACCTGGGGCACTAGCAGGTTTGGCAAATGGAAGCAGGGGGCCATTGCATGAAGCTGAGAGGAAGATTAACGTACTATGAACAATGAGTGAACACAAAGCGAGTTAGAAGTCGGAGCTATCCCCATTTATCAGCCGGGCTGATCACAGCGCCCATTCAACGAAGCAGGACGATTGGCCTACACAATTACGCAGTTCTCCCTGCCGGCTGTGTGCGGGCTGCCTCAAGGGGCCTAGAGCTACTGCCCATACAGGAGATAACCATTGTGGAAATCGCCATTTTCTGGGAACTGTGCAGAGGGTGGGCGTTCAACAAATATGCTGCAAACTGGCCTGAGAGAGCGCTGCTAGGCGCAGCAGGTCCACAGAGCTACAACCCTGACACTTCTCAACAACGCACTAAGTAAGACAACTTGGCTGGCACAGTCAGGATCAAATTGTTGCGAATAACGAACATGCAGTGACCAATACAGCTGGAAAATGAGCTGCTACTTTATACTATAACCTTACCTATGACATTGGCACAAGAGGGTTAAAAGACAATACATAGCACTACTGCTGTGGTGGTCTCATTCCGCAGCTGGAGAGATTATTTGCTAGACGGTTCAGTGGGTCATGGACCAGTCATACTGGGCAATCATGGTCCAGCCAAAACCGCCTAGGCCGCAGTGGTGGTTACGAGATCAGGTGCAACGCATGGAGACAGAGGTCATCCACCTGCAGAGACGGGCAGAGGGACGCTTGAGGACAAACAACATAAGATTCATGGGGCTCCCGGAACGAACAGAATCACCACATGCTGAAATATTCCTGGAGAAATGGCTCCTAGATAAGGTGACAACGACCAGTGCATCACCCATGTTCGCAGTGGAGCGTGCTCATCGGATCCCGAGCGGACCACAGCGCCCAGGAGCCCCCCCCCACAACCCCTAATTGCGTGCTTGCTAAACTCCCGTGATAGAGACCTGATCCTTCAAAGCTTTAGAACACAAGGCCCGATACAGATGGACAACAATGTAATAACGGCCTACCCAGATTACACGGTTGAGGTACAGCGCAGACGAGCGTCCTTCACAAGAGTGAAACAATTATTGCGAGAAAATAATTGTTCCTACTCCCTGTTATTTCCCACATAACTCCGGGTGGTAGATGGGGAAAAGATCCATATCTTTCCATCCCCAGAAGACACTTTGACCTGGCTCCATGCAAAGGGGCTCGCCCAACTTAAAAATGATGACTCTAAACAGGGAACGTGGATTATCCCACAGCCTCGCCGAAGAAAAAATAAATCAAAGACTGACACATGCCCATCCAAGGAACAAGTGGCTGAGAGTCAAAAGCAAGCTTTAAAGGAAGCCAATTGGTTTGCTTGATCGCGGAACCTGATCAACTCGGTTGCTGGGAACGCGACAGTAGCTCACTCGACGGATCATTCCAGCGGCTCTACTTCTCCGTCAATGTTCGGCCCAGTACTCACAGCACGCATGGCGGATGACATTTAGTGCAGAATAAGAACACGTACCGAAGTACCACAGAATAATATTTAACCGGATGATCCATTAGGATTTAAGATGGATCGACGCTCCCCCGCTAACCGACCCCCTTGGAGATCTCTTCTTGGAAGGGACATATACGTCAAAGGAATTGAGAGTAGCGGGGAGTGTCAAAATCCAACAAGGGCAGTCATGACTGGACCTCCCATCGCCGACTCTCACGCACCCCCAATGTCCTACTGGGTCACCTAATGGACCATATCATATTGTTTATCACGAGTGCCACCAGTTGTGCCACCGTGTCCCAAGTTGGCCACCGTCACAGGAGCCCTTCCTTTGTTTACCTTCCTTTTTTCTTTATATCATTTTTCATACACATTAGATGGTGTGGGCCAGGGACGAGGAGTGGGGAGAGGAGCAGGGAGCCAGGTTTATGTAGCACAGCACAGCACTTTCACACCAGGCTTCCCACCAGATAACATTATCGCATCCGCGCAACCTCTCACTCATATGGGACTGACCACATATAAAATCATAACCTGGAATGTAAGAGGCATGGCTAATTTTAGTAAGTGCTGTAAGGTTTATGCGTACCTTAAGAGACCCAAAACACATATTGCTGTACTGCAGGAAATCCATCTCACACAAGACGAACTGCGCAGTCTCACAAACAGATGGCGTGGCTCGGTTTTTGGTACCGTGACATCTGCATATGCCAAATGAGTATTAGTATTGGTTGCTCTGGACGTACCCTACACAGTAGAACACTATTAAAATTGACACAGTTGGATGGTATGTACAGCTGGTGGGATCCCTGGACGGCAGGCCGTACACCATAACAGGTTTATATGCTCTCAATTCAAAGCAAGGAGACTTTCTCCTATCGCTCACACCCCGGTTGTTCCCAGACCCTACAACTAACTACATTTGGGGTGGCGACTGGAACTGCCGGACATAGACAAAGATAGGTCACCCCCCTCACTGGATGGCGCTCTCAGTAGGAAAACCTCTCAGTTGTTTCAGACCTGGATCTCAGAGTTCAGACTTGTAGATGTGTGGTGTACACTATGGGGGTGATTCTGACCCCGGCGGTCTTAGACAGGCCGGCGGTGCCCCGCAGGGCATTCTGACCGCGGCGCTTTGGCCGCGGTCAGTGCAGGAAAACCGGCGGTCTCCCGCTGGTTTTCCGCTGCCCCCAAGAATCCTCCAAGGCGGCGCAGCTCGCTGCGCCGCCTTGGGGATTCTGACACCCCCTACCGCCATCCTGTTCCTGGCGGTTCGCCCGCCAGGAACAGGATGGCGGTAGGGGGGGGTCGCGGGGCCCCTAGGGGCCCCTGCAGTGCCCATGCCACTGGCATGGGCACTGCAGGGGCCCCCGTAAGAGGGCCCCTACAAGTATTTCACTGTCTGCTTGGCAGACAGTGAAATACGCGACGGGTGCAAATGCACCCGTCGCACCTTCCCACTCCGCCGGCTCGATTACGAGCCGGCATCCTCGTGGGAAGGTCGTTTTCCCCTGGGCTGGCGGGCGGCCAGCCCAGGGGAAAACTTGAAATACCCGCCGCGGTCTTTTGACCGCGGCGCGGTATTTTGGAGGGCGGAATTCTGGCGGGCGGCCTCCGCCGCCCGCCAGAATCAGAATTACCCCCTATATCCCCAAGACAGGCAATATTCCTTTTTCTCTCCGGTCCACCACCTCCACACCCGCATAGACTTGCTACTTTGTTCTACTGAGCTTATTAGTAGTTTTTTAGAGGCTTCCCACCTATCTAAAACAATATCGCGCCACTGCCCACTATTGGGTGTCCTTGGCTGGGGAAGAGCGTGGACGTGTATTCCTACCTGCCGACTGCAACGGACTTTGCTGTCAGACCCACCATTTCGTCAAGAGCTGATAGAACACATCTCCGACTATTTCAAACTCAATAAAGGGACGGCGTCATCGCGAGCCATGGAGTGGGATGCCCACAAGGTGGTGGACAGAGGCCAATGCATGTCAGGAGCGGGGGGAGTGCGTCGAGTGCTGACGAATGAGCTGGTGAAGGCAGAGTCTGTGCTTCGTGATGCAGAGCGCGGATCTGTGACAGGTGCCGTGACCCCAGAAGCACTAAAAGATACTCGCTTGCGGAGATTTGACTACCGTCAATATGTAGCCAGAATGCATTCTGAGGGGGATCCCTCAGGTAGACTGTTGGCCTGGCTGGTGCGAGGAGAGCAACAGTGCGGTCCAATGGGGGCATTAAAATTCTTTCAGGCACTCCCCCTGCCCCCTCCTTCTGCAGAACAACAAAGCGAGTTGGATAAAATAATAGATGTCAAGGAGATACAGACAGCATTACAGCAACTAGCCGGCAACAAAGCGCCAGGCAACGACGGTCTCCCAGTAGAGTACTACCATACATGCGCTGGGCAACTAATCAAGCCATACATGGAAATGTTACATGAAGCGTTCGAGAAGGTCAGGCTCTCGGGGTCACAGCGAGAGGCAATGATAGTTGTTCTACCAAAACCAGGGCGAGACCCCCTAGATGTGCGTTCATACCGAACCCTCTCCCTTCTGAACCTAGACTGCAAGCTTATAGGCAAGATCCTGGTGAACCGCCTACTGCACTGATGCCCTTGTTGGTACACGATGACCAATCGGGCTTTATCCCAGGTCGTAACACTTTCATAAATATTAGGTGTCTATTACAGCTCATACATGATACACCTATGTTCAACCATGACCCAGTAGCGGTCTCCCTAGATATTGAGAAGGCACTCAATATGCTGGGTTGGCCCTTCTTGATGGAGACGTTACTTCAAATGGGGTGCGGACCGATATTCACAAAGTGGATTAGCATCCTGTATGCCGACCCGGTTGCTCGTGTTAAAACGGGCGGGATAATTTCTGATGGGTTTCCTATTGGGAGGGGTACGAGGCAAGGATGCCCATTGTCCCCGCTCCTGTTCGCTCTAGCGATCGAACCATTCACTGCACAACTCAGGAAAAGAGGTCAGGACTACGGCATCATGCATGGTACCAGCCACCAGATTCTTTCATTGTATGCGGATGATGCGCTTATATCCCTGCGTAACTGCACAGCTGCACTCCCGGGTCTGCTGCAACTACTAAGCCAATTTGGTGATCTATCGGGTCTGCAGGTTAATTGGTCCAAGTCCTGCCTGTTTCCCCCAGCACCTACTCCGGAGGAACTTCGCTCTGTTGCCCCAATACACGCACTCCAGTGGTCTTATACCACCTTTAAATATTTAGGCATTCAAATATATCATGGTATTGATGACTTAAGGGAAGGCAATCTGGGACGCGCACTCCGATCAATCAAAGGATCCTTGCCTTTCTGGAGATCACTTCCGCTCTCGCCCATAGGTAAGGCGGCGATTGCCAAAATGATCATACTCCTGAGCTTGCTGTACCATTTCAGTGCTCTCCCACTACTAATCCCTTGTGATTTTTTTAAATCTTTGAGTGGCCTCACAACCAACTTGATTTGGGGGGAGGGCCGCCGGCGCGTAGCACTTCCACGCAACTGCCGCTTGAAATGGGTGGATTAGGCACCCCGCACTATGAACTATATTATGCTGCTGCCCAGGTACAGTGGGCGTGGCATTGGATGCAAACTCCCCCAAATTTAGAGGCAAAATTAGTACACGCCAATCTGGGTGATATGGGGGTGTTGCAATGGCTGATGGATCGTAATGACCGACCGGTCAGCGTCATATCCTGATGCATGTAGCCCACAGGTGTTGGTGCAAGTACATAACTTCTGGTAATCAGAACCCTCCATACTCACCCCGAATCATGCTGCTTTCCATTCCAGGGATTGCTGAGTAAACTAGACAACATAGATTGTCTCGGTGGTCCACGAAGGGAATACAAACGATTGGGGATATATTCACAGAAGACCCCATGATGACATATGCGGAACTCATGTCGGCATATGAGGTGGACTGGGGATGGTTCCTGACTTATTGCGCACTACAACTTACGCGCCAGACATGGCAATGCGGAGACAAGGAACCCCAGACATCTCCCATACTGTACGATTTATTGGCTGGCCCAGGAGGTCATTGCAGCATATCCCACATATACAAAGCCTTATTGGGTAATCCGGAGGTAGCCTAGCCCCAAGCGAAGATCAGATGGGACCAGGCACTGCCTGCTCCGCTAACTCAACAAAAATGGAGCACTGCGCTCAATCTAACACACGCAGTATCTCGCAACCCCAGATTCCTCCTCACGCAATTTAATTATCTGCACCAGACTTATCTGTCTCCGGGTAGGCTGAAGCGCATGTTTCCTAAGTCTGTCCAAGAGTTCCCCAGATGTGGTGATTCCAATGCCACCTTTCACCACATGATATGGGAATGCCCAATGATACACAGGGCCTGGCAGGGCATCACTGCGTTGATAGCTGAACTGATGGGGCGCCCGCTCTCTCCCACTCCAGCATCCTGTTTATTGGGCATCCGTCCAAAATTGAAAGGAAAAAAAACAAGTACAAAGATGCATCGAATTGGCTTTTAAACTATTCAAACGCTTAATAGCGATGCAATGGAAGGCCCCAAATGTGCTGGAAGCCCGTCAGTGGATGAGGGATATGCTGAAGTGGGCAAAAGCGGAAGCACAAGTGCTGCACTCACTTAGGGATAGAGGGGTGCTGATCAAAGAACTAGACATACGGGGCACACTAGTCACATCACTCGAAACCAAAGATGGCACTCGTCTACTATGAATCTGGGGGTGGCCCAAGTTCACACATAATTGTCATAGTCATGTGACTAGCTCACAAGATGATGCAAAGCTCTTGATGCTGTAATGACAGTAAACTGGACAGGGAGCTCCGAAATACATACATAGACCCTAGATCAAACAACGTTGCGACATACTATATGATATTTATTGTACAAGCAACGCATAAGAGATACCATGCAATGGGTGAGGAGGAATGGTCTCGAAGTGGACTCAACTCCGATGTGTCAGTGGGAGGAGTTGGTGAGGGAATTTCACAACGACTGACAGGTGTAAATGATCAGCACTGGCACCCTCTTTAATTGTCCCCCCCCTAACAAACAAGAGGGCTGTACTATATTAAACTCACCTATGCAATTACTAAGGAGACGTTCTCCTTCCTGCAGTGCTGCAACTCCTCCTTCTGCCCCCTCGTGCCTCTCCCCCCTCGTTTATCGTCATTTGGACTCTTGCTCTATGCAAGACTGCTGGTTTAAGGATGACAGTACTTATGTTTGTAGGCGACTATGCCTATCCTACAACAAGTCGCAGCTGTCGTCCCAACCCTTCCGGCTCACTAGCAGCACCTCACCAAAAACCCACAATAGTAAAAGGTGATTTGTGGCAGCCTTTACACATGGACTCGAGAATAAGACATCTCAGGGAGTGTCGTGGTTAAACGGAGATTACCCCTTTCTCACAGATACATCATATCTCATCCAAACACAGGCAATAGCGAGGATGCAGTAAAGTTTCAATAGTTTTTATTTAACACAACTGCAATCTGCGATAAGTTGCATGTGCTGCAATGATTAGGATAATGAACAATGCAAGAAACAGAATTGTAAAGACCAGAGTAATTATTAGAAAGACCCCCACCATCTTGCAATAGCATGAAATGACATAAGGTGTGTAATATGTCCTAATACCCTAATATGATAGGCCTAACCTCCTACCTAAAGGAGCGCTGAGTTTGTTAAACCTAATCTGCCAATGTCATGTCCATGAGAGGAGCCCCCAACCCTCGTTACCTTGGAATGAGGTCTCTATCTCAGACTCCGCAGGGACACGAAGACTGGGTCAGCGTCAAGACGACGTGCAGCATCGATATCAGCGATGGTGGCGATGCCCTCTGGTCGGAGTCCCTCTGATTTTCTGTCTAAAGTGTGATGTATTTATACAGATCTACTAGGACCCCTGACATAGGTGTGTTCCCAAACAATAGATAACAGGTATGCTTGGGGTGGCAATTACTATAAACAATTCCCTCAAAAGTATAGAGAGGGAAAGTCCCTAAGTGTGAACACCTACTGTTTGTTTGTCTTTGTCACTTGATCTTGACGCCTTAGCGCGGTGGCACTGATAATGCAAAGCATTACAGGTGGCCTAACTATAAACAAGGCAGCCATCTTAGAAGAATCAAATAATTAAATGGGTTAAGACAGAGCAAGCTAAGTAGGTTAAAAGTCACTAGGTGACAGGGGCATGAGTCTGCAAGCCAAAGGCTAAGCTAACTCCTGTTAACCCATTTAAACAAACTAGGCTTCACTACACCTTCACCACAATCCACGAAGTTCACCACACAGTTCAGGATGCTGCCAATGATCAGTTGGTTCGCTCCCCACCACCTTACCTTAGTGAGCCTTTCAGATCCTCCTGCACCGTCTCCACCCCCATTGTGTTCTGGACTGGCACCTTTTTTCCTTTCTGTTTCTTCTTAATTCTTCTTGTTTTGATCATTGGACAATACATTGTCATGTCATTTTGGTAGCGCCAAGGCGCTTGATTGTATATGATAATTGTGGTTATTTCATTCAATAGAGATTTGTTTAAAAAATACACAAAAATTATAAAAGGAAAAACCCACTTACCTCCGCTCCGGCACCCCTCCTCTTCCTCCTTCCGTCTCGCTGCAGGCAGGAACAGGTTTCCAGCCTGCCCTGCGCCAATCCTGACACTGCTTAGAGCAGCATCAGGATAGGCTGGAAGCACCCAGCCAGAGCGCTCCCAGGCAGACTGGGAGCCTGTGCAGGCTCCAGCCAGCCCAGCAACTGTGTTGTCATTGTCATATATTTATTACCAACCCTTGGTGTCAAATGTGCATTTTTGCCCTCTTCTAAATAGAGATGCATTTTATGTACTATAGTTAATTCTACTATGATTTTGTACATTTTATATTTCAAGCAATATCTATATTTAATTGAAAACTCATGTTACGAACTTCCCGAAACACTTTAGCTCCAAAATGTGTCCCTGCATAACTTTTGAGTAGAGGACAGGGGCAGCTCCTCCATATGGGTGGAGGAGCATCACCCCCCTTCGCCCCAACCAGCAGCAACCGCTGTGAATCCTTTCCCAGTTTGACCGGGATTTATTAAAATCCAGACTGCTGAGTTCAATTGTGTGCATTTGGTTTCCAGTCTCGTTTGTTGGGTCCGTATCTTAATTCCCTGTTCAGAAGTGTCCCTAAGAAAGATTTTGAAGCAAGATCTTTATTCCAAATACATGAACTATATTCCTTTGTAAGAAATATCAGTTATGCTCTGCCTGTAAATTAATTGTTTTGGGAATACCTTTTGTGCTGGGGCCAGATTTACTATTGTGTCATGCAACGCAAAGCAGCAGGGGAAGGTTTGAACCATTTTGGCACAAACCCAGGTTTACTATATTCGGTAAATTTGAGTTTGCATTAAAACACATGGGTGTGTTGTGTAGCCATTTTAGCTATAGTTTCTATACATGTTATTTTAGTAAACTTGGCCTTTGCCGCTGTGCACTGTAACCTAGATATGTTTTATTCTAGCTTTGTTATATTATTTTACCAGTAGCCACTTTTGCGGTCTTGTTTTATTTTCTCTATCTAGCATTTCTTCGCCTAGGTCAGCACTGCATTCTTAAACAAGACATTTCTTTCACTCTGTGCTTTCTCAAGGCTGCAGTAAGATAGGTTGCCGGCAAAAGTGATACACTTTGTCTCCAGTGTTCAAAGAAACATACACACTCTTACGTGGGGATGCTTTCTTGGAACATCCGCTGTTTTATTATAAAAACACTGCTTTCACCCATGTACGTTAGAGGGCGATTCCAGCCAGATGACCACGACTGTATGCTGATTGCTGAGTGCTTCGCTGCAGCTGCTTATGTTGACTACAGGCCTCTTGCTCAGGATGTCTTCCCAGGGGGATCCTGAAGGGCAGAATTAGAGCTTAACATGCTGTGCTCTAACATAGCTTAGGTAGGAACTATCCTCATAAACTCTAGTGACATAATGGTAGCGTTATTTGTATGTTTTATTCTCCTTATCACAGTCTTAATCTTATCGTGTTTTATCAAACTAGTTATTGAAATACATGCCTTATTATCTAAGATGCAGTTGCTTCAATAAAACCTTATTGAACTATATACTGTGCCTCTGATTGTCCTCTCATACGTGAGACTATTGCAGCTGAGAGAAGCGGATGAGATCTGAGTGATCACGATTTCCCTGAGGAGTCATTTATGTCATGAGCCCACTTGCCCAATCATCTCTGCTCTTTGGTGGAGATGAGGGAATTGATAGTTAGCCGGAACAGAACCCGGATTAGGCTGACAGGTGTCACATGGTGCGGGATCAGACTCAGTCCCCCGCAGTCCAGGTGATTCTGCCGCCCAAATCCAGTAGTCTAATTAGGATAATGAGAACCTAGCCAACATGGGGCCGCCAATGTTTGGTCAGGCTCTAATTTATGGGTACTCTTGAGTATCTCTGTCTCACTACATGCAAAGACACCTCATTACTATTTACGGAGACGTCTGTGGTATTGAGGAATTTCCTCCTCAGCTAAGTAGGGAGTGCCTAACTGACATTGTAGGTTGTCCAGGCTTGAACCCTAAAATTATAATTCCCTTTTGGTGTGCTTATCTCGAAACAAAATTTACCATTCATCATGGCGAACCCGCAACGGGTAGCAATTGCAGTCACCATGCGACCACCCCTTACCGCACAATTACTGGCACATGGCCTAACGGCCCAGGAGGGTCCAGTTACATTTGTTGTTGAGGCTCATCCAGTCTATAGAAGAGAAACTTTCTATTCTTGGGTCACATATCCAGCAGCTGATGGGAACACAAATACATTTCATCACTATACACCTGCAAATATACCTGCACAATATAGAGCTTATGAATATATGGAATTACCTCTATCTTATCAAGACCATAATAATTGGCTTTTGAGGCATCCTACCACATACAATCCTACACGTTAGGTTAGGTCCTCTAAGTAATGATGGTCCTATCTGGCCATGATTGGCCACATATACACCGCACCCTGATGCAGCAACTTTGACGGTAGCTGAAGTCCGCCGCTTATATACTGAGCTTACAGAAATATACAGACAGTTAGTGCAGTTTGTAATGCAAACATTAAATGCAAACCCAGCACGTGCTGCCCCCGTGCAACTACATGCCGAAACGCCAGGCATTAATCCTGCGACTGTACATTCAATCATGGATAAGGTACCCGCCAAACGGGAAGAGATTCCGTTTTGGTTAGTTAAAAAAATAAATGCACTGGAAGCAGTTGTTCCCTATCCGGGACCTCAGGATAAGCATAGAATATTAATTATGTGCTTGCCATTTGGGATGTTTCCCACAGTAGATAACTGCAATACTTGAGGCATGGTATTTGCCACGCTCTATACTACCGCACACGGTACACCGACACTTGCCAATTTACCTGAAGTGTTAAAACAAAATCAAGATGAATACGGGGCTACCCCAGCCCTGGACTTGGGGATGCAACTTATGGGTAATTTTGCCACAGTATCTTCAATTATATTAAGTAACCTTAAAGGGAAGGCAGTTGCACTAGCAGTGTGCATGCGGCTCCGGGACGTTCCTCCACAGGATCAAGAATGTGAGCTGCCAAAGATTATCGCGGAAACCTACTGTAGTATTGGTAGAGATTGTCAGGAGGCAAGACCCACAAAACCACAGTTTCAAGGTAAATCTAATAACGATTCAACTAAGCAAGAACCAGAGGGTTCTAAAAAATGCTGGGATAAAAAAGAAAGGGGAGAATCTCTGCATATGGAAACCCCACAGAATAGATATAATCTCAGAAATGGAGATATAGTTTAAAAACGCCTGACAGATATTAATATACTGATACTCACCAATCTCGTTCCTTTCAGGACTCACTGGAAAAACACAGTGAGAGAGGTGGGCGGTCAGAGCGAAGAACTGAGTACGGGAAACCGAGACAGGAATCACAATGCTCTACCAGAAGTTTCCGTTAAAAAAGAAGAGAAACTTCCCCAACATAAAACTCAATTTAAAAAGAAAAAAGTGGCAGCAGTTGTGATTCGTCATGCCACTCAAGAAGAGGGCTCTACTGAAGAACAAGATTTAGGCGCTAGCTCTGCTAGTCAGTGCAGCAGAGGTCACAATAGTTCTCTAGAATCTTCAAGAGCATCTGGAGGTGAAAGCAACTGATGGCTTCTTACAAGTTGAAACTGCCGACATGCGTGTCTCCACTCCTAACAGGGTGTACAAAGTAACAATACAGTTAGAAGGAGACATTGAACGTACAATCAATGCAAACTTTTGGGACTGCGTCGTAAACATTTATAATATTCTTCTGGCGGAAAAGGATTGCCACCTGAATTTGTCCGTACTTGCCTATGTGGAGAAGAGGTTATCAAGCCTTCTTTCTCGCCCCTTGTTCCCAATGAGCTCGCAGAAACCTACGACATTGATAGGGCACTGGCGCAGGCACCGCGTTATATCGCAACCACGTAGGGTGGGATAAAGATTCCCCCTATCATGATTAAAAATCAACCCAAACCTCAACCCCAATACCCAATAAAACTTGATGCTAAAGCATCCGTGAGGGAAACTCTCACACAACTAGAGTACCAGGGCATAATTGAACACTGTGTCTTACTAATGAATAATCCTCTATTTCCTGTAGCTAAACCGGACCATTCATACAGAATAGTCATAGACTACAGACACTTTGTCATACACGCATACATTCTATACAAAACTCTCATAGCACAGCACTTCTGAACAACATTGTGCGCAAAAAATACAAAACAACATTGGATATTTCCAATGGCTTCTTCTGCCAATATATAGCGTCTGAGACTTAACAAGTTTCAGCGCACTAGGCTCCCAAACTAATTCTGTTGTAACTTCAATATTGCACAACATTGACCCTGAAGCATTGTCCTATATAGATGATATCTACCTTACAAACGATGAATTACTGCAACATATAAGACGGGTAGCCCGCATTGTTGTAGGATTTGCCGCATTTGGCTATAAATTCAACTCAAAAATGAAAATAGCCTTCCTTAGCGTCCTGTTTCTGGGATATGAATTATCAAGTGAAGGAAAGAGCCTAGTGCCACCATTCTTACAAAAATGCGCACAGTTAAAACCCCCAAATACCATAAAAAAACTCCAATCTCCATTGGGTTTCCTAAATTTTGGCAGAACATACATTCCAGAGTATGCATCATGCACAAAACATTTATATGATTTGATATGTTCCAGTAAATTCTGGACAGTCGAACACACACGCATTCTCAGAGCATTGCAACAAGACATGCTTGCAGCACAACACCTACACACTAGGGACAATAAAAAACATCTGGTCATCAGAGTAATTGCTGGTGCCATTGGTTTCACCTATGTAACATTCAATAAGAGTGAGACAGTCCCGATTGCATACAAATCACATTTCTACTCCACTGCAAAACAGCGTTTTGCTCCCACTGAGAACATTTTACTGCTGTTCAGATGGCTGTCATTAAAGAAAGAACACTGGCTCAGGGAAAATTTATTATTGTCGTATCTCCAATTCCAGCCCTCGAGGCTGTTACCAAAGCCAGCTTTCCAAACGCTAAAGCATTTCATCCACGTTGGATTCAATGGGCAACGTCTTTGACCACCACTGATGTTGACTATATTTTTGACCCAAAGTTACAAACTCAAGAATTTTTGCAATACGAACTATTATACTCAGTACCGGCAAATACGTTGCTTATTGATCAACATCAAAGAGTCATGTACACCGATGGCTCTGCACAACCAGCAATAGGCACTAAGCATCAATACTCCGCTGCTTGCAGTCTTAAGCGGCTATATGGAGGGTTGTAAATTCTATCCACAAAATACCTTTACGCAAACCCTAGGGGATTGGCACTGGAATACACAGATCCTGATCAGCTAACGCTGATTGTCTGTGATTCATACTGTTGTGTCCAGTCCTTCAATGAATATCTGTATTACTGGTGCCAGAATGAGTTCAGAGATTCCAAAGGTAACACCATCAAATACAGACTTCTGTGGGGGAAAGTAGCGGATCTGAAGGAAACGCTACCAAACGTCCATGTTGTACATACACTTGGACACCAGCGCGTTGGAATACACGTTGCTGGGAATATACTGGCTGATGAAGCAGCCAAATCAGCAGTAGCTACAGCTTCTGTTGTTGCAGTAACTCATTCTAGAACTAAACCGGACGATGAAATACTGGCTGCCGTGTAAGCCTTGACTGATGGCACACCTTTACCTAAGGGATATCCCGTTAAATATTCCTACCGGATGGGAGGCTTCCTTGATGCAGAAGTAAAAATACCATGCGTGAGAGTTCGAGTAATTCGCAATAAAGACCTAAGACCAGAGTTGATCAAAGCTGCGCATGAGGGATTTGCCTCTGCCCATGTGTTATGCCATTAATTGTGTTTGACCAATGGCTTTGGTGGTCATTACAACATTGGCGGTAAAAGCCGCTTACCTCCGTGCAGAAGACCGCCAACACACCGCCGCGGCTGCGGAATTCCGCCACAGCTATTATGACCCACAACTCGGAATCCGACAAAATTCAGACACCCACACAAGTCCGCCACACCAAAGGTCAGTGATAAACTGGCGAAACCAAAACCTCCACCACCACGCCAACAGAAATACGCCCACGCTATTACGACCCGCGAATCCACGCGGCGGTCTTTCAACCACGGTATTCCATTGGCGGTACACACTGCCGCGCTCAAAATACACACACTTCTACAAAACACAGCCACATTGGACAATTCCAAATACACACACCTGATACACATACACACACCACTCCCACACACCCATTACAATATAAAAAAACACACCCACATCACCCACAAACCCCTACTACCAAAAATTCCGAAAGAAGGCCAGAGAGAGACACCACCATCCACAAACTAGCATCCACATGCACTCAACACCATCACCCACACAACTTCCACGCACAAAACACCACACACTACTACATATCACCACACTTATCACCACACACACCACCCCACACATCACCTACACCACCTACGCACGGCAAAGACACCCCAGGTTCTCCGAGGAGGAGCTCAGGGTCATGGTGGAGGAAATCGTCCGGGTAGAGCCACAGCTATTTGGAGCACAGGTGCAGGACACCTCCATTGCAAGTAAGATGGAGCTATGGCGAAGAATATTCGACAGGGTCAACGCAGTGGGACAACACCCAAGAAATCGGGACGACATCAGGAAGAGGTAGAACGACCTACGGGGCAATGTGCGTTCCGTGGTCTCCAGACACCACCTGGTGGTTCAGCGGACTGGCGGCGGACCCCCACCTCCTCACCCACAACTAACAACATGGGAGGAGCAGGTCTTGGCGATTCTGCATCCTGAGGGCCTTGCAGGAGTCGGTGGAGGAATGGACTCTGGTAAGTCAAACCTTAAACTACCATATCCCCCACCTTACCTGCATGCTATCTCCAATATTTTGCACTTAAATAAACACACCTAAAGCACCAAAAGATCTGGAGTCTGTCTGTGATTTTGAAATAGTGTATTTTCAATTACAGTGACAAAATTTCCAGGAAATAGTGATGTCAACATACCTATGTCACACAGCTCTAGTCCATGAGGAATCTAAGCAGATGACACGTTGGGACCCACACCTGTGAAACCGTAAGGGAAAGTGACAACTCAGTGACCATACACTGGGTGAAATCGACAGGATAGAGGTAGAAGTGTAAAAGTACTTGTAGTAGGCAGGAATGTATGCTCACCTGTGTTTCACTGGAAATATTGCTGGATGACTGAGTCCCTGTTGTCAATGTCTTCTTCCTCTGTTTCCTCCTCATCACTGTCCACAGGCTCCACAGCTGCCACAACACCGCCATCTGGACCATCCTCCTGCAGAAAAGGCACTTGTCGTCGCAAACCCAAGTTATGAAGCATACAGCAGGCCACAATGATCTGACACACCTTCTTTGGTGAGTAGAATAGGGATCCACCTGTCATATGGAGGCACCTAAACCTGGCCTTCAGGAGGCCGAAGGTGCGTTCGATCACCCTCCTAGTCCACCCATGGGCCTCATTGTAGCGTTCCTCTGCCCTGGTCCTGGGATTCCTCACTAGGGTCAGTAGCCATGACAGGTTGGGGTAACCAGAGTCACCTAATAGCCTCTGGAGTTGACCCATCACATAAGGGATGCTGCTATTCCGCATGATGTAGGCGTCATGCACTGCACCAGGGAACATGGCATTCACATGGGAGATGTACTGGTCGGCCAAACATACCATCTGTACATTCATCGAATGATAACTCTTCCGGTTCCTGTACACCTGTTCACTCCTGTGGGGGGGGACCAAAGCCACATGGGTCCCATCAATGGCACCTATGATGTTGGGGATATGTCCAATGGCATAGAAGTCACCTTTCACTGTAGGCAAGTCCTCCACCTGAGGGAAAACGATGTAGCTCCACATGTGTTTCAGCATGGCAGACAACACTCTGGTCAATACATTGGAAAGCATAGGCTGGGACATCCCTGATGCCATGGACACAGTTGTTTGAAAAGACCCACTTGCAAGGAAATGGAGCACTGATAGCACCTGCACTTGAGGGGGGATAACAGTGGGATGGCGGATTGCGACATCAGGTCTGGCTCCAACTGGGTACACAGTTCCTGGATTGTGGCACAGTCAAACCTGTAGCTGATGATCACATTTCTTTCCTCCATTGTTGACAGGTCCACCAGCGGTCGGTACACCGAAGGATTCCACCATCTCCTCACATGTCCCAGCGGACGGTGCCTATGAAGGACAACAGCGAGCACAGAGTCAAACAACTCAGAGGTATGTACCCACAGTCTACACAGAACACCAATCATACACAAAATCTGGCCTGTATGTGTGTTGAGACTAGGCCTAGGAATGTGTGACGCAGTTGGTGATTAGGCCATGTGGGCCCCTGAAATGGTGGCTGCCTGACCTCTAAAGCGGGACAATGGGATGTGAGGTAACTGCGCTGGCGTTGTACACCGTTGCGGTAGGTGGTCGAAGACTGCGGCGCAATGCTGCATTGGTTAACATTGGACCCTATGGGTCCCAGTAGCCAATGACGATGTACGCCGGCGGTGATAGTACGCACTGCTGCGGACGTGACCGCCGCGGACGTGACCGCCATTTTCTAGCTGTATAATCACTCGATACCTGATCTTCGACCTACACTGCAAGTGCTGCTGTGACCTTGGTCTGGAAAAGACAATGGGTTGTGCGTCTGGGGAAAAGGCCCCTGCCTTCACATCAGAGGAGTTGGAGAAGCTTGTCGACGGGGTCCTCCCCCAGTACACACTACTCTACGGTCCTCCAGACCAACAGGTAAGTACACAGGGAGCATGTTATATGGGCTATGCCTGTGTGGAGAGGGCTGGTTGTAAGAAGGAAGGGGGCAGAGTTCTGCGTGCACGAAAGACGGTGGGGGCATGTGCCACATGGCAAGGGTAGGGATGGGGGCCACTCACTTTGATGGTGCAGTTGGTAATGACTTCTCTTCTTCCCCTGTACATTTCACGTAGGTCAGTGCCCACCAAAAGAAGGATATTTGGCGTGCCATCACCAAGGATGTCCGGACCCTGGGGGTCCACCACAGACGGAGCACCCACTGCCGGAAGAGATGGGAGGACATTCGCCGCTGGAGCAAGAAGACAGCGGAGGCTCAGCTGGGGATGGCTTCCCAACGTGGGAGGGGTGCCCGTCGAACCATGACCCCCCTGATGTTCCGGATCCTGGCGGTGGCCTACCCTGAGTTGGATGGGCGCTTGAGGGCATCACAGCAGACACAAGGGGGTGAGTACACTCTCATTCTGCTGACTTTGCACGCAGTGGAGGTGTCTGGGTGGGGGAGGAGGGCTGTGGGTTTCCCTAGGCCAGGGCGAGTTCCGTAGGCTAGGCCCCTTCGTAAGGCATGGCCCTGTGGCCCCCCACCCCACCTCTGTAGAGTGCCAAGTACAGCTATTCATGCCCCTGTGTCATCTATGTCTGCAGATGTCGTCCATAGCCTTGTAGGCCATTTCCCAGGAATTGCAATGTAGAGCCCAACAGCGCAACGTAGTGCAGGAGGCTGCTGTGTCTGTCTTGTCCGCCAACTGTAGCGGTATGCCATGCACTCAACCTGTCTTTCTTCTGTTTCCCCCCCCTTTTTTGCGGTCTCCCTGTTCTTGTGTGCATTAGCATCATCAGGCGGAGGTGCAGTGGCACCGAAGCATGAGGGAGCTGCATCCCACATGGGAATGGAGGCCCACACTATGGACTCTGAATACACCAGTGGGACGGAGGGCGAGGGAAGCACCACGGCAGTCACAGGATCTGCAACCAGCGACACGGACTCGTCCTCCGATGGGAGCTCCCTTGTGGTGGCGGCAACATCTGTGCCCCCCACTTCAACAGGTACAGCCGCCACCCCCCCTACCAGCAACGCCCTCCCAGCAGCCCTTCAGCATGTGCCCCGTGCCCGCTCACCCAGGAGGGTGGGCATCACCTTCGCCCCAGGCACCTCAGCCCCTGCCCCTGTCACCTCTGCTGCCCTCAGTGAGGAGGCCATTGACCTCCTCAGGTCCCTCAATGTTGGGCAGTCTACCATTTTGAATGCCATCCAGGGTGTAGAAAGGGAGTTGCAACACACAAATGCATTCCTGGAGGGCATTCATTCTGGTCAGGCTGCCCTTCATCGAACCGTTCAAACTGTGGCCTCAGCACTGATGGCAGCCATTGTCCCTGTGTCTAGCCTCCCCCCTCCAACTTACTCCACCCAGACCCAATCCCCTGTACCTCTGCCTATCCCAAGCACACCATCAGACCAGCCTGCACACACCTCACCACACAAGGGAAGCTCAGGCAAACATAAGCACCACACATCCCACAGGCACTCACGCAAGCATCACACACATACAGACACACCAACATCCACAGCCTCCACTGTGTCCCCCTCCTCCTCGTCTCCCTCCTCCCTCCCAGTCTCGTCTACACTCACACCTGCATGCACTACCAATACAGACACCACGTCCGGCACCAGCACACCCACCACCACACCCTGCTCACGTGCACTCACCACCCCCACTACCATTTACACGTCCCCTGTGTCCTCTCCCAGTGTGTCTGTGACGCCCCCTCTGAAGATACACAAACACAGGCACACACCCACCCAACATACATCCACCTCACAACAGCCTCCAGCGCATGCACCTGCACCCAAAGCCACAAAACGTACACCTCCTACAACCACCACCTCTTCCTCCACTCCCAAACCCCCTCCAGCTACCCGTCCCAGTGTCTCTAAACAATTTTCCTGTCCCCCTTAACCTATTTCCCACCACCCCCGCCAACTCAT
This sequence comes from Pleurodeles waltl, assembly GCF_031143425.1. Taxonomy (NCBI): domain Eukaryota; kingdom Metazoa; phylum Chordata; class Amphibia; order Caudata; family Salamandridae; genus Pleurodeles; species Pleurodeles waltl. The sequence goes on from NC_090446.1 coordinate 226,003,567, forward strand.
AGGTCCTGTACTAGCACCTGAGCCACAAAATCTCCAGGACCAGTGGTGCCTGTTGTCACAGGTATGTGGAGTGCACCGGCCACCAGGCCAGCCAGTGTGTCACGGAGCCACAGCACAGCCAGTCTCCCCCCCTGTGAAGCACCAGAAGTTGGCCAGTGCCCGGCGGGAGAGGGGGAAGACTCCAGCCAGCCAAGCCGCTCACAGGGGTCCCAGGGGGAGTGTGGACTCAGCTGTGACACCTCCCAAGGTGGGGAAGGGGCAGAAGAAACCTGCAAAGTCTGGGAGGAGCAGCACGGCGGAGAAGACCGCCATCATCCCCGCTGGCCAGGAGGGCTCCGCCAGCCCCATCGTTGCTGCCCAGGAGGTCACCGCCAGCACCATCGTCGCTGCCCAGGAGGCCACCGCCAGCCCCATCGTCACTGCCCAGGAGGCCACCGCCAGCCCCATCGTCGCTGCCCAGGAGGCCATCGCAAGCCCCATCGTCACTGCCCAGGAGGCCACCGCCAGCCCCATCGTCGCTGCCCAGGAAGCCACCCCCAGCCACAGCCCAGCTGCCCAGGAGGGCCCCACAAGCCACAGCCCAGCTGCCCAGGAGGGCCCGCCAGCCACAGCCCATCTGACCCATCTGGGCAATGGCGGACTGCCAAGTCAAGCACCGCTGAACAGGGCAAGCACCGCTGAACAGGGCAGAGACCGCCAAGTCAAGCACCGCTGAACAGGGCAAGCACCGCTGAGCAGGGCAAAGACCGCCAAGGTGATCACCGCTAGCCCATGAGCTGCAGGGGCAGTGACGCAACTGGGACCGTCACGGGGTGAGTGATACACTCTGGGCACCAGTCCCCCTCCAGAACCAGTGGAGACATGCATCCACTCCGTCTCACCTGCACAGGATGAAGCACTCTGGGCACCAGTCCCCCTCCAGAACCAGTGGAGAACAGCATCCACTCCGTCTGCCCTGCACAGGATGAAGCACTCTAGGCACCAGTCCCCCTCCAGAACCAGTGGAGAACAGTATCCACTCCGTCTGTCCTGCACAGGATGAAGCACTCTGTGTTAGGGTTTGTGCACAGCAAAGAGCATGTCCCCTCTCACTGCACTAGTGGGTTCTGTAATAGCTCCCTTTTAAACTTACTATTCAAACCTTTTCTTGTTATCTCACCTTCCCCCCACCCCCTTAGGCTTCTGTGTATGTTGTTTAATGTGCTGTTTTGTTTACACATTGGGCCTTGCTTTTACCAAGGCTTCTTTAAAACACTCCTCCCTAGGCCATGTGTTAATTCAACTAATTTGCATAATAACTGAAACTCTGCACACCTTTCAAGAACATGTGCAGCATGTGAGGACCACACCCAGCCCTTCAAACCACACCCAGCTCTGCTCACCTTTCAAGAACATGTGCAGCATGTGAGGACCACACCCAGCCCTTCAAACCACACCCAGCTCTTCGAACCACACCCAGCCCTGTCTATAAAAGGCAGCCCCCGAGCCTCACCCAGTGCTTGTGCTCGTCTACCTCCCGCTTACCTGAGAACAGATCCCTCGGCGCTGGCACTCCTGCTCTCTACAGACTTTCATTGGCTTCAATGGGCGCAGCTGCTGGCTCTTCCTTCTTCTGGTTTCCGGTTCCTCCTTGCCTCAGCCTCTCTCCTACAAACAACCTGCAAAAGAGAAAGAAGACAAGGTTAGACTGATCAGTATCTCTTGCCAGCAACAAGTAAGTGCAAAACTTTTTATTACCTGAAGGAACTTTGACAACAATTTCTGGATTCGTGTGTGGACGGTTTGAAGCAAGATACCTTCCACGAACATTGTGATTCAGGCTCTTTGTTGCAAGAATACCTTGCGGAGCTTTGTGAAACAAACATTGTTTTTTTTTTTATGGAACTTTTAAGAATCGAACAGTGGAAACCATTAACAGCAAGGCAAACAGTAAATCAAGGACTTGCACAAATTACATGCTGTATTTTGATGTAAAAGTACAGTATTTGTTTTCCAAAAGATTCTGGAGATATGGGAAAAGTGAGTCTGCTATTGGGAATTTAGGCTTTAGTTATATTAAGATGAATGTTTGATATTGGTAATTCTGATAACGGTATTTGTTTAATGTTTTAGAAGCTTTACAGTAATAGAAAGCACATCCCAGAGCAGTAACACATTCCAAACCTGGAAACTCGAGACCAGGATCCAAGAGGTACTTTTAGAAGAGAATTTCTAATAAATAAAGGGATAGTCAGGAACCCATTTAGGAATAGGTTGCACTTATCTGTTCTTTGTTTATGTTTCATTAGGCACCAGTTTCTACAGAAGTCAGAAAGGGCCACAGATTTGTGCAGCACTTCAACAGTGGAAACGCAAGAACGGTGTTGTCTCTCTTTTTTATTTTATCCACTTCCCCCTTACCCTTGAGCTTCTGTTCTTAGTGCACTGTGTTAAAAACTAGTGTGCTGGAACAAGCAGTTTCAGGGTGGGGTCGGATTGTCTTCAACCTCCATCAGAACTGAACAAGAACTCAGGTGAGCTGGGCTTTGACAGAAGCACAAGCCTTAAAAAATTTCAGTTCTGGTGGACGATGAATACCGGGGAAGAAATAGAGGGCATTGACGTCACGGATATGGCGCAGGCCCTAAATGAGGACTTGGCTCATAATGAATCAGTGTCTGGCATCTTACAACATATGCAAGAGGAAATAGAGAGATTAAAGATGGAGAATACCTCTTTAAAACAGGATTTAAGCAGGTATAAATTTAGGGGATCTCAGTGGAACACAGCTTTTACGCCTTTGTTTAAAACCACCTCAGAGACAGGGGCGCCATCAAAACATACAACTTTGCCTCCCCCAGTTGAGGTTACTGTTAATGTTCCTAATGCTGTGCCCTTAGCAGCACCTGAACGTTTTCATGGAGATAGTAACAAATTCCATGTTTTTATCCATCAATGTCAATTACACTTCGTTTGTAAGCCACAACAGTTCCCTACTGATGCTACGAAAGTGGCATTTGTCTTGTCTTATTTGGGTGGCACAGCAGCCAATTGGTCAATTCCTTTCGTGGATAGAGATGATCCCATCCTCCATAATTGGAATCAATTTAAACGTACCATGACCAGCCTTTTTGCAAAACACACTTTCATGCAGGCAAGTGATAATGAGCTTTTAAATCTTAAACAAGGTAACAAGGATTTATTGACCTATCTCACTAGTTTTAATCGTTTACTCACCGAGACACAGTGGCCAGAAGGAAAGCGTGTCTCCCTTTTTTATAAAGGTTTGAGAGACGAGTTAAAAGACGCGCTGGCTCATATCGTTGATTGGCCAGAAGACTATTCGGACTTTGTAGATTTAGTTGTGAAATTAGAACATAGACTAGGAGAAAGAAAGGGAGATAAATACAAACTGGAATCACGGTTAACTTTTATTAAACACGAGAAGAAAGACACAGATAATAAACTCCCTGAACCTGAGCCTATGCAAATAGGGACACTCAGAGGTCCACTCACATCAGAGGAAAAAGAAAGAAGGAGAAAACTTCAATTATGTTTATATTGTGGCAGGGCAGGTCACTTTGCCAGAGAATGTCCAGTAAAGCCTAAAACTCCACAAAAGGGTGCTGTTTCCTCCACCTCCTCAACTGAATCGGGAAACGATTAAGCTCGACAAGGGGAGAGGTTACTTGTTCGAGAAAACATTTTAATCAGACCTCTAATGCTGCAGCCTTCATGGTACCGCACATACCTAGACATTTCATAATTCAGGTCGTTTTAATTGTTACTACCCAAGTGAGGCATTCTCTCCCTGTCCTACTGGACTCAGGCGCGACAGGAAATTTTGTGGATAATAAGTTAGCTGAAAACTTAGGACTTCCTATGTGCCTAAAGCCTTGTCCAGAAGCAGTATGTGCAGTGGATGGGTCAGAATTGACCTCTGGATTAATCACAAAACAAACAAGTCCACTTGTTATGGTCTGTCAGAACGGGCACACAGAGGTGATTAGCTTTGATCTGATAGATACTCCTAATTTTGGTTTGATTCTCGGGGTACCCTGGTTAACAACTCATAACCCAAAAATTGACTGGGTGAATAGAACTGTTACTTTGGATTCCTCTTTCTGTAGAACCAATTGCTATCAAGAAGCAGGTACAGAACAGAGCACAGTATTACACTGTGCTAGTGTTACACAAGATGAACCAAGTCTCCCTCCTGAATATTCTGACTTTAAAGACGTCTTTGATCCAGTAAAGGCTAGTGTGTTGCCCCCACATCGGTCTTATGACTGCCGGATAGATCTTATCCCAGGGGCCCCTTTACCTAATAACAGAGTATATGCTTTGACTGACGAAGAAACCAAATACTTAAGAACCTACCTAGATGACCTACTACAGTCTGGGTTCATCCGTCATTCCACATCTCCGGTATCATCTCCACTCTTTTTTATCCCGAAGCCGGATAAATCCCTGCGCGCGTGTATCGATTATAGAGGACTAAATAAGGCTACAATAAAGAATAAATATCCTCTTCCTCTAATACCTGTGTTGTTGGATCAATTAAGACATTCTACTGTATACACTAAACTAGATCTGCGGGGAGCTTACCACCTGGTCCGAGTAAAAGAGGGGGATGAGTGGAAGACAGCTTTCAAGACAAAGTTTGGTTTATTTGAGTACACAGTAATGCCCTTTGGGTTATGTAATGCCCCTGCGGCCTTTCAGTTCTTTATAAATGAGGTCCTACACGAATTCCTGGACGTTTGTGTCATAGTATACATAGACGACATCCTCATTTACTCTAAGAACTCAGAAGAACATACCCAACATGTTCGTGCAGTATTATCAAAGTTAAAAGAAAATCATCTTTTTGCTAAGTTAGAAAAGTGTACTTTTAATGTCAGCAAGGTGGACTTTTTAGGATACTGCCTGTCACCTCAAGGAATAACTATGGATGTAAAGAAAATCAGTGCTATTGCTGATTGGCCAGAACCATCCTCTGTAAAAGATATTCAGAAATTTCTGGGTTTCGCCAATTTTTATAGGAGGTTTATTGCACATTTTGCAGACATTGCGGCCCCAATAACTACCTTGTTGCGGAAATGGCAACGATTTCTTTGGACTGATGAGGCGGCACACGCCTTTCAACTCCTAAAACAAAAGTTCACTTCAGCCCCAATTCTGAAACATCCTGATCCTGACTTGCCCTTTTTTGTTGAAGCGGATGCTTCACAAGTAGCTTTAGGAGGAGTTCTCTCTCAACGAGATATAGTAGATGGCCAGTTACATCCTATAGCCTTCTATTCCAAAAAGTTATTACCAGCTGAACAAAATTACACTGTGGCTGAAAGGGAACTACTAGCTATCAAAGTAGCCTTTTCAGAATGGAGGCATCATTTAATGGGAGCCAAGTACCCAGTTACAATCTTTTCTGACCATAAGAACCTACAGTTTTTTGGATCACTTAAAGCACTAACACCACGTCAGATGCGCTGGTTAAATTTTTTTAGCACATTTGACTTTGTTATAACCTATAGACCAGGTGCACAACAAATTCAATCTGATGTGTTATCTAGATACGGACATACCTCAGACATGAAACAAGATAAAATAGGAGAACCCATTATTCCTCCCCAAAAGTTTTTGGCACCAGTACAACAGAAGGATTTCATCACAGATCTATATAATGCACACATGCAAATAGCACCTCAGGATTGGTTAAAGGATTCCCATAACACAATACAACGAGGTTTATTGTATCACGACAACATGCTGTTAGTGCCCACCTCTGAATTACAAACACAGGTGATAATTTGGCATCACGCCTCACCGTTGGCAGGTCATCCTGGTTGGGTAAAAACCCTGGAAAATGTGCAAAAACACTTTTGGTGGGACACTATAAGAAAGGACATTAAGCAATTTGTCACTACCTGTCCAATTTGTGCAAGACATAAATCTTCTCATAAGGCCCCTGACGGCTTGTTAATACCAATGCCAACACCCAAGCAACCTTGGCACACTGTGAGCGTAGACTTTATTGTAGGCTTACCACCTGTAAAATCCTTCACAACAGTGTTGGTTATAGTGGATTTTTTATCTAAAATGGCACATTTTGTACCATTACGGAAATTACCCACGGCGGCAGAATTTGCCGATATTTTTATAAGGGAAATTGTGCGTTTACATGGTTTGCCAAGCAAAGTGGTGTCAGATCGAGGGAGCCAGTTCAACTCTAGATTTTGGAAAAAATTATGTGAAAAACTGAAAATAGATGTGGCATTATCCACTGCTTTCCACCCAGAGACAGATGGACAGACTGAACGACTGAACCAAACCTTACTTCAAACGCTACGTTGTTTATTGGCTGATTATTCTAGTGAATGGTTGGAAGCTCTCCCTGTAGCGGAGTTTGTTTATAATAATACTGAGCATTCAGCTCTACTTTGCTCACCATTCTATTTCTTGCAGGGGTATCATCCAAGAGCTATACCCATTTTGTTAGAAGAGTCCCTGTTGCCTACAGTAACGGATAGACTAACGAGGTTAGGTGACATACAAGACAAAGCCAGGAAACATTTATTAAAGTACAAGGAAAGCATGAAAAGACAAGCAGACAAACACAGATCTGAGGCCCCAATGTATAAAATTGGTGACAAGGTATGGCTCTCCACAAAGAACCTAAACATAGAGGGATCCCGAAAGCTGCAACCACGTTTCATTGGACCCTTTATTATAACTGCCATAGTAAACCCGGTAACAGTAAAATTAGATTTACCAAAAGAATATCCAGTACATACTACATTCCATGTGTCCTTGCTTAAGCCGTACAACCCAAAAACCCGACCTGAACCACCACCTCCACCCATACCAATTAAGGGAAATCTAGAATATGAAGTGAAAAGCATAAAAGACTCAAAAAGAATTAGTGGACGTCTGTTTTATTTAGTAGAATGGAAAGGATATGATGAATCTGAGAATTCATGGGAACCAGCATCATATGTACATGCCCCACAGCTGATTAGACGGTTTTATTTAAAAAACCCAGGAAAACCCCGTCCTGTAGGAGGGCCTTTGAGGGGGGCAACTGTTAGGGTTTGTGCACAGCAAAGAGCATGTCCCCTCTCACTGCACTAGTGGGTTCTGTAATAGCTCCCTTTTAAACTTACTATTCAAACCTTTTCTTGTTATCTCACCTTCCCCCCACCCCCTTAGGCTTCTGTGTATGTTGTTTAATGTGCTGTTTTGTTTACACATTGGGCCTTGCTTTTACCAAGGCTTCTTTAAAACACTCCTCCCTAGGCCATGTGTTAATTCAACTAATTTGCATAATAACTGAAACTCTGCACACCTTTCAAGAACATGTGCAGCATGTGAGGACCACACCCAGCCCTTCAAACCACACCCAGCTCTGCTCACCTTTCAAGAACATGTGCAGCATGTGAGGACCACACCCAGCCCTTCAAACCACACCCAGCTCTTCGAACCACACCCAGCCCTGTCTATAAAAGGCAGCCCCCGAGCCTCACCCAGTGCTTGTGCTCGTCTACCTCCCGCTTACCTGAGAACAGATCCCTCGGCGCTGGCACTCCTGCTCTCTACAGACTTTCATTGGCTTCAATGGGCGCAGCTGCTGGCTCTTCCTTCTTCTGGTTTCCGGTTCCTCCTTGCCTCAGCCTCTCTCCTACAAACAACCTGCAAAAGAGAAAGAAGACAAGGTTAGACTGATCAGTATCTCTTGCCAGCAACAAGTAAGTGCAAAACTTTTTATTACCTGAAGGAACTTTGACAACAATTTCTGGATTCGTGTGTGGACGGTTTGAAGCAAGATACCTTCCACGAACATTGTGATTCAGGCTCTTTGTTGCAAGAATACCTTGCGGAGCTTTGTGAAACAAACATTGTTTTTTTTTTTATGGAACTTTTAAGAATCGAACAGTGGAAACCATTAACAGCAAGGCAAACAGTAAATCAAGGACTTGCACAAATTACATGCTGTATTTTGATGTAAAAGTACAGTATTTGTTTTCCAAAAGATTCTGGAGATATGGGAAAAGTGAGTCTGCTATTGGGAATTTAGGCTTTAGTTATATTAAGATGAATGTTTGATATTGGTAATTCTGATAACGGTATTTGTTTAATGTTTTAGAAGCTTTACAGTAATAGAAAGCACATCCCAGAGCAGTAACACATTCCAAACCTGGAAACTCGAGACCAGGATCCAAGAGGTACTTTTAGAAGAGAATTTCTAATAAATAAAGGGATAGTCAGGAACCCATTTAGGAATAGGTTGCACTTATCTGTTCTTTGTTTATGTTTCATTAGGCACCAGTTTCTACAGAAGTCAGAAAGGGCCACAGATTTGTGCAGCACTTCAACAGTGGAAACGCAAGAACGGTGTTGTCTCTCTTTTTTATTTTATCCACTTCCCCCTTACCCTTGAGCTTCTGTTCTTAGTGCACTGTGTTAAAAACTAGTGTGCTGGAACAAGCAGTTTCAGGGTGGGGTCGGATTGTCTTCAACCTCCATCAGAACTGAACAAGAACTCAGGTGAGCTGGGCTTTGACACTCTGGGCACCAGTCCCCCTCCAGAACCAGTGGAGAACAGCATCCACTCCGTCTGTCCTTGCCAGGATGAAGCACTCTGGGCACCAGTCCCCCTCCAGAACCAGTGAAGACATGCATCCACTTGAGAGACTGTGGCTTTGCACTCCCCAGGATACAGCAGTGGGCAAACCACCCACTGTAGAGACTTGAGAGAATGTGGCTTTGCACTCCCCAGGATGAAGCAGTGGGCAAACCACCCACTGTAGAGACTTGAGAGACTTTGGCTTTGCACTCCCCAGGATTGAACAGTGGGCAATCTACCCACTGTAGAGACTTGAGAGACTGTGGCTTTGCACTCCCCAGGATTGAACAGTGGGCAATCTACCCACTGTAGAGACTTGAGAGACTGTGGCTTTGCACTCCCCAGGATTGAACAGTGGGCAAACCACCCACTGTAGAGACTTGAAAGACTGTGGCTTTGCACTCCCCAGGATACATCAATGGGAATGGTGCCCCCTCGTGGATCTGGCGTCGTGCACTCATCCGGCTGAGGTGCTCCCCTTCCCTTCCCCCTGAGGTGACTATTGTATTTCTATCTGATGACACTGCAGTGTTCTCTCCGTCATGTTCGGGTATCTTGTGTGGGCCTCACCCATGCATTTTGGGCCCAGTGGTCCACGGACTATGAATGGTGCAATACCTGGACTACTAATCGTGGTGTATGTTTTGTTTATAGTGTATATATATATTTTTGCTTACTGATTTTTGATATATTACAATAGTTATACTCATTTCCTTTTGTCTTTGCATTCTTCTGGGGAGGTTGGGGGTGTTACTGTAATGTATAGATATGCATTGGTGTGTGTGTTGTAGTGGGTGAGGGTGGGGGTGGAGGTTGGGGTGTTGAGTGTGTGTGTCCTTGTTTTTTGCCTCCCCCTCCCCTATGTCGTAGGTGCAGTACTCACCGTGGTCTTCGCCGCCGGCGTTGGTGCTCCTCGTAGAGGAGCATGAAGACTAGCGCAGGGAGAATATGAAGTTCCGGCTCCATGCTGTCCTCCTTCCTCATGGAGTGTGTAGAGGTGAGCGTTTTTCCTTCGAAATGCCTGTTTCCGCCGTGTTTTTATCCACGGTGAATCGGCCCCGGAAAAGGTGGCGGATTGGCCTGTCATAATAGAGTGGGCGGTACATTGTCTCCCGTCTGTCTGTTGGCGGTGACCGCCGCTCTGTTTGTCTGTACCGCCGTGGCTGTCGGAGTGTTAAAGTGGCTGTCTTTGTTAGCGGTTTCCGCCACGGTCGTAATTCCAAAATCTTTACCGCCGGCCTGTTGGCGGTCTTACCGCCGCTTTAACACCGTCCGCTAGGGTTGATGAGGGCCTACATTTGGTATTTAGGATAGCTGCCTATTGGCTTTAACATGGAGTTAGACGTTGTAGTTGAGACATTGCAGATGAGCTGTGTTTTTCCACATGATAGACCAAGCTGTGTTTTTCAAATTGAATTCACAACAAACCCTAGCTGATAAGAGAGTTTAGATTTTGTGTTTACCTCTCAATCCAGCCTGGAAACGAGTGAAGTTTGGAGACTAGGCCACTCTCCAGACTTATTCAGTTCCCACAATGAGCTAGCATTTTTGCTTTTAACGGTGGCCCTGGGCAGCAGCGAGGGGAGATTCTCCAGGACTTCAGTCAGGAGCGGACATCAGCTGCCTGGCCTCCCGTTTGGGTGGAAAATCTCCTTCTCGCAGTTGAACAGGAGTCATCAACTTACAGGCATGAGAAGGATGACGAGCAGTGATAGGCCCTACGGTGATGAAATTTTGACTTTTATGCTTTGCTTTGAAGTTATGCTATAATACAATCACATGTATTTGCTGTGTACATTGCAATTGAGAAGTACTTTGATATATTTTGCTTTTATTGCTGCGACTACTTTTAAACGTGTGCTTCCAACCTACTAATCTCGTCTTTAAGGAACCTCGTGGTGAAGTAATAATAATAAATGTCTTCTTTAAACTAAGAAGTGCATTCCAGAGACGTTTTGTAAGCTCAGTCATAAGATAAGAGAAGAAAAGCAAAACATTTTGGCGTTAGTCAACAGTCTGGGAGTCGAATTAGAGATTGGAGGTGCACTATTTAAAAGTGTAATTGTTTTTGTTGTTTAGAGAATTAAAGAAGCACGGCAGACCATGTTTCAAAATGCAAGTGAAGTTAAACTGCCTTATGGTGCTGTGAGAAACATGTTTTCTTGTTTTTCAGGACTTTGTGAGTCTTGGGATAAGTGCTTGGATAAAGCAAAAGTGTTTTCATATGTAGAAAATGAGTTTTTTGAAAGAAATGATGTCCGTTTTGTTCTTGACAGAAGGGTTTGGATACTTTTGTCTGCTTACAGAAAAATGCATGCAAGGTGCTAGCAGTTAGAACATGAAAATAAGAATTTACGTGAGCAAATTAGCCAGAACAAATCATTGCAAGATAATGCTGAAATCTATAAAACTATTGTAGGTGAATCTGGCTTTTCCCATTCCAGTAATGAGGAGGTTGAAAAAGGTGGGGGCCAGTGTGAGCCTCTTGAGAAGAGCGTAGATCACCGTGTGCATGGGAAGCAGAGCAGCCCACGGTTGTTGGCAGTTGAAGTGCATTCCTTAAAAGATTACACTGAGCACGAAGTTGAGAATGTAATTTTCAGACATCTTTTGCAAAGTACGAGTTGTAAAATTAATTCAGACAAGGCAGCAGTACTGTTGCAAAATGTGCAGTTTCTGGGAATTCAGTGGAATCCAGAAAATAGACAGATGTTGTCACAGGTAAAACAAAAGATTTAAGAGTTTCATACTATTTGCACTAAGCAAGAGGCACCGAGTTTCATGAGCTTGTTTGATTTTTGGAAACAGTATAGCCCTCATCTGAGTAAAATCTTAAGTCTTTGGTACAAAGTAACTAGGAAAAAACATAACTTTAAATGGAGGGAGGAGCAGCTGCGTGCTTTTCATTTGGCAAATGAAATAATTCAACAGACTTTAGATTTGTGCGCAGTGCAAGAGGGAAACACTGATTTACATGTAAATCAGGGACAGGGGAGGACAAGAGTGCCCCTGGAACTTTGGATTAGAAAACTATCTGACTTTGTGGAGCGCTGTACTCCTTTTGAAAAACAGCTTTTGACTTGTTATTGGGCTCTAGTGAATACTGAGCAAATGACATTAAATGATAATGTAATTCTGAACCTGAAATATCAAGTATGCAGTGGGTGATGAGTTCACCTAAATCTCACAGTATAGGACAGGCACAGGAGGCTAGTATCATACAATGGATCTGGTACATGCAAGACAGGGTTATAGTCACTGCAGCCCTACACGAACAGGTGTCACAAGCCCCTGTACAGGATGAGGAGAGGGTGCAGGGAGTGACACAGGTAAAAGAGTTACCAGTGAAATTGAGTGCACCATTTGAATTCTTGTCCCCTGAGGATCAAAAGCGTGTTTGCTTGACTAATGATTCATTGAAATGCATGAGTACTAAAAGACAATGGAAAGCAGTGTTATACAATCCAGTTACTGAAAAGTTGTTGTCTACCACAGGAGAAGGAAAAAGTAACCAATATGCAGAGTTGTACAATGTGTGTCAGACTTTAAAGCAAGAGCTGCTTGAGACGTGTCATTTTTACACTGATTCTTGGTTCACTGCCAATGGATTAGCCGTTTGGTTTTCTACATGGGTTGTACATAACTGGTTCAATTCCCTTGCAGATGTTAAAGCCAAAATTTCAGAGACAGAAGTATGCACCCAGAATTCTGACTTGGTGGGGATGGCTAAGTGGGTGCACCAGAAATGTGGACATCTGGGAGAAAAAGCCACTTACAGGTGGGCAGAGATGAGAGAGATGCACATTCCCCCAGATTTGACAAAAACTGTGATTTTGCAATGTCCTATTAGTCAGCACACACAACAGAGATCTGTCCCACTAACAGTCAAAGATCAGTTGGGGAGAGGAAAGTTACCAGTACAGATATGACAAATTGATCAGGTTTTAGGGGGAGTGATTGCTGCAGATTACCAAGGAGAAATCAAAATTATGCTGATAACTAGAAGTGAATCTGATTAGTTTAAACAGATTGGAGACAGAATTGCCCAACTTGTCACAAGTGCAGTGAATGGAGGTTTGGTAAAGAAGGAGTCTGCCCCAGCCCTTCTGACAGTGCAAGGAAAGGGAAGCTGTGGTGCAACAGATAAAAACCTCAGTGCTAAGGTGTGGGTTGAATCCCCAAATGACCCTCCAGAACCTGCAGAAATCACAAAAAGGGCCCCAATAACGTCCTGCTGATTATAAAACAAAGAAAGGAAGAAGAAGGGCACATTTCAGATGACAAATGTTATTTGCAAGAAAAGTCATACTTTTTTCTTTTGCAGATCCTACCACGACTCGCCACTGACCATGAGTGTGCTGTGTGGTTTCCCTTCGGGTGTGTGTGTGTGGGGTCGGGGGAGGGACCGCCCCCCAACCTGAACCTAATTGATTAATGTACAAACCCCATGGATCCATTTTGTGCAACTGGCGCATTCAGTTCAAGTTCTACATGGGATCAATATAAAGTTTGTCAACTTGTTTGATCACATTCTTCCACTGGAACTAAGCAACATTGCCAGTTAACTGTCTGTGTTTTTTCGTGTGGAACCCTGACTTTCACTTATATTCCAGCAAACCTTTCAGGTGGACCGTGTACCTTTAAATGAGTAGAACTCATGCTACATCAACTTGCTGTTTTAGACACACTGTTCAATCAGTTATTATCCCAAACAGAGTATATAAGCTCCAGTCTTTTCATTGTAGATGTATCTGATTTGAAAGGTTATGAGATTAATATGTTAATCCACTTCCATTGATTTACAGTGATTGCTTTTATCATTCAAATCGGATTTGCTTATAATGTTTTTTTTGTTGTTGTTGTTTTTTTTGTTGTTGTTTGTTTTTGTTTGAAATAAGAGGTATGTAAACAAAAGTCTTGGTCATAGGGTGCAGATGTATGCCATTAATTGTGTTTGACCAATGACTCTGTGTTTCACCACTGCACATATTAGTTGTTCAATGTTCATCAGGAGCACATTACATTCTGTATTCAGTTTAGCTGCCTATTGGCTTTAACATGGCATTAGACATTACATTATGTATTCAGTTTAGCTGCCTATTGGCTTTAACATGGCATTAGACATTACGGGGGTCATTCTGACCCTGGCGGCCGGTGGCCGCCAAGGCCACCGACCACGGGAGCACCGCCAACAGGCTGGCGGTGCTCCAACGAGCATTCTGACCGCGGCGGTTCAGCCGCGGTCAGAAGCGGAAAGTCAGCGGTCTCCCGCTGACTTTCCGCTGCTCGTTTGAATCCTCCATGGCTGCGGAGCGCGCTCCGCAGCCATGAGGATTCTGACCCCCCCTACCGCCATCCTGTTCATGGCGGGAAAGCCGCCATGAACTGGATGGCGGTAGGGGGGGTCGCGGGGCCCCTGGGGGCCCCTGCCGTGCCCATGCCAATGGCATGGGCACGGCAGGGGCCCCCGTAAGAGGGCCCCGCAAAGTATTTCAGTGTCTGCCTTGCAGACACTGAAATACGCGACGGGTGCCACTGCACCCGTCGCACCTTCCCACTCCGCCGGCTCGATTACGAGCCGGCATCCTCGTGGGAAGGGAGTTTTTCCCTGGGCTGGCGGGCGGTCTTTTGGAGACCGCCCGCCAGCCCAGGGAAAAACTCATAATACCCTCTGCGGTCTTCTGACCGCGGAGCGGTATAATGGGGGCGGAATTCTGGCGGGCGGCCTCCGCCGCCCGCCAGAATCAGAATCACCCCCTACATTCTGTATTCAGTTTAGCTGCCTATTGGCTTTAACATGGCATTAGACATTACATTTGGTATTTAGGTTAGCTGCCTAATGGCTTTAACGTGGAGTTGGACATTGCAGTTGAGACATTACTGATGAGCTGTGTTTTTCCACATGGTAGACCAAGCTGTATTTTTCAAATTGAATTCACACCAAACCCTAGCTGATAAGAGAGTGTAGTTTTTGTGTTTACCTCTCAATCCAGCCTGGGAACGAGTGAAGTTTGGAGACTTGGCCACTCTCCAGACTTATTCGGTTCCCACACTGAGCCAGCATTTTTGCTTTTAACAGTGGCCCTGAGCAGCAGCAAGGGGCGGTTCTCCAGGACTTCAGTCAGGAGCGGACGTCAGCTGCCTGGCCACCCGTTTGGGTGGAAAATCTCCTTCTCGCAGTTGAACAGGAGTCATCAATTTACAGGCATGAGAAGGATGACGAGCAGTGATAGGCCCTACAGTGATGAAATTTTGACTTTTATTCTTTGCTTTGAAGTTATGCTATAATATAATAACATTATATTACATTGTACATTGCTGTGTACATTGCAACTGAGAAGTACTTTGATATATTTTGCTTTCATTGCTGCAACTACTTTTAAACATGTGCTTCTAACCTACTAATCTTGTCTTTCAGGAACCTCGTGGTGAAGTAATAATAATAAATGTCTTCTTTAAACTAAGAAGTGCATTCCAGAGAAGTTTTGTAAGCTCGGTTATAAGATAAGAGAAGGAAAGGAAAATACCATGCTGGTGTGGTGGCTACAATATCATTATTGCAGGCTCGTTATTGGTGGCCAGGTCTATACAAACAGACCAAGCACTATGGGCCTCATTCCAACCCTGGCAGTCTATGACCGCCAGGGTGGAGGATGCCGGAAGCACCGCCAACAGGCTGGCGGTGCTTCAGATGGCATTCTGACCGCCAGCCGGGTCCGGCGGTTTCCCGCCGGATTTCCCCCGGCTGGGGGAATCCTCCATGGCGGCGCTGCTTGCAGCGCCACAATGGGGATTCCGACCCCCTTCCCGCCAGCCTGTTTCTGGTGGTTTTCACCGCCAGAAACAGGATGGCGGGAACGGGTGTCGTGGGGCCCCTGGGGGCCCCTGCACTGCCCATGCCACTGGTATGGGCAGTGCAGGGGCCCCCTAACAGGGCCCCAGCAGGATTTTCACTGTCTGCTTTGCAGACAGTGAAAATTGCGACGGGTGCCACTGCACCCATCGCACCCCTGCAATTCCGCCGGCTCCATTCGGAGCCGGCTTCCTGGTTGCAGGGTCTTTCCCGCTGGGCCAGCGGGCGCCCTTTTCGGAATGACCCCCTATGTCCTTTGTTGTGATATCTGCCAACAAATTAAGGGGTCCACCATCGAACACCCACCGCAGACACCCCTCCTAATTTCATACAACCCATTACAATGTGTGTACTTGGACCATTGTGGTCCCCTGACACCTGACAATGCATACAAATACATCTTAGCCGCTGTTGACACCTGCTCCAGATTGCTATAGGTGTGGCCACAATGCTCTGCTGATGCCCGGGCTGTTATTAAAGATTTGCAAGTCTTTATCAGCACATATGAAGTTACGGCTTTCTATTCGGACATGGCCCGGCTTTTGCCTCAAGGGCATTCAGGGATGCTTGGCTTTGTTAGGGGTCCAACTCCATTGCTCGTCTCCATTTCATCCCAGGTAAATAGTGTTTTGGAGTGACAAAACCAAGATTTAAAGCAATCCTTAACAGCCAGAGTATTAGGTATGGGTCGTAGTTGGTGTAATCACCTGTGTGGAGTACAGAGAGCACTTAATAATCTGCCTAGAAGGTCCCTGTGGGGGTTGTACTTCATACGAGTGCCTGTTTGGAACTCAAATGCATGTTCCAGATCTTGATGGTCCTGGCGTGGAGGTGTCAGAAACACCTTTTGACATAAATGAACGTGTCACTGTCTTGCAGGAATTACAACAGTTCCGTGATGACAACGCTTCTGCGAGTGCTGCATCCATAGGAAGTAAGGATGTACCAATAACATCTACCGGCTGGATTTCAAAGGATGGGGATCTAGTACATGAAAAAGTTGCTGTAAAAAAAGAGTTCGGTCCTTCCTATCGTGCACCGGTTCAACTCCTGGGAATACACGGTACCAGAACTGTTATTCTACCACTGCTGCCTGGCTCTAAAGGAAACCGCTTTGTCTCCATCGACAATGTCAAGTTACACCATGTGGCTGATCGTGCACAGCAGACCAAGGGGAACAACCAGTAGTACCCAAATCCCTCTCATTACTGGTCAAGATGTCCCTCTAAAAGTTATGAGTAGCAACACTGACACCTCCCCGAGCTTGGGAAAGGTGGAAAATGATCTTGCATTAGTTTCACTAACATCAATTGCAACAAGCAACACAGAAATTGCTGGTCGATTTGACTCGACTTCTACACAAACGGATGGTGTCATTTACAGTGAACCTCTGTGGGAGACTCCTACAGGTTCTCCTCCTTCAAATACGGCTCCAGTTTTTGCACAAACGGCTTATGGATACTTTGCTGACATCACTGACACCTTTTTGGACTCATTTGCCTCTTCTGCATCTGAACTACCAAAAACAGGTAAGCTGATAAATTTGCTTTAAACAAATTACTGTTTTTTCCCATGGAACTATCTGTGGCTTTCCTTGACAGTATTAGCTTTCCTCCTTTGGATTGGCTTTGTTATTACTTTCTTTCTACTGATACATGGTCATTATCTTACTG
Organism: Pleurodeles waltl; assembly: GCF_031143425.1. Taxonomy (NCBI): domain Eukaryota; kingdom Metazoa; phylum Chordata; class Amphibia; order Caudata; family Salamandridae; genus Pleurodeles; species Pleurodeles waltl. The sequence goes on from NC_090446.1 coordinate 226,020,698, forward strand.
AACGATCAACAGTTGAACTAGTGGAAGAGGTCCTAAAACCCAATTTTTCTTCTCATAAGGTCCACAGAGACTTGTCTTTCGTGAACATTTCCGCTATACCAATTCCTGATGGGATTGTTTGGGATAAAGTAACATTTGATATATATGGCTTGACTGAGGTCATTCAAATACCATATGTGTTTAAACTTTCTATGAATGATGTAATAATACCCAGAGTTGTTTCTGATGACTGGGTGTGAAAACAGTTGATTCTATGATGACTGAGTTGCAGTATGTTACTGTATTTGAAAGTGATAATGTTCATCAATCCAAAGAAAATTAGGGTGACATGTTCTGCTATAATTATTATAGACACCATTTTATTCACAGAGCAAGTACCCCAAAGACCATTTTTAATTACACACAATGGGAACATTGTCCAACTCCAACACAAGGGAGTTCGAAAACATATTCTGAAAAACTTGCCTATTTTTCTGGGCACAATGTTAAAAATGCTGAGCCATATTACTTCAAATTGCCATATATGGAAAATGTACATATATTGTTGACAGATACAAAATTCATTTATTCCGATTCCTTTGTTTCACGGTTGGCTATAGAAGGCTATACATATTGGTTGAAGTCAATTGACTTATAAGGTGTGTGGAGAACAAAAGATTGGCAAATAGGGGGAAAGGAAGCTTTGTTCAGCGCATGTCTGATACATGTTCAAATGATATTTTTAAAAGACACTTTACCACAGACAAGCTGTTTAGGCTTAGAAAAAAGTTGGGCTTTGAATGTGCTCAGTATTCCTGCCCCTGCAAAAGTTTACAAATGGCAAAATTATGTAAATGCAACTGAAAATCAGCTCGATGAATAGGTCCAGAACTGCACGTTTAATTCTTCACTTACACGTCCTGGTGGGTGGTTATTGTGGCCAATAGATACCAATGGGTCTCATAAACGTTTTGTAAACTCCACGGGGGTTTTTAGAACGAGTAGGCCTGACCCTCGCTTTGTTTCATCTGAACATGCTGGTATAGTAATAACGTACAGTTTAGGAAGTCCATGCCAGCAGTGGTTGAAGAGTTCCTCACTAGATGCTGTTAGAGAACACCTCAGTCTCTCATCTAATAACACTGACTTACAGGATTTCCTATTAGGCCCCAGAAAACAACGCAGAAAGTGCTTCTTATATGCAGTCTATATTGAAATTTGGAAGCTTTCTTAACAAGAAGCTGCTGCCCGGTTAAGGCAAATTGATCAGGAAAACTTACAGAAGGCATTAGCTCTTGTAGATAATGGGATTAATACCCTGTCTGACCGAATATACAACTTAAACAACATTGTTTCCTCTGCAATAGACATAGTATAGAGCGACATGTCCTCTTTACACCATGGACAGAGTCAACTAAGATCTATTATGCAGTTAGGTTGAACATTACAAATGCTGTGAAGGCAAGTGGAGTTCCCTGGCAGCAGGTCGGCACAAGGGACATATTTTCCACATTTAATTTAACGTGACAACAACAATTAATGGCTAAAAAAGAAGCAACTTATGTCATGAGAAATTAGAAAAGTTGCCTTTTACTGTGGCTGAATGTCTTCCCAGGGGGAACCTGAAGGGCAGAATTAGAGCTTAACATGCTGTGCTCCAACATAGCTTAGGTAGGAACTATCCTGATAAACTCTAGTGACACAGTGGTAGCATTATTTTTGTGTTTTACTCTCCTTATCACAATCTTAAATCTTATTGTGTTTCATCATCCTAGTTATTGCAATACATGCCTTAATATGCAAGATGCAGTTACTTCAATAAAACCTCATTGAACTATACTCTGCCTCTGATTGTCCTTACATACGCGAGACTAATGTAGCTGAGAGAAACGGATGAGATCTGGGTGACCACGATTTCCCTGAGGAGTCATTTTTGCCATGCGCCCTGCCCAGTCATCCCTGCTAGCCGGAACAAAACCTGGATTAGACCGACAGGTGTCACATGGCGCAGGCTCAGACTCAGTCCCCCACAGTCCAAGTGATTCTGCCGCCCAAATCCAGTAGTCTCATTAGGATAATGAGAACCTATGAGACAGGTGGATGCATGAGAACACCCATGCTCCACCCTTATAATGCCTACCCAACCTAGGGTAACACAGGTAATGAAAGGCACTACTCTGCAGCTAAAAAGAGACACAAAGCCATGCAAATTTTCATTTGTGTGGCCTTGTAGATGTCACTGATGCACTTCTGTTGCCTTGCAGTGACTTGTGTGATGCCAGGTCAATTCAAGTGCATACTAAATCTGCATCCTGGTATTTTGACCAACTAAAATTAGCTTTGAAAAAAGCAGCTCTTAAAGTGAGTTTTAAACTAGATATAGAGTACTGCTCAGGCCTACTATTTGGCAGTGCAGCGCCAGTGGTTCAACCAGTGGATTTATTCTTGGATGTACACGGGGGGGTGACAACGACATGGTGTTGAGCCTCCACATTCTATTTCAGGTCCTTCTGTATCCCAAGTGGCCACTCCGAGAGGGGCCTATAGACTAACAGGTTATTTGTGGCTGCTGCAAGTACTGCATTCAGAGTACTAGTGTCAGCATACCTTACTTACCAGATCTTCTGCTACAGGGGTTGGAACAGGTGGTTCGGGGTGGGACATAGAGGGGACTGGTGGAATGGTCTGCATACAGTGTGACCTGGTGGGTGACCTCTACAGGGAAGGGGAGCTTCTAGCGTTCAATGATTTATCAACCACCTTTGAAATGCAGAGGGGTGAATTCCTGTTATACCGGGTGGTAATTGCGACACTGCACAATCACCCGAGGGCTGGCGCAACTGAACCCCCTGTTACATGCTTCATTTATACAGGCTTCCATTATTGTGTCATTGCTTCTCTGCAAAAGTGTTCTGTATTGCCCTTGTGTTTGTTTTTAATATATTTTCTACTTCCAGAAGGTACCTCTAACCCCAGCGATCATTTCCCACTGATCATTGAGAGCTTTGAGACGGTGCCCTGGTCATGGGTTCTTTGTATCTCAATAATCTTCTTCGGTCATACCTACCATGGTGTATTCATCATTGGGGCATCTGCCACATTTGGTGACGAGGTGCCTTGCTCCTACTGACTGACCTTCATGGAACCTACAGTCTACTTTTCTTCACTTTCACGGTGAGCTCGCCAGTGCATGCTGCCTCTATGCGATTTCAGCTACTATTACTGGACCCAGGGGATAAGTGCACCACCGTCCTTATCACAGTCCTGAATGTGAAGACACACCACTGCTGTTGCAGATATTTGTTCTGAGAGGCGCGGCTACGCATCATATTATATGTGTAACTTCAAGAGAAGAGCTACGCTCTTGCACCGCTGCATTGTAGACAAGTCGTGCTGCAGGACGTTTCCCTTATCATCTTGCTGTTTATCTGCCATCTTTTGGGGCCATAACTAAATTTTTGCCTGTCTTGTGCTGCCACGCATATGCGATGTAACATATTTGCGATTCGGAATTAGCCATTTCTTAAAAATCGCTATTTGTGGTTTGCGAGGCCCAAATACCGAATCGCAATTTGCGAGAACGCAATTTGCAATTCAGTAAGTGAAAATCGCAAATTGTGAGAAAGTACACCTGGCAGAGCCTGATGACATCACAAGAAGGAAGTGAGTCATCCCAGGCAGTTTGCAGGTGCCACACCCAAAGGAGCTCTGAGAGAGACACAGCCCAGCCACAGTGAGCAAGTCTGTGAACAAGGCAGGACTGCACAACCACCATGGACACCTCTGCACAGGGAAAGGAGAAGGGAGAAAGGAAAAGGAAACTCAAGTTTAGTGAGCAGGAACTGGAGGTGCTCACTGAGGAGGTGGTGAGGAGCCATGACCGTTTGTTTGGAAAAAACTTACTCCAGGTCCCTGAGAGTGAAAAGCGCAGACTCTGGGCAGACATTCAGACAAAAATCTGCACTGTGGGAGTTGCGCAGCGCTCCGTGTGGGAGATAAAGAAGAGGTGGTACGACCTGCGTTCCAGTGCCAAGGAGAGGGTGGCAAGACGACTGCAGGAGGCAAGGAGCACAGGAGGTGGACCACTCACCGAGACACCCTCCACCCGATGGAAGACCTGGTGGAGTCGACACTCCTCCCATAAGCTGTCAGTGGGGTCACTGACATCGACACATCCGGCACACCAAGCACCAGTAAAGGTAAGTGTAATATTGAAATGTAACCCCACATGTGTATGTACAAATGCCCCTTAGGAATTAGCAAGTAGTGCAAAGCATTGTGAGAAGTAGCCCATTCCACATCGTAGAAGTGGCACAACAATGCCTTATGGGAGTGATAGTCCACACCCAGAGCTGAAAGTAGCACATAGAATGTAATTATGCAGAGCGACACCCAGAAGAACACAACACCCACAACATAGTGATATGATGTAACTGTACATTTATTACCATTGTGTGACCTTTGGTGATACATACGTAAATGACATGCTGCACATTGTCGTTGCAAGTGGCCCAGGCCCAGCAGCATCTGCAAGTGCCGTTGCGGGGGATACTGAAACCCACCCTGCATCCGACTCAAACACCAGTGAGTCACAGAATATAGAGACCATCAGACGCAGGGCTAGGGCTGTACCGCTACCCGAATTGAGCCAGGACTCTGACGACATGCGGGATGACGGCCACAAACCTTCCCCAGATGGCAGATGCTCTGTTATGCAGGAGTCCCACTCCCAGCGTAGCACAACACCCTGCAGGAGGCCTACGTATGCAGGTGCACAGCATATTGAAGCAGGAGAGGGATCATCTGTCTTCGGTGGCCTGGAATCTGCTATGTTAAAGCAGCAGCGCCTGCAAAACAGAAAAATCTCAGCTTTACAAAGGCAGATGCAGGCACACAGGGGGTCATTCTGACCTCGGCGGTAAAAGGTGCTTACCGCCGGTCAGAAGACCGCCATAACACCGCTGCAGCCGCGGTAAACCGCCACGGTCATTCTGACCCGCAACTTGCAAACCGCCAAAAACCCGACATCCACAAAAGTCCGCCACACCAAAGGTCGGCGAAAAAATGGCGATGACCAAACCTCCACCATCACGCCAACAGAAATACGCCCATACCATTCCGACCCACAAATACCCCGAAGCAGTCTTTCAAACGCGGTATTCCATTGGCAGTACACACCGCCACGGTCAAAATACACACACACATAGAAAACTCAGCCACATTGGTCAGTTTGAAACACACACACCTGATACACATACTAACACCACTGCCACACACCCAACACAATATAAAACACACACCCACATCACCCACAAACCCCTACGACCCGAAATTATTGACGAAGGCTAGAGAGAGAGCACAGAATAGACAATCCCACAACACAGAGGCACAGAACACCATCACCCACACAGAATCCACGCACCAAACACCACACACCACCACACGCACCACACAAACGCCACCCCACACCTCATCCACACCACCCCATGGCACCCCAAAGACACCCCAGGTTCACTGACGCCGAACTCAGGGTCATGGTGGAGGAAATAGTCCGTGTAGAGCCCCAGCTCTTCGGGGCACAGGTGCAGCACACCACAATTGCCAGGAAGATGGAGCTATGGCAAAGGATAGTGGACAGGGTCAACGCGGTGGGACAGCATCCACGCAATCGGGATGACATAAGGAAGCGCTGGAACGACCTACGGGGGAAGGTGCGTTCCATGGTATCAAGGCACAACATTGCGGTGCAGAAGACTGGCGGCGGACCCCCACCTACTCCCCCAGAATTTACAGCATGGGAGGAGGAAGTCTTGCACATCCTGCATCCTGAGGGCCTCGCAGGAGTAGGCGGAGGAATGGACTCTGGTAAGTCAAATCTTCACTACTGCTTCTCACCCCCACCCCACCTGCATGCCAAATCATACCCCCACCCTCACCCCCACCCCCATCACACCAACTCCTTGCAAATGGCTCACCATCACAACCCACCCATCCCAACACCAAGCCCTGCATGCGACCACAAAGCATGGACACCCATCACCAAAGCATGCCCACTGCACACACACATCACCCCCACAAGCCACCCTCACAAAAGCCCCCACAAGGGAATGCCTACACTTGGGTACACGGACACCCACCCATCACACGAAATGCCACACACAGAAGCAATAACCATACCTTTATACCCCTGCAGGACCCGAACGCCACCACACCGCCACGGAGGGTACAGAGATGTCCATCCCACCCCCAGAAGAGGCCCCCAGCGATGACAGCAGCTCTGTCTCCCTGGACCCAGATGACCAGCCCGGCCCATCGGGGACCTCTGGACAGTCGGTTCCCCACAGACAGCCACAGGCTACACCAGACCCAACCCCCTCTGGGAACACCAGCACAGCTCCCACCCAGCGGGCCCATGCCTCTGTCTCCAGGACACGTCAATCAGCGGTGTGTCCACCACTACAGGCCACCCAGGTTGACCCACCACCCCAACAACAACAGGGACCTGGGGGCAGTGGTAGTGGGCACACCGTCCAGGGGACAGAGGCCCAGGAACACAGGGGAACTGGGAGGGCTGCTGTGCGACAGGGGGGGGACAGGCCCAGGGAACCGACTCTCCAAGAGGCCCTCTCCTCCATCATGGGAGCTTACCACCACTCCCAGGAGACGATGGCGACGGTACTGGCCGGTTCCAGGAGATCCAGGCACTGCAGGAGGAACGGTACATGGGGTTCAGAGAGGAACTGAGGAACATCGGTTCCGCAATGGAGACCATCGTCGTGGCCCTTACCCAGATAGTCACCACATTGCGGGACCATGTGGCACCCCAAAGGGCCCCTGTCACTAGCCCAGGCCAGGAACAGCCTACCACCTCCGCCGGCGCTAGTGGACAGGAGGCCCCCACACAACAACAGGCCACCAGAACCCCACCTCCTGCAGAAGAAGAACCACCCCGCAAGCAGAACCTGAGATCTCACAAGAAGACAGAATAGCATTGCAAGACCCCCGCCAGCCTAAGATACCCCCTGATGTCATCCCACTGTCCCACATTGTCACCCTGTCCAACCTTTAACTGCCCCTGCTCCATCCTTCCACAGGCATATGGACAATTCACCTGTGCGACTGAGAACTGGACTCTGCCATGAACATTACTCCACCCCCACCCATCACCGTTTTACATTCATGTACCTATATGTAGCACTTAAAATAAATCACTTATTGCACTTAAAATAACAGGAGTCTGCTTGTATTCTTAACAAATGTATTACACATAACGGTGCAATAATGTCCAGTTACTTTGTGATGACAACATACCAATTTCAATAAGCTTTAGTCCATGGGCAAACAAAGCAGAAGTCACACAGTGGGTCATACAGCTCTGAAAAGGGAAGGGAAAGTCACAAATCAGTTAACAGGAACTGGGGGGAAACACAGACAGTGGAGACGCATGAGGCCTTAAGTAAATGTAAAATGGCGTGGGTGATTCTTACCTGTGTGCTACTGAAAATATTGTTGTATGACTGTATCCCTGTTGTCCGTGTCATCCCCGTTGTCTTCCTCCTCTTCACTCTCCACAGGCTCCACAGCTGCTACAACACCACCATCTGGACCATCCTCCTGCAGAAAAGGCACCTGGCGTCGCAAAGCAAGATTGTGAAGCATACAGCAGGCCACGATGATATGGCACACCTTCTTTGGTGAGTACATTAGGGATCCCCCTGTCATATGCAGGCACCTAAACCTGGCCTTCAGGACCCCGAAGGTCCTTTCTATGATCCACCTAGTTCGCCCATGGGCCTCATTGTACCGTTCCTCTGCCCTGGTCCGGGGATTCCTCACTGGGGTCAGTAGCCACGACAGGTTGGGGTAACCAGAGTCACCAATTAGCCACAAACGGTGTCTCTGTAGCTGTTCCATCACATAAGGGATGCTGCTATTTCGCATGACATACGCGTCATGCACTGACCCAGGGAACTTGGCATTTACATGGGAGATGTACTGGTCAGCCAAACAGACCACCTGGACATTCATCGAATGATAACTTTTTCTGTTTCTGTACACCTGCTCACTTTCTTTGGGGGGAACCAAAGCCACATGGGTCCCATCAATGGCACCAATGATGTTGGGGATATGTCCAAGGGCATAGAAATCACCCTTCACTGTAGCCAAATCGCCCACCTCAGGGAAAATAATGTAGCTCCGCATGTATTTCATCAGGGCAGACAACACTCTGGACAAAACCTTAGAAAACATAGGCTGAGACATCCCAGATGATATGGCCACTGTTGTCTGAAAAGACCCACTTGTCAAAAAATGGAGTACTGACAGAACCTGCACCAGAGGGGGAATCCCTGTGGGTTGGCGGATGGGGGACATCAGGTCTGGCTCCAGCTGGGCACATAGTTCATGTATAGTTGCTCTGTCAAGCCTGTATGTAAGTATGATATGTCGTTCTTCCATTGTCGACAGGTCCACCAGCGGTCGGTACACGGGAGGATTCATCCTTCTCCTCGCAAGTCCCACCGGACGGTGCCTAGGAAGGACAACATGGAGCACAGAGTCAAGCAACCCACAGGTTCGTTCACACAGCTTGCACAGTACACGAATCGCTATGCATTGAAAGGCTTGTATGAGTGGCAATGCAAGGCCTAGGCCTGTGTGACGCAGTAGAAATTATGCCATGTGGGCCCTTGAAATGGCGGCTGCCTGACCTGTGAAGTGTGACAGTGGGATGTGAGGTCAATGCGCTGGCGTGGCACACCGTGGCGGTAGGCGGTCGAATACCGCGGTGCTAAGCCGCATTGGTTAACATTGCACCCTATGGGTTTCAGTAGCCAATGAGGATGCGCGCCTGCGGTCGCGGCACGCACCGCGGCGGTACACACCGCCGCGGGCGTGACTGCCATTTTCTATCTGATTAATCACTCGAGACCTGATCATCCACAGGAGAGGACCGATACTGCAAGTGCTGCTGTGACCTCGGTCTGGGAGATACAATGGCTGCTGCGACTGGGGAAAGGGCCCCTGCCTTCACTTCTGAAGAATTGGAGAAACTTGTTGATGGGGTCCTCCCCCAGTATGCGCTACTCTACGGTCCTCCAGACCAACAGGTTAGTACACAGGGTGCACGTTGAATGGGCTATGCCTGTGTTGAGTGTGGTGTATGTAAGATGGTGGGGAGGGGAGCGAATGAGGAGTGCAACGCACGAAAGATGAGAGCATGTGCCACATGGCAGGGTTGGGGAGGGGGGGGCCACTCACATTGACCAGGCAGAAAACTGATGAGATTTCCTTTACCACCCTGTACATGTCACATAGGTCAGCGCCCATCAGAAGATCGACATTTGGCGTGCCATCGCCAAGGACGTCTGGGCCCTGGGGGTCCACAACAGACGGGGCACCCACTGCCGAAAGAGGTGGGAGGACATCCGCCGCGGGACCAGAAAGACCGCTGAGTCTCTGCTGGGGATGGCCTCCCAACGTAGGAGGGGTGCCAGCCGCCAATTGACCCCCCTGATGTCCCGGATCCTGGTGGTGGCCTACCCCGATTTGGATGGGCACGTGAGGACATCACAGCAGACACAAGGGGGTGAGTATCAGCACATTCTGCTATCTTTGCGCGCAGTGAAGGTGTCTGGGTGGGGGAGGAGGGCTGTGGCTATCTCTAGGCCAGGGAGCATTCTGTAGGCTAGGCCCCTCCGTTAGACACGGCCCTGTGCCCCCGCCCTCCACCTCTGTAGGGTGCCAAGTACAGCTATCCATGGTCCGGCCTCACCCATGTGTGCATTTGTCGTCCATAGACCTGTAGGTCATAACCCCATTTTCTTTGTCTTCCTGTTCATGTGTGCATTAGCATCATCAGGCAGAGGAGAAGTGGCATCGGCGCACGAGGGAGCTGCATCTCACATGGCCCCGGAGGGCCATGCAACAGACTCCGAGTACACCAGTGAGACGGAGGGCGAGTGGAGCTCCACAACGGGGACCCGTGGAGACGTCAGCGACACCGACACGTCCTCGGAAGGGAGCTCCCTTGCGGTGGCGGCAACATCCGTGCCCACCGCCACAACAGGTACAGCCGCCACCCAGCGCACCAGCCCCGCCCTCCCAGCAGCCCCTCAGCCTTCGCTCCGTGCCCGCTCGCCCAGGAAGGCGGGCATCTCCTTCGCCCCAGGCACCTCAGGCCCTGCCCCAGTTACCCCTGCTGCCCTCAGTGAGGAGGTCATTGACCTCCTCAGGACACTCATTGTTGGGCAGTCTACCCTTTTGAATGCCATCCAGGGTGTAGAAAGGGAGGTGCATCGGAGCAATGCAGACCTGGAGGGCATTCATTCGGGTCAGGCTGCCCATCAGCGATCGTTCAACGCTCTGGCCTCAGCACTGACGGCAGCCATTGTCCCTGTCTCCAGCCTCCCTCTTCTGACTCCCTCCACCCAGTCCCAGTCTCCTCTTCCTCTGCCTATCCCATCCACACCATCAGACCAGCCTGCACACACCTCTACACCCAAGGGCAGCTCATCCAGACATAAGCACCACAGATCCCACAAGCATTCACCCAAGCAACATCCAGATGCAGACATGCCAACAGTCACTACCACCTCTGTGTCCCCCACCTCCTCATCTCCCTCCTCCCTCCCTGTGACGTCTCCACTCACACCTGCATGCACACCACCATCAGCCAGTACTTCCATCACCAGCACACCCTCCATTACAGTCCGCACACGTGCAGTCACCACCCCCACTGCCATTTACACGTCCCCTGTGTCCTCTCCCAGTGTGTCTGTCACCCCCTCTTCCAAACCACACAAACGCAGGCAGCCACCCACCCAACAGCCATCTACCTCACGACAGCCTCCGTCACAAGCACCTGCACCCAAAGACAGCACACTTGACTCTCCTACAACCACATCCTCTTCCTCCACTCCCATACCCACTACACCTACCTGTCCCTGTCCTTCCAAAGTGCTTTTCCTTTCCAACCTTGACCTCGTTCCAACCACTGACCCACCCCCTCCATCTAGTAAGAGTAAAAAAAGCACCTCAGCCACCACCAGCCCTGCATCTACTGTGACCATAGTGCAGGGCTATTGGAGTCCACCAGCTCCTAGGGCAGGAACATCGGCCAGCAGCAAGGGGACAGCCAGCCCACCCCCTGGGAAGAGGACAAAAAAACTAAGGGCCGGCGCGACAAGCCTGAGACGGCTGCCACCAAGGACAGTAGCCTTGCCCCGTCACCTGCCACATCATCAAAGGGAGGCAAGGGCCACAGAGTTTCAGCGAAGGAGGGCAAGGGCAGCAGGGCGGAGAAGTCAGGCAGCAGGCGAGCTGCCCAGGAGGGCCCCACCAGCCCCATTCCGGTTGTGACGGACGACACCCACGGGCCCAAGACTCCATCACAGGAGGGCCCCGCGACCGCAAGGTCGGATGGCGACTGAGTGGGAAGTCTTGGCCAGGTCTGGCTCCCTAGAAACACAGGACAAGCACCGCTGAACAGGGCCCCGCCGGGAGAAGCACCGCTGAACAGGGCCCCGCCGTGAGAAGAACCGCTGAACAGGGGCCCGCCGTGAGAAGAACCGCTGAACAGGGGCCCGCCGTGAGAAGAACCGCTGAACAGGGCCCCGCCGTGAGAAGAACCGCTGAACAGGGCCCGCCATGAGAAGCACCGCTGAACAGGGGCCCGCCGTGAGAAGAACTGCTGAACAGGGGCCCGCCGTGAGAAGAACCGCTGAACAGGGCCCCGCCGTGAGAAGAACCGCTGAACAGGGCCCCGCCGTGAGAAGCACCGCTGAGCAGGGCCCCGCCGTGAGAAGAACCGCTGAACAGGGGCCCGCCGTGAGAAGAACCGCTGAACAGGGGCCCGCCGTGAGAAGAACCGCTCCGCTGGGCCCTTCATCTCGAGCACCGCTCCGCTGGGCCCTTCCTGTCAAGCACCGCTCCGCTGGGCCCTTCATCTCAAGCACCGCTCTGCTGGGCCCTTCATCTCAAGCACCGCTCCGCTGGGCCCTTCCTTTCAAGCACCGCTCTGCTGGCCACCGCTGTCTCAAGCACCGCTCCGCTGGGCCCTTCCTCTCAAGCACCGCTCCACTGGGCCCTTCCTGTCAAGCACCGCTCCGCTGGGCCCTTCATCTCAAGCACCGCTCCGCTGGGCCCTTCATCTCAAGCACCGCTCCGCTGGGCCCTTCCTTTCAAGCACCGCTCTGCTGGGCCCCGCCGTCTCTGCACCGCTCCGCTGGGCCCTTCCTGTCAAGCACCGCTCCGCTGGGCCCTTCCTGTCAAGCACCGCTCCGCTGGGCCCTTCATCTCAAGCACCGCTCCGCTGGGCCCTTCATCTCAAGCACCGCTCCGCTGGGGCCTTCCTCTCAAGCACCGCTCCGCTGGGCCCTTCCTTTCAAGCACCACTCCGCTCGGCCCCGCCGTCTCTGCACCGCTCCGCTGGGCCCTTCCTGTCAAGCACCGCTCCGCTGGGCCCTTCATCTCAAGCACCGCTCCGCTGGGGCCTTCCTTCAAGCACCGCTGCGCTGGGCCCCGCCTTCTCTGCACCGCTCCGCTGGGCCCTTCCTGTCAAGCACCGCTCCGCTGGGCCCTTCATCTCAAGCACCGCTCCGCTGGGGCCTTCCTCTCAAGCACCGCTCCGCTGGGGCCTTCCTTTCAAGCACCGCTCCGCTGGGCCCCGCCGTCTCTGCACCGCTCCGCTGGGCCCTTCCTGTCAAGCACCGCTCCGCTGGGCCCTTCATCTCAAGCACGGCTCCGCTGGGGCCTTCCTGTCAAGCACCGCTCCGCTGGCCACCGCCGTCTCAAGCACCGCTCCGCTGGGCCCTTCCTGTCAAGCACCGCTCCGCTGCGCCCTTCATCTCAAGCACCGCTCCGCTGTGCCCTTCATCTCAAGCACCGCTCCGCTGGGCCCTTCCTTTCAAGCACCGCTCCTCTGGGCCCCGCCGTCTCTGCACCGCTCCGCTGGCCACCGCCGTCTCAAGCACCGCTCCGCTGGGCCCTTCCTCTCAAGCACCGCTCCGCTGGGCCCTTCCTGTCAAGCACCGCTCCGCTGGGCCCTTCATCTCAAGCACCGCTCCGCTGGGCCCTTCATCTCAAGCACCGCTCCGCTGGGCCCTTCCTCTCAAGCACCGCTCCGCTGGGCCCTTCCTGTCAAGCACCGCTCCGCTGGGTCCTTCATCTCAAGCACCGCTCCGCTGGGCCCTTCATCTCAAGCACCGCTCTGCTGGGCCCTTCCTTTCAAGCACCGCTCCGCTGGGCCCCGCCGTCTCTGCACCGCTCCGCTGGGCCCTTCCTGTCAAGCACCGCTCCGCTGGGCCCTTCATCTCAAGCACCGCTCCGCTGGGGCCTTCCTTTCAAGCACCGCTCCGCTGGGCCCCGCCGTCTCTGCACCGCTCCGCTGGGCCCTTCCTGTCAAGCACCGCTCCGCTGGGCCCTTCATCTCAAGCACCGCTCCGCTGGGGCCTTCCTGTCAAGCACCGCTCCGCTGGCCACCGCCGTCTCAAGCACCTCTCCGCTGGGCCCTTCCTCTCAAGCACCGCTCCGCTGGGCCCTTCCTGTCAAGCACCGCTCCGCTGGGCCCTTCATCTCAAGCACCGCTCCGCTGGGCCCTTCATCTCAAGCACCGCTCCGCTGGGCCCTTCCTTTCAAGCACCGCTCCGCTGGGCCCCGCCGTCTCTGCACCGCTCCGCTGGGCCCTTCCTGTCAAGCACCACTCCGCTGGGCCCTTCATCTCAAGCACCGCTCCGCTGGGGCCTTCATCTCAAGCACCGCTCTGCTGGGCACTTCCTTTCAAGCACCGCTCCGCTGGGCCCTTCATCTCAAGCACCGCTCCGCTGGGGCCTTCATCTCAAGCACCGCTCCGCTGGGCACTTCCTTTCAAGCACCGCTCCGCTGGGCCCTTCATCTCAAGCACCGCTCCGCTGGGCCCTTCATCTCAAGCACCGCTCCGCTGGGCCCTTCCTTTCAGGCACCGCTCCGCTGGGCCCCGCCGTCTCTGCACCGCTCCGCTGGGCCCTTCCTGTCAAGCACCGCTCCGCTGGGCCCTTCATCTCAAGCACCGCTCCGCTGGGCCCTTCCTGTCAAGCACCGCTCCGCTGGGCCCTTCATCTCAAGCACCGCTCCGCTGGGGCCTTCCTGTCATGCACCGCTCCGCTGGCCACCGCCGTCTCAAGCACCGCTCCGCTGGGCCCTTCCTGTCAAGCACCGCTCCGCTGGGCCCTTCATCTCAAGCACCGCTCCGCTGGGCCCTTCCTGTCAAGCACCGCTCCGCTAGGCAACGCCGTCTCAAGCACCGCTGGCCCATTTACAGTGCCGGTTCTGTGTCGAGCAGGGCTTCACGAAGCACTCTGGGCACCATGCCTCCTCCATTAACAGTGGAGTCGGTAATCCATCTGATGGACTGTGGCTTGGCACTTCCCAGGATGGAACAGTGGGCAAGCCACCCACTGTAGAGACTTGAGAGACTGTGGCTTTTCACTCCCCAGGATGGCACAGTGGGCAAGCCACCCACTGTAGAGACTTGTGAGACTGTGGCTTTGCACTCCCCAGGATGGGACAGTGGGCATGGAGGCCCCTCGTGGATCTGGCGTTGTGGACTCATGTGGCTGAGGTGCCCTCCCTTCCCTTCCCCCTGAGGTGCCTGTAGTTTTATCATCTGATGCCCCAGCAGTGTTCTCTCCAATGGTATCTGGTCTCCTGTGTGGGCTTTGCCCATGTGTTTGTGCACATTGGCCCACGGACTATGGAACTTTGACAGAATGGGCAGGACTTATTGCCTATGTATATATTTTTGACTATGTTCATTCCTTATTTTGTATCTTTCATATTGCATATTTCCCATACCTTCAATGGAGCTATTTATACATATATTTTATAGATCATTTTAATTGTGTCTTTGCATTATTCCGGTGGGTTTGGGGGGTGTCACTCTGACTTGTTGCTCTGCATTGGGGTGTTGGTATTTGGGGTGGGGGGGTGGGTGTATGGCGCATGTGTGTGCCAGTAAGCTTTCCTCCTCCCCCCTCCCCTGTGTCGTAGGTGCAGTACTCACCGTTGTCGTCTGCGCCGGCGTTCGTACTCCTGGTAGATGAGCAGGTAGACAATAGCTGGTAGGATGTTTAATTCGGGTTCCATGCTGTCCTCCTTCCTCGTGGAGTGTGTAGAGGTGAGCGTTTTCCCGTTCGTAGTCTGTTTCCGCCGTGTTTTTATCAGCGGGGCTCCCGCCCCGGAAAAGGTGGCGGTGGTGAGTTGTGATAGGGTGGGCGGTACATTGTCTGCCGCCTGCCTGTTGGCGGTGACCACCGCGCTGTTTGTTTGTCCCGCCATGGTGGTCTGAGTGTTGAAGTGTCGGCCTGTGTTGGCGGTTCCCGCCAGGGTCAGAATTCCATTTTTTGGACCACCTGCCTGTTGGCGGGTTGGCCGCCGCTTTATCACCGACCGCCAGGGTTGGAATGACCCCCACAATTCCAACTTGGGGGGCTGCATCGGCAGTTGGAATGCCTCAATTCCAACCTCACTAAACTGCATGAGGGACAGCTCCAAGCTTCTGAGAACACCAGGGAGCTGACAAGTTCAGTGAGGGAACTGTGTACAGAGCTGCGGCACGACAGAGTCAGCCACCACAGGCAGGAGAGGTGTTTTATGGGGATGTTTGGTGGTTTCTGTCGCTCAGTCAATCGCCTTGCAAATTCAACAGCCCTCATATCGTGGCGTGCTGTGGCAGCACAGGTGGAGGCAGCGCACAGCAGTAGGAATGTGGCACAGGGACTGGTGCAGATCACAAATGTGCTTGACAATATGCTGGGTAACCGCTCCGCCACACCCAGTGAACTGGGACTGGGGGACACTGAGGACACATCTAGCCTCAGCAGCGTAGCAGTGCCCACCACTGATGCTAGGCGTCGCAGTGACAGGCACAGCACTGCCACTGAGGCCGAAAACAGAGGTGCCAGTGAGGCCACTGCGCACTCGAGTGGCTTGCGTGGCAGTAGAAAGTGAAAGTAATGGCCACAGGGGACTGTCTTATCATTGTGTCATACAGTAAACTATGATTGAATAGTGAGATACTGTTATCTGCTTTTTTTAAAGTTATATAATCTTATTTGTGCTGCTAGTGAAACTTATGTTACCTGACGTTAAGGTAATACATTTTCTAACTACAAGTACACATGTCAGTGGAGTTGTGTTGTTATTACTCACATCTGAAATGGTTGTGCGTGATGTCAGCACGCCTTTGCCTGCCCTCTGCTGCACTGGTCCTGTCTGCTGGCTGAAGGGGGGGTATGGGATCATCATCCTCATCAAAGTCAGAATCAGATATTTCCACAGGTATGACCCTGGTGGTAGCTATATTTTGCAAGATCGCACAAGTAGCCACTATTCTACATGTCTTCTCCCGGCTGTACTGTAGTGCCCCTCCACTTTTGTGGAGGCACCGGAAGTGACTCTTCAGCAGCCCAAAGGTGCGCTCCACCACATTGCGGGTTGCCCTGAGTGCTGCATTGTATCTCCGTTCTGCAGCTGTTGTAGGATTGAGGTAGGGCGTCATCATGTAGGTGCGCACTGAGTAGGCACTGTCTCCTGGAAGGAACAGAGGGTATGATGAGTAAGTGAGCCATCTGACGTCACAACGCCATCAATGCACCAGTGTGCAGAGGGTCAATACCTAGTAGATATCCTTCACCAAACTCTCCGGCTATCAGTCTTGTGTGAATCCCGCTGTGGCGAAAGATGTATGAATCATGTGTGCTCCCTGGGTACCTGGCCACAAGATCAGTTATGATATAGGAGGCATTGCATATCACCTGTATATTCATGGAATGTTGGTATTTATGATTGCGGTACACATACTCTGTGGCCAATGGTGGACAGATTGCAACATGTGTCCCATCTATGACACCTAGGACCTGGGGGAATCGTGCTATCTGGTAGAAATCTATTTTTGGCTGCTGTATTTCCTGTGGGGTGTGGGGGAATCTGATGTACTGGTGTATCCTACTCAGCATGGCGTTGATAAATGCATTGAAAATCTAGAGAGGGCACTCTGTGATACCCCTCCAGCTGCTGCTATGACCCTTTGATAGCTCCCTGAGGCTAGTAAGTGCAGGGAGGATAATACCTGCACATGGCTGGGTATGCTATTGGTCCTGTGTGTTGTGCGCTGCAGTATGGGTTGTAGCTCAGCTATCAGGTCAAGCATCATGGCTGAGCTTAACCTGTACTTCTCAAAAATGGCCTCCTCAGTCTGGTCAAAAAGGGTAATGCGCACTCTGAAAATGTGCTCCTGTCTCCTGCTCTCTCTCCTCAAACCTGCCAAGATCCTCATTCTCCTCACCATGACGGAGAGTGCAGCCATTGTGGAAAAGAGTCTGAGGGATTCTGGGCCTCTTTATATAGGTTGCACCTCGTTACCACCTGGTTTCACTTAGTGGTATTTTGCATGTGCACAAGGCTATTCTGCGAAAAATCGCAATTTGCGATTTTTTGGTGCATTGAATTGCGACTTGGTGTTGCGTGTCGCATTTTGCATCTCGCAATTTCCGACTTGAAATACTGAATCGCTAATTGCGATTCGGTATTTCATGTCACAAACTGCGAGACGCAAAATGCGAGACGCAAAACCAGGTCGCAATGCAAAAAATCGCTATTTTTGCAATTTCTTATTTTTGGTCTGCGAATGCCTTTCATGCATCGCAGACCACGTTTTTGCATTCGCAAATGGCCAATTTTAGCGATTCGCACCTTTTGCGAATGCTATTTCATTTGATACATCTGGCCCCAAGTGTTTATTTAGAGAGATACAACTTCTTCAAAAAGAAAAAGAAAGTAATAGAAGCATAGGTGATTATATAGCATCCTTACACATCCTGGCCTATATATATATATATATATATATATATATATATATATATATAGGATATATATATATCATGGACCAATTTGTCTTTAATTTCTTTTCAAAGAAAATTCGGGAACATTTACTTACCTGTGGGAACCCAACTTTGAATGAAACAATTGATGTAGCTAATAGCATTGAAAGATGGATGGTTTGAAGTAAAGCCATGTCCATACCAGAAGGGCGCTCACCAGTTAACCTTCTGTCTGATTCAGAGTCTGTGAAATCAGTATCTACTAGAGGGAGGCCAACTAAGAATAACATGCAAGGAAACCTACAAGTTGCTATGGAGGTGGGTCGAAAGCACATTTGGGCAATAGTTCAATGTGTCAGTTGCAAGTAAAGATGTAACGCATGCAGAAAGATTGGTCATTTTCAGTTTGTATGAGCACTAGAAATAACACCGAGATCAGCAATATTGATCACAGTGACTGTGAAAGCAAGTTGAATGATCTTGTCCTTACTATTGATCGTGATATTCATATTGTAGCCACACATTAAAAAAACTGAAGAGTCCCATTTGTGATGCCACCATTGAAGGTATCACCTTACCGGTAATGGCAGACTCAGATGCACGCATTACAATAATTGCTGACACCACATTTCATAAATTTAGGCCGCAAAGCATACATTTATAGTGAACAGAAGTAAATCCCAAAGCTTTTGTAGAATTCAACATTGAGATGTTAGATTTCTTTGCCAGCTCTCTGGGATGCCTAGGGAGAAAGATAAAAACTAAGATTTATTTTGCTGTCAAGGGTCGTGGCATAATTGAATGGATGGATCTTGTGAGTTTGGGCCTTCATCTTAAACCTGGCTCTAAAAATTCCAATGTTTTGGGTGAGCTACCTGTGTGCACCATTAATTTTGATTCCAATCATTCTAAAACTATGTTAAAGAAAAATTCTAATGTCTTAACAGCAGAGTTGGCACAGCAAATGGTTGAGAACACAACATTAAACTAAAAAAAGGAGCTGTCCTGGTTGCCCGCAAAGTCAGGCCTGTGCTCCTTAGGGTTTGTGATGACTTGAAGAAACTGTTGCATGCGCTGTTTGTGGAAGACAAAATCACACTAACAGATTCCTCTAAGTAGGTTTTATCCATTGTTCTGCCCCTCAAAGGCTCTGGGAACTTACATTTGTGTGCAAACTTACCTATGTACTTACAACCTTTTGTACTTGCCTCAGCAGCGGGTGTATTCCAGTAGATGATGGGCAATTTATTTGAAAGTATACCTAATGTTCAGGCTTTCTGGGATGACATTCTGCTTCTTACTGAGGATCCTGAACAGCATCCTATTGTCTTGGAACGTGTTCTTAACATCTTGAAAGACAAGGGATAACAGTCAGACCAGAAAATGCAATTTGTTCACATCACAGTGGAATACTTAGGTCATACTATCTGTTCCTAGGTTATTCGTCCTACATTTTGTAATTTGGTTGCCATTCAAGAAGCTCCTCCTCCTGGTGATAAAGATGCCTTATGTTCCTTTTTAGGCTTGTGCGAGTGTTATGCCCCTTTTGTGCCTGGAAATGCCATGATTGTTGAGCTCTTGTGTTCTTTACTTAAAAAGGGGTCAGATTTGATTGTTCTCCTACTGTGCAAAAAGCTTTTGATGAAACTAAAAAGTCGGTTATTGATTCACCAGCATTACAACATTTTATTTCAGGGAAAAAATGTGTCACTAGTGTTGTTGTCAGCCTGCCAGGTCTGGGAGCAGTTTCAGGACAAATGGTTAATGGAAGAGAACACACCATGGCCTCTGCGTCTAGATCTCTTAAATCTGCAAAGTCAATTATAGTACTATCGAACCAGAAGCAGTTTAAAAGTTTAAGTCATATGTTTGGGAAAACAGCTTTGATGTTTTTACTGACCACAAACCATTAGTTTACTAATTAGATGGCTGCGGACATGGAAATGCATCTGCTCATTTAATCAGACTTTTGTCCAAGTTACAAGAGTATGACATCATGGTTAGAAATGTACAAGGAGGCAGGAACGTCCGGGCGGACTGTCATCCAAAAATACCTCTCAAAGAAAATTGTTGGGACAATGTGGATGATTTGGAGCAGGAATGTGTGGTGACACTACTGAATGCTGTAAGTGTATGTAATGTGATGTTTTTAGAACCAGATTGGTCTAAGGCTGCATTGATGGATGATATTCTCAAACGTGTGATGAAACATGTTCATGAAGGCTGGCCTCGCAATAGATGTCCTACACCTGATCTTTGTGCATTTGCACAAGTGAGCCTCAAGCTTTCTTGTGTAACCAGCATGTTTATAAGACAACATTGCTTTGTTCCACTAATTGGTTTAGGAGCTGACCTTTTGAAAAAATGCTCATAGTGGTCATCTTGCAATTTCTGCCACTTCCAAAAAGTTAAGTAAATTTTATTGGTGGCTACCCATGGATAGTGATATTTGCAAGATGACAGATGCATGCCCTGAGTGTCTTGTCTTGGATAAACATTGGAAACTACAAGAAAAACGTTAATGTCCTGTACCCCTTCAATGAAAACCTTAGGAGAAAGTAGCCTTTGATTTTTCAGGTCCATTTAATTTACTACAGAGTAAAATTACTTTTCTGATAGTCCTGGTGGACTACTACTCCATGTGTATCTATTATTATTTTGTTCATGCTGCCTCAACCTCTAACGCCGTGAATTTTCTACAGAGGGCATTTTCTGTTGAAGGTCCACCTAAGTACATTGTCGCAGATAACGGCACACATTTATTTTCAAGGGAAATGTGTGATTTGTTTACTCTCACATGACATTAAACATCAGCAAGGTGCTCTTAACAGTCTCCAATGGCCTAGGTGAGAGGGCCAATGGCTTATTAAAAGAAGGTGTGCAAATGAGCATGTCAGCTGTTTTATGTAGTGACAAGTATCTTAAACAAAAAGTTTGGTACTACTTGACTGCACCTCATTCTACTACTGGGGTGAGAACCTTTAGATTGCTAAAGAGAAGAAATCCCAATGTATCAATACATCCCATCTTGTTAAATTCCTCACATAACTATTCTTTTAATGATGTGGTTGTGCTTGATAAAACAATTTGGAGTCAGGTGTACAAAAACAAGCGAAAAACAATGAAATGTACAAAAACAAGAGAAAGGCAAGACATTTTTAACAGCAAGAGGAATGCCAAAGAAATTAAGGCTCTCATTATGACACTGGCGGGGACTGTTAAAGTAGTGGTAATATCGCCAACAGGCTGGCGGTAATTACTGCCAAATTATGACCATGGCGGCAATCCCTCCCTTAAAAAGCCAATTTACCACTCCAACAGCCAGGGCGTTAACACCACTGACCACGGCAGTAGTCGAAACAGCTAGGTGGAAGACAAGGTACCGCCCACCATATTATGATAGAGCAAACCGCTGGGATTTCCGGGGCAGTACCAATGCCATCTAAAGCTTGTCGGAAACAGAACACAGAAAACAAAAGATGTAGCAACAGGTAAACAGAGGACTCCGCCACTGCCATGGAACCAGAACTTCATGTCTTCCCGATACTCTTCTACGCCATGGTCCACTTGAACACCAATGCCGACGAAGATGACGATGGTGAGTACAGCCACCTAGCACACAAGGGAAGGAGGGAAGAAAAGGAAAATGACACACACACGCGCAACACGCACCATTCACACACACACCATACACACGAGCTGCAGAGTTATACCAATGTCACAGGACACTCGTCTAATTAAACCAAGGACCACATTGAGCTTTAACTGACACTGTTATTTGATGCCGTCAGCCACCACATTGTCCATGCGAAAACAGAAGCATCCATCAATGTTCAGAAACGGCCAATGGCCAGTCCAAAAGGCACACATGGCTCCAGGGCACAGTCCAAGGCCCAACTTGAATCCTGACTATCTGGACTCCACTGTGCAGAGGCATGATGTTGGAAATGGACAGGCACTTCAGGGGGAAGGGAGGTAGGGGTGGGGGGGGCACCTCAGCTGAATTGGGGAACATACCCACTGGTTCTGGAGGGGGCTGCATGCCCAATTGTCCCTGGTGGGGGGTGCAAGGCCACAGTCTCTGAAGTAGGGAACTTGCCCACTGGTTCTGGAGGGGGCTCCATGCCTAATTGTCCCTGGTGGGGAGTGCAAAGCCACTCTCTCTGAAGTGGAGAACATGCCCACTGGTTCTGGAGGGGGCTCCATGCCCAGTTGTCCCTGGTGGGGAGTGCAAGGCCACAGTCTCTGAAGTGGGGAAGTTGCCCACTGGTTCTGGAGGGGGCTGCATGCCCATTTGTCTTTGCTGGGGAGTGCAAGGCCATAGTCACTGAAGTAGGGAACTTGCCCATTGGCTCTGGAGGGGGATCCAAGCCTAATTGTCCCTGGTGGGTGGCCTAACTGCCCTCTGTTGGAGGTGAGGGCTCCTTCCTCACTGCTGGTGGAGGTGTTAACCTGGCTGCCTCTGCTAGAGGTGAGGGCTCCTTGCTCACTTCTGGTGGAGGTGTTACTCTGGCTGCATCTGCTGGAGGTGAGGGCTCCTTGCTCACTGCTGGTGGAGGTGTTACCCTGGCTGCCTCCGCTAGAGGTGAGGGCTCCTTGCTCACTGCTGATGGAGGTGTTACCCTGGCTGCCTCTGCTGGAGGTGAGGGTTCCTTGCTCACTGCGGGTGGAGGTGTTACCCTGGCTACCTCTGCTGGAAGTGAGCACTCCTTGCCCACTGCTGGTAGAGGGGGCCTTTTGCCTCTCTTTACTGGTGGAGTAGGAACCTTCACTTTCTTAGATGGTGGAGTGGGAACTTTCCCTTTCTTGCCTCCACGACTAGTTGGTGCCTCCACTGTCCCTGTCTCCTGTCCCTTGGTTTTCACCACCCTGGTCTTCCCTTTCTGAGGTAGAGGTGTGCTCACAGTAGGAGTGGCAGCTGTCACACTCTGAGGCCCCTTTGTGCCAGCAGCTGAGGATTTGATGGGAGCAGTGGCAGGCTGTTTGGCTGAGGTGCTGTGCTGTGCTGCGTCGTTGGGACCCTGCTCTTACGGACAGGATGGGGAGGGAGAGGGGGAGGGCAGAGGTCAAGTTGGGCAAGGAAAAGCTTCTTAGGTATGTTGGGGTGGGATGTGGGAGGAGGGAGTGGAGGTTGAGGGAATGGTTGTCAAAGGTATGCGTCTGCTGGACTTTGGTGCAGGTGCATGGACAGTGTGTGTGTGTGAGGTGGATGGCTTTTGGGAGTCTGAGTGCATGCATTTGTGTCTCTTAGGGAGGCAGACAGGGTGGGAGAGGACAAAGGGGGCGCGTAGATGGATGTTGTGGAGGTGTCTGCAAGTGAGGTGTGTGTTCTGCATGATGTGGTGATGATGGTCATGGTTGTAGATGCAGTGCATGCAGGTGTGAGTGCGGATGTGACTGTGAGGGAGGAGTGGGAGGAGAAGGAGGAGAAGGAGGGGGAGACAGTGGATGTGGTTGTGTGTGCAACTATCTGTTGTTTGTGTGAGTGCTTGTGACCTGAAGTGTGCTGCCTGTTTTTGACTGTGCTACTCTTGTCTGATGTTTTGTGTGCATACCTGTCTGTGTGTGTGCACGGGATGGGTTGAGGCTGAGTGTAGGAAAGTACCATCTTGCCTGGCATGTTACCCCCATTTTTACATGTATGTAAGTTTGTTTTTGCCTGTCTCACTGAGATCCTGCTAGCCAGGACCCCAGTGCTCATAGTTTGTGGCCTGAATGTGTGTACCTGTGTAATGACTAACTGTGTCACTGAGGCTCTGCTAACCAGAACCTCAGTGCTTATG
Organism: Pleurodeles waltl; assembly: GCF_031143425.1. Classification (NCBI taxonomy): domain Eukaryota; kingdom Metazoa; phylum Chordata; class Amphibia; order Caudata; family Salamandridae; genus Pleurodeles; species Pleurodeles waltl. The sequence continues at coordinate 226,044,315 of NC_090446.1, forward strand.
CTCTCTCTGCCTTTAAAATTGTCACTATAGGCTAGTGACCATTTTTACCAATTCTAATTGGAACACTGGCACACCCTTATAATTCTCTAGTATATGGTACCTAGGTACCCAGGGTATTGGGGTTCCAGGAGATCCCTATAGGCGGCAGCATTTATTTTGCCACCCATAGGGAGCTCAGACAAATCTTACACAGGACTGCCACTGCAGCCTGAGTGAAATAAAGCACACATTATTTCACAGCCATTTTACACTGCACTTAAGTAACTTGTAAGTCACCTTTATGCCTAACCCTCACTTGCTGAAGGTTAGGTGCAAAGTTGCACTAGCAAAGGTACCCCCACATAGTTCAGGGCAATTTCTCCAGACCTTGTGAGTGCGGGGACACCATTACACGTGTGCACTACATATAGGTCAATACCTATATGTAGCTTCATAATGGTAACTCTGAATATGGCCATGTAACATGTCTAAGATCATGGAATTGCCCCCCATGCCAAATCAGGTATTGGCGTGCCGATCCCATCCATCCCCAGGGTTCCAGCATGGACCCCCTGTAATGCCAAACCAGCTCTCTGGGGTTTTCACTGCAGCTACCGCTGCTACCACCACACAGACAGGGTTCTGCCCTCCTGGGGTCTGGGCAGCCCAGTCCCAGGAAGGCAGAGCAAAGGATTTCCTCTGAGAGAGGGTGTTACACCCTCTCACTTTGGACATAGGTGCTAAAGGCTGGGGAGGGGGTAGCCTCTCCCAGCCTCTGGAAATGCTTTGAAGGGCACAGATGGTGCCCTCCTTTCATAAGCCAGTCTACACCGGTTCAGGGAAACCCCAGCCCCTGCTCTGGCGTGAAACTGGACAAAGGAAAGGGGAGTGACCACTCCCCTGTCCATCACCACCCCAGGGATGGTGCCCAGAGCTCCTCCAGTGTTTCTCAGACCTCTGCCATCTTGAATCCAGAGGTGTGAGGGCACATTCTGAGTGGCCAGTGCCAGAAGGTGACTTCAGAGACCTTCTGATAGGTGCTTACCTGACTAGGTGGCCAATCCTCCTCTGAGGGCCATTTAGGGTCTCTCCTGTGGCTTTTCCTCAGATAACAACTTGCAAGAATTCACCAGAGTTCCTCTGCACCTCTCTCTCCGGCTTCTCCCAAGGATCGACTGCTGACTGCTCCAGGACACCTGCAAAACTGCAACAAAGTAGCAAGAAGACTACCAGCAACATTGTAGCGCCTAATCCTGCTGGCTTTCTCGACTGTTTCCTGGTGGTGCATGCTTTGGGGGCTGCCTGCCTTCATCCTGCACTGGAAGCCATGAAGAAATCTCCTGTGGGTTGACGCAATCTTCCCCCTGCTCCAGCAGGCACCAAACTTCAGCGTCACCAGTACTCTGGGACCCCTCTCATCCTGATGAGCATGGCCCCTGGAACATAGGTGGTGGACCCAAGTGACCCGGACTGTCCAGTGGTCCAACTGTCCAAATTTGGAGGCGGTAAGTCCTTGCCTCCCCTCTCCAGACAGTAATCCTGTACACTGCGTGAACTGCAGCTGCTAGGGCTTCTGTGCACATTTCCAAGGAATCCTTCATGCGCAGCCAAGCCCAGGTCCCAGCACTCCTTCCTGCATTGCTCAACTCCCTGAGTTGACCTCCAGCTTCGTGGGACCCTCTTTTGTAGTGTTGAGATGACCGCCGTGCTCAGTCTTCTTGAACCTGTGTTCAAGGACTTCTGTGGGTGCTGCCTTCTTGTGCATGGGCTCTCTACGTTGCTGAGGATCCCCTCTGTCTCCTCTCCCAAGTGGCGACATCCTGGTCCTTCCTGGGCTCAGCCAGCACCCTTTTTCTTCAACTGCAACCTTTGCAGCTAGCAAGGCTTGTTTGCAGTCTTTTGCCAAAGAAACAACTCTGCATCCTCCAGCACTCCGTGGGACATCTTCTGCCCAAAGGAGACATTCCTAGCACTCTTCGTTGTTGCAGAATCTTCAGCTTCTTCCATCCGGAGGCAGCCATTTTGCACCTTCAGCTGGGGTTTAGTGGGCTCCTGCCCCCCCTGGAAACTTTCATGACGATTGGACTTGGTCCCCTTCCTTTGCAGGTCCTCAGGTCCAGGAATCCATCTTCAGTGCTTTGCAGTCTGTTGTGGTCTTTGCAAAATCCTCTACCACGAGTTTAGTGTGTTTCTGGGGAAATAGTAGTACTTTACTCCTATTTTTCAGGGTCTTGGGGTGGGGTATCTTGGACCCCCTTAGTGTTTTCTTACACTCCCAGCGACCCTCTACACACTACACTACCCTAGGGGTCCATTTGTGGGTCGCATTCCACTTTCTTAGTATATGGTTTGTGTTACCCCTAGGCCTATTGCATCCTATTGTATTCTACACTGTTTGCACTACTTTCTGACTGTTTTACTTACCTGATTTTGGTTTGTGTGTATATTTTGTGTATTTTACTTACCTCCTAAGGGAGTATATCCTCTGAGATATTTTTGGCACATTGTCACTAAAATAAAGTACCTTTATTTTTGGTAACTCTGAGTATTGTGTTTCTTATGATATAGTACCTATATGATATAAGTGGTATGGTAGGAGCTTTGCATGTCTCCTAGTTCAGCCTAAGCTGCTCTGCTATAGCTAACTCTATCAGCCTAAGCTGCTAGAACACTACTAATCTACTAATAAGGGATAACTGGGCCTGGCACAAGGTGTAAGTACCCTCAGGTACCCACTGTAAGCCAGGCCAGCCTCCTACAATGAGGATACTGAGACTGGGAAGTGGTAGTTGGAGGGGGGCGGTAGGAACAGGGACACTAGCTGCCATCAGAGAGGAGGCCAGAGCCTGAAATGATCTCTGTAGGGCCACCAACCCACTGCGAATGCCCTCCAGGAACGCATTGCATTGCATTGCTACATCTGGGATGCCAGCCCCTGGATGATATTCAGTATGGTTGACTGCCCTACAGAGATGGATCTCAGAAGGTCAATAGCCTCCTCACTGAGGGAGGCAGGGCTGACTGGGTCTGGGTCTGGGGTGCCTGGGGCAAAGGAGATGCCCCCCTCCTGGGTAAGCGGGAACAGGCAACTCTGTAGGGGGCTACTGGGAGGATGCTGCAGGTATGTCAACACCAGAGCAGTACACGCTCTATTGGTGACAAAAATGCAAAAACCCAGCACTCTCAAAACAATGTAATTTACGCATTGTGCTGATATGTTGTAGTTTAACCTTTTGCATTGCAGAGTTCAATCCTGAAAACTTATTTTTAATATGCTTACAAATACTGTTCCTTTGCAATGTATTGCTGCAGGTTTTCAGAGTGTGTTAGGGTGTGGCCCCTTTCCAGGGCCTTCCAGAGACTTTCCCTGCAACAAGCCTGGGCGTGGTTCTGGGCTGGGTCAACACTCTATAAAAGAGAGTCAGCCCAACTCCCAGTGCTCACTATTCAGAGGTCCCGGTGCAGAGCAGCAGCTTCTTCCTGAGCTCCTGTCCCGGCGGCCTATTTGGATCTTCTTCCCTTCATCCTTCATTGGTGATCATTGTTCCAGGCGGTAAGACGATGGTTGGACTATCCCGACACCGTTATTGAGAATTTTCATATTCTTGGTTTAATTCTTAAATGAGTAACAGATTACTTGCGTGCTACCATTTCTTGACATTTATATGGTAGTTTACAAATAGGCAAGACGCGCGATTTGTTTCATAAAGGTTTGACTTTGTTATTCATTGCGTGCTACCATTTCTTGACATTGGCATGGTGGCTTAAGAATCGGCAAGACGCGCAATTCGTTTTATGGTGTTTAAACATTGTTGTCCATTGCGCGCTACTATTTCTTGACATTTACATGATGTTTTATGAATTGTCAAGACGCGCAACTCGTTTCATGAGGATTTAACTTTGTTGTTCATTGCGCGCTACCATTTCTTGACGTTTACATGGTGGCTTAAGAATCGGCAAAAGAAGCGCGATTCGTTTTAATTGTACTTTGATCTTGTTATTTATTGTGAGCTGTTATTTCTTGACATTTACATCGTGTTTTACGAATCGGCAAGACGCGCGATTCGATTAATGATGATTTGACTTTGATATTCATTGCGTGCTATCATTTCTTGGTATTTTACATGGTGACACTCGAATCGGCAAGACGCACGATTCTCTCCTCAAGCTTATTTCATGTCGTTTATTGTATGCCACTATTCTAAGATATTTATTATGTAATATTCGAGTTGACAAGTTATGTGATTTGTTTCCTGAATCCATATTGTGTTATTCATGGTGCACAATCCTTTTATGGTGTTTACTATATATATATATATATATATATATATATATATATATATATATATATATCTGCAATATGCGCAATTTGTGTTGAAACATTTTAAGAGTACACAGAAGGCCAGAGTTTCTAGAGGCAATATTGTATGGTCCTAGTATACATTCTCAAAACAGGATTCATATGACTGGTTTAAAATTTAGTCAGAACGTTTTTTCTGATTCTCATGTAAAGGAAAGTGCTTGAATAAGAAAGTTTTCATTTAATTCATCTTGATTCCCCTACAGGTATCCGGCCATCTTGAAACGTATTCATTTTAAACTTAACTCTTAGATTGTTCATGTTTTCAGAGTGACTAGGCTTAGAATCATAGTCTAGTATTGATTTCAGGAGATATATTTTTCATATTTTGTGTTCTAACCTTATTCTTTCTACAGGTCTCCTTCCCAGCTGTTCCCTTCCTAATCCCCTCTTCCCCTCATGAACTCTCTCAGTCTCTGTGATTGATCTATCAGAGTCTTGGAGCTGTTCAGTGGTGGACGTGTTGGGAACGTGCACAGACCCCGAGGATCTGGTGACTCTGACAAGGTATGGGGTGGTGACTGTACCTGTAGCTGGGGTGGTTCCAGAGGTGTCCACCACACCTGGGAGCTTTCATCGGAGTGGGTATCAGAGTCAGTGTTGTCACCTCCCAACTCCACCATGGTGCCCCCCTCGCCCTCCGTCCCACTGGTCCCCTCGGCGTTGGTGGACTATGCCTTATGGGTCCTGTGGGATGCAGCTTCCTCAGTCGCTGGTGCCCCTGCTGATGATGCTAATGCACACAAGGACAGGATGACAGAAGAAAATAGGGGGGGAGAGAGAAAGGGAGCACTGGGTCAATTACAGCACCAACACCACAGATGGCATAAACATTACCATCACACACAGGGACCATGTTTGGGCACTTTGCATCGCACTGCTATTACATTGGCTAGGTTCCACAGCAAGATGAGAGCCAACCACTGCCAACTGCACCCCTCCTGGGACCCACTAAGGCCTGTCTGACCTGGTTTGCCACCTATCTAGAATAGAAGATGTTGCTATTCACCCAGTTACATTGTGCTGGACCATGCACCAAAATCTGAGTTGGCATTAAGGGGCACCCACTCACCCACCTGGATCCCATGCCAGCCAAAAACAATGGTTGTCATGCTCACTGTACTCACCCCCTTGTGCCTGCTGTGCTGCCCTCAAGTGCCCATTCAGCTCTGGGTAGGCCACCGCCCGTATGAGGGCCATCAGGGTAAGGTTCAGACGGGAATCCAGCCCTCGTTGGGAGGCTACCCCCAGCTGGGCCTCTGCGGTCTTCTGGGCCCAGCTTTTCAGGTCCTCCCACTTTTTCCTGCAATGGGTGCTCTGCCTGCTATAGACCCTCAGGCTCCGCACTTCCTTGGCGATGGCCCCCTACAATCCCTTCTTATGATGGGCACTGACCTGCAGAGGTAATAAAGACAGGAGGACACCATTAATCAGACAATCAGGCTTGTCACACATGGCCCACAAATTACATTTCCATCTCCATAAGAACACATGTCACCTGGAGCCCTGTATGTACACTACCACCAGACATACCCCACACCTTGTTGCATGCATCGTCCCCATGGTGTTCTCACCTGTTGATCTGGAGTCTCATACAGCTGTCCATACAGGGGTAGGACCCCATCCACCAGGTGCTCTAACTCCTCCGAAGTGAAGGCAGGGGCCCTTTCCCGGTCACACGGGCCATGGCAGGCTCCAGACACAAGTCACAGGAGCACACGCAGTGTAGGTGTTGCCCTGTGGAAAGTCAGGAATCAATTGAGGTTATAGATAGAACATGGTGGTCACGTCCGCTGCGGTGTACACCGTCACCACCGCCGGTGATCCTCATTGGATGCTGTACTCCATAGAGCCCCAAGAAGAGGAGGAATAGGAGGAGGAGGCAATCCCCGTGTACAGACTCCTTGTGGACTTGTCGACACTGGAGGAGAGGCATATAATACTGACCTATAGACTGGACAGGTCCACAATCACTGAGCTGTGTACTCAGTTGGAGCCTGATCTGCTATCAGCTATCCGTCATCCCACTGGGATTTCCCCTCTTGTGCAAGTTCTATCAGTGCTCCATTTCCTGGCAACTGATTCTTTCCAAGTGACAGTGGGCTTGGCAGCAGGAATGTCACAGCCATTTTTCTCAATTGTGCTGGCAAGGGTTTTGTCTGCCTTGCTCAAGCACATGTGCAGCTACATTGCTTTCCCACAGGTGGAAGATTTGGCCACTGTGAAGGCTGGATTCTATGCCCAATATTATTGGGGCGATTGACGGAACAATGAACAGGTGTTCAGGAATCGGAAGAGTTTCTACTCCCTCAATGTGCAAGTGGTGTGCCTGGCTGACCAGTACGTCTCCCACGTCACTGCCAAGTATACTGGGTCGGTGCATGACGCCTTCGTCCTGAGGAATAGCAGCATCCCAAATGTGATGGCACAGTTACAGAGGCACAGTGTGTGGCTGATAGGTGAGCCTGAGTCCCCACCCAAGATATGTCAGTGTATGCCTTCTGGAGTAATTTCATATCATTGTGTAAGGCTGATGTTTGTCCCTCAATTCTTGCAGGTGACTGGCTACCCAAACCTGTTGTGGCTCCTGACCCCTGTGAGGAATGACAGGACAGGGGCTGAGAATCGGTATAATGATGCACGTGGGCGAACCAGGCGAATCATAGAACATGTCTTCGGCCTCCTGAAGGCCAGGTTCAGATGCCTCCATCTGACAGGTGGATTCCTGTGCTACTCCCCTGAGAAGGTCTGCCAGATAGTTGTGGTATGCTGCATGTTGTACAACCTGGCCCTCAGACAAGTGCCTTATCTGCAGGAAGAGGAGATTGGAAATGTCCCTGTGGCAGCAGTGGACCCTGAGGACAGTGAGGATGAGGATGCAGAGGATGAGGATGTGGACAACTGAACATCAGTAATATGGCAGTACTTCCAATGACACACAGGTGAGACAGAGGAACTGACCATTCGTCTAATTATATATGTTTTCAGTGTGGCTGTAGCAGGATGGCAGTCACTTCCTTTGCATCTCACTGACTGTCACCTATGCCATATCAATTTGCAGATGTTGGTGTTAATACAACTGTGCACTGATGTGATGACTACAGATGGCTACAGGTCATTATTTGTGTGCTATCACAAAGTTCAGGTCAATTGCACAAGATGTAACTGTAAACATAATTGCACATTTTCATCACATAAAGCACTCTCACTCAAGTTGTGTTCAAGGGTGTTTATTGCAGTGCAAATAATAGAAGGAATAGTGCAATGGAATGGGTTAATGGTAGAGGAAAGTCAAGGGTATTGGTCCAGTCTGTTTGTAGCACAGGTCCAGTGTCCAAGGGGCAATAGGAAGGGGAGCAATGGCAGTTCAAAGTGAACAAGGTGACAGAGTGGAACACAAGGGGGACATTCAGGAGTGTCTCATTCACTGGCGGTGGTTGTCTTGGTCTTGGTAAGTGTCCCTGGCATCTGTCTGGGTCGAAGGGACCGTTTGCGGGGTGGTTCACCTTCTGCAGGGGGAGGGGTGCTGATGGCCTGTGGGTCCTGTGACAGGGCCTCCTGTCCACTAGCTGCAGCAGATGTGGTGGGCTGTTCAGTTGACTGACTAGTGGAAGGGGCCCGCTGGTGTGCTGTATATTCCCTCATGATGTTGGTCATATCAGCCAGCACCCCTGCAATGGCGACCATAGTGGTGTTGAAGGCCTGCAAATCTTTCCAGATCTCCTGATGGTGTAACTCCTGCAGCCGCTGGCACTCCTGCATGTTGTTAAGAATCCGTCCCATCCTGTCTAGGGATTGTCCCCCTGTGTCTGTGTCCCCTAAACGGTGTGCCCACTGCCACAGACCCCAGGACCCTGATTGTCTTGGCTGTGAGGTGTGGACTGCGGTCCCTGTGCAGGTGGGCACACTGCTGTTGACGTGTCCTGGGGACAGAAGTGTGGGCATGTTGGGTGGGTGCTGTGGTGTTGAATACCGAGGGGGGAGGTTCTGTGGTGGACTGGGAGTGGGCTGGGGTGGCCGACTGACCAGTAGTCCCTAATGGGCCAGGTAGGTCATCCAGATGCCCAGAGTTACTGTCATCACTGGGGGCATGTTCTGTTGGGGGACTGGATAGTCATGGCACCTCCTTGCCATTGGGATTGTCTGAGGCACCTGTGAGGATGTAAGTGATGTATTATGTTTCATGTTTGTGACATATTGTGCATCTCTAGCTTCCTCTATATCATTGCTATTGCACTGCCACCTTTGTTTGTATATGGTGATGTAATGTGGGTTTGTTAGTTCTCCATGCTGTGCATGCATTGGTGGTGGGTGTAAGTGCAGGGCTGGGAGGGATGTTCATGCATTGGTATGACATCCAAGGCTTGGCATTGGGGTTAGTCACATGAGTAGGCGCACTGTGTGGGATGGAGTGGAGTGATGGGAATCAGGGAGAGGTGGTGAGATGGCATGCAGGAATGGGGGGAGGGGTGATAAGTAGTAAATATTGATTCACCAGTGTCCAGTCCTCCGGGTACTCCAGTGAGTCCCTCAGGGTGCAGGATTGCTCCTCCCATGCTGTCAGCTGTCAGGGGGAGGAAGCGGGGGTCCACCGCCAGTCCTCTGGATGGCGAGCTGGTGCCTTGCTGCCACAGAACGTACCTTGCCCCGTAGGTCATTCCACCTCTTCCTGATGTCGTCCCTTGTTCTTGGATGCTGTCCCACGGCGTTCACCCGGTCCATGATTCTCCGCCATAGCTCCATCTTTCTTGCAATGGATATTTGCTGTACCTTTGCTCCGAAGAGCTGTGGCTCTACCCTGACCATTTCCTCCACCATGACCTGCAACTCCTCATCTGTGAAACAGGGGTGTATGAGTGGGGACATGGGTGTTGTGTGGTGTGTGTGAGGTGCAGAGGGTGTTGGGGTGTGGGATGTGGAGTGCGCGACGGATGTATGGGTGGTTGTGGTGTGTGTGTAGCTGCCTCTGTGATTTGTGTGGCTAGCTATTGCAGTCTTTTTGTGTTGGCACAGGGTTGTGTGTAATGTGGGTGGGTGTTTTATAGTGCCGTGGTTGGGTGGGTGTGGTGTGTGTATGAGTGTCAGGTGTGTGATTTTAGCCAATGTTATGTTGTTTTGTATTTGGTTGGCCATTCTGACCACGCCAGTGTGTACCGCCAATGGTTTATTATCATTGAATGTCCGCCGTGGTGATTCATGGGTCGTAAATTTGCAAAAAGACCTAGACTCTGCTAGTTTGGAAGTGTGGATTCAGCCTGTCTGTATCCAAGGAGATTCTGAATAGAGCAGCAGCTGCCTTTCCCCCTGACCACAGGGACTGGACTTAGCTGATTGGCTCCCTGAGTCCCTGCTGCACCTGAGACCCGCCCCCCACACCTGCTCTGGCCCCTTATGTTTGTGGAGGGAAGCCCAAGACAGCCACCTCCATTTTGTGAGCCTCTGAGCATCTCCCCTGTGTCCTGATACAGCCCAGTGTTCAAGGATTGCAAAAAGACTTAGGTAAGGAGCCCTGAGATTTACTGGGTAAATAGTATTATTTGTTCAAAAGTGTTTATTTCAGCTACCTGTGTCTGTTTTACTGTGGACTTTCTTTGTTTCAGGCAGCCTGGCCTCTTTTAAAGTGGTGTTTTTTTTTTATTCGTTTTTGCCGTGACTGTGTGAATTGCCTTGCTAGTTTTTGCCCCCGCCTTTTTCTCTTCTAAATAAAAAGGCTACATACATCTTGCAGAGTGTGTTTTTAGGAGACTGTTTTAATCTGTTTCTGTGATTTAAATTGTGCTTAAAAACTGTCTGCCCCCCTGTATTTTTGCCTTTAAAAAAGCCCGATTTCAGAGTGCGCGCCCAGCAGTATTCCAGTGTTTGTTTCTTAAATAATCTCTCCCTTACCTGGAAAGTAGACTCTGCTAGCTTGGAAGTGTGGATTCAGCCTGTCTGTATCCAAGGAGATTCTGAATAGATCAGCAGTTGCCTTTCCCCCTGACCACAGGGACTGGACTTCAGTTGACTTGCTCCTTACATAAGTTCATATTGGTTGTTGCATATGTTGTTGTGATAGGTTGTTGGGAGATGGGCTTTCATTGGTTGCTGGCTCCAGGGCTGGGGTCATGATTGGTAGATAGGGCTGGGAATCTGATTGGCTGTGGTTCTAGGGCTGAGAATCTGATTGGCTGTTGGCTCTAGGGCTGTGATTGGTGGATAGGACTGAGAATCTGATTGGCTGTTGGTTCTAGGGCTGTGATTGGTGGAGAGGCTGAGATTCTGATTGGCTGTTCGTTCTAGGGCTGTGATTGGTGGATAGGGCTGAGAATCTGATTGGCTGTTGGTTCTAGGGCTGTGATTGGTGGATAGGGCTGGGATTCTGATTGGCTGTTGGTTCTAGGGCTGTGATTGGTGGATAGGGCTGGGATTCTGATTGGTTGCTGGTTTTAGGGCTGGGACTGTGATTGGTGGTCTGGAATAGGGCTATGATTGGTGATTAGGGCTGAGTCTTCCATTAGTTGTTTGAATCAGGGCTTGAAATTGGATTGGCTAGGGTTAGGACCAGCTTCTTATTGGCCAGTAGGGATATTAAAGGCTAGGACTCAGGGCGTCTCAGCCCAGGCGTCGAGGCAAAGGGCGGAGAGGACAAGTGCAGCTGCCTGTTTGGGCCTGTTCGGGACAGGTAGGGACTAGGGCCAGAAATGCTGCCCAATTCTCAGTGGACCAAGAATGGTTTCAGCCCCTACACATCCCTCAACATGCAAACACATATTCTACAAAGGTATCCAACTCATGCATCACAAACTGACCACAGACAGATTGCATTGCCCCATCACCCAACACAATACCCTTTATACAACACTAATACACACATCCCCCACAACTACTACAGTCAAACACCTGCCTTCTCACAGCAAACACTACTCTGTCCACTCCCACTAACACAACCTGCCATCACCCACACAACACAAAACTACAGTATACATTTCTCTCAGTCTCAGCCTTCCAGATACACACACTCTGCTCATACTAACCAACAACACTATCAGCTGTTTGCTCCACATAGACCACCTGTCATCATAACAATGCCCAAACCCTGCCTTCAAACACACATCTACAAACACTCTTCCCCTCTCTTCACCAATTACACACAACCATAAAATCCCCACGTTTCACTCCACCACACATATTACCTCTTCCAGTCATCGCAACTAACACTAACTCCCCTGACACACATCCATCACCTCTTACACACCTCGTACATTCATCTCCAAAACACATCAACACCCCACCTAACACTAAAATTTCACTCACCAGCACTAACTCACATATAAATTCCTCACCAAAAACAACTACACCAACATCCCCTCTCACTTTTCCACAAAATCAATACCAACCACAAACATCAGCGCATCAAAGCAATACAAACTTACATTACACTTATCGTCATACCCACTCCCACCCTCAGGACTACACAAAGAATACAAATTCCATCCTATCTCCACCCCTACTTTCTCACTCTTCACAAACACCTACCACAAGCACCCCAACCCAGCAACTTTCATTCACTCTCCTCTCCTCCATTGCACATTTTAGAGCCTTACATCATGATCCACATGCTCCTCCACCACCCCTAACCCATACTCCATCCACACTAAACAAACGCAAACAAAATAAAAAACATGCCACTCATAGCAACCTCGCATCCCCTTGTCTATTACATAATAAAACTACCCTACAAAAAACAGTACACTCCTCATGGCTCTCTCAGCCACCAAGTCCACCACCCACACACACAGACCCAACAAAATGCCTCCTTAACCTGCTGGAAGAGGAACACTATATTGAAAAGCAAGACTATTGTGAGCCTCAAACAGTTATCACAACTAGCAACACTCCTGCTTCAAGCTCACATTATACTGCTTACCCTTCTCCTAAACAAAATAATACTACCACTAACACACCTTTTCTAAACTGCCAGCTCATAAATGCTCGATCACTCTCAAAAAACAAGCACCACATCTACGACCTGCTCACAGACACACAACCTGACTTACTATTCATAACTGAATCCTGGTTGGGAGATGACATGGCCCCAGTGTTGCACGAAGCCGTTCCTCCAGGTTATCAAACCATCACACAAAACCGTATAGGCAAGAGAGGAGGTGGACTGGCTTCTATATTCAAACAGGCATTGAACCTCAGTAAAACAGACAACATCTCCATACAAAGTTGTGAAGCCCTCCTTACCAGATGCCACCCTACTCCAACTTCCTCCTGTAACTTTCTCCTCCTTTACAGACCTCCACCTAACAACTCCACATTCCCAGATGCTTTTCTAGACACAGTGTCAAACCTTATTACACTATACACCAACCTTTGCATTCTTGGGGATCTAAAAATTTGGTTTGACAAACCCAATATGCCCCATCCAAAAGCTATCACCACTGGCCTAGTCGCATTGAACCTACATCAGATTGTACACAATCCCACACACATCGCTGGTCACATCCTAGACGTCATTTTTGCTAAGCCTGAACTAGTTACTATTCATAGCATCACGTCAATCACTTGGTCAGACCACCATTTGATAACTTTCCGACACACAACTCCACAAATCACACACACACATACACCTATCGACCATGGAGAAAACTCAATTTGGATGACTTAGAAACACAACTAACAGCCAACACAGATCTAGATACAATTAATTCTGTGCCAAAGCTTTATGAGTGGCTACAGGAAGCTTTTGATATCCTTATACCACTCAGAAAAACTAAACACAACAAAAGAAAACCAACACCTTGGAGAAACACAGAACTTAAAAAGATAAAGCAACAAATCAGAAAGTTGCAGCGGACCTGGCTCAAAACAAGCAACAGTCAAGACAAACTGCAGGTACACAAACTTAACAGGATATACAAAACATCAATCAAAAAAGCTAAAAAAAGGTACTATTCAGACAGAATTCAAAATGCTCAATCTACAACCAAGGAATTTTATAAAATTCTCAATGAATTTCGAAAACCTACATGCATGGAAGGAAGTCATCCCACTACTCAAGATTTCACAAACAAATTGGCAACTCACTACACAACCAAGGCAGACACATTGGACTCCTATTTAAAACAGAAGAAAAACATCAGCACCAACCCCTTTCCTAAAATACCCTCTAAGAATAAACCAACCCAACCGCTACAGTACTTCAAACAAATATCCCAGGATGAATTTATGGATGTGGTTAAAGCAAGCAGACCTTCTGGTTGCCCTTCTGACCCTTGCCCACCACAAATCTTCACGAACATTCTTGTATCTACTTCTGCTGCCACAGCTGTAAGAAGAATCATCAACAACTCTTTAACTTCAGGAACTTTTCCTGTAGACCTGAAAAAGGCATACATACGACCTTTATTAAAGAAAACAAACCTAGACCCGCCAGACCCCAACAACTACAGACCAATCACAAATGGACCTTTCCTGGGCAAATTGATAGAAAGAGCAGCATTCGCCCAGATGTCACAATTCATTGAAGACAATTCTATACTTTCAGACTTCCAAACTGGATTCCGCCCAGGAAGAAGCACTGAATCGGCACTCATAGCAATCTGGGATGATCTTAAAAACACAGTCGACTGAAATTGAGTTGCTGCACTACTTCTCTTGGACAGCTGCCTTTGATACGGTTAACCATGACACCCTAATTCAAAGACTCCACGAAGCCAGCATACAAGGGATTGCTCTCGACTGGATTACTTCCTATCTTCAAAAAAGATCTAATATCATCCACTCGCCCCCCCTTCTCGTCCGAACCCTACCTCACAAAAGCAGGGGTCCCCCAAGGGTCAATCATCTCACCTTTGCTTTTCAACATCTACATGATATCTTTACCAGAACTGATCAATGATTTCCATCTCACATGCTACAACTATGCAGATGACACACAAATACTACTTAAATTAGAATGTCTAAAAAACTTTGAAAAGTCACAAATCTTCAGTTGCCTCAGAGCCGTTGATCAGTGGATGACCTGGAGCCATCTCAAAGTAAATACCTCCAAAACAGAAATACTCATATGTGGTGACTGGAAAATTTATGACCCTCTGTGCGTCTGGCCTGATGATCTCGGACCACCTCCTCAATTATCCAAGGAAGTTAAAAACCTAGGAATCGCCATGGATTCCAAGTTAACTATGAATGCCCAAGTGGACAAATTAGCATGAACAAGCTACATCACCTTGAAGACTTTACAACGCATCTTCCTCCACCTCGGATTTCCACACAAGGTGCAAGCTACTATCTCGCTTGTACTATCCAAACTGGATTATGCCAATGGCCTCTACCATGGATCATCTCTATCTGTTATGAAAAAACTACAACGTATCCAGAATTCCGCATCCAGGCTACTATTACATGTAAAGCCACAAGCCCACATCTCCCCTGCCTTGAGAGCACTACACTGGTTACCTGTTGCCAGAAGATGCACTTTCAAGCTGCTTTGTATCACCCACAAAGCTATACATGGAATAGGACCGCTTTTTATCAGAAACAAAATAACCAAATGCATCCAACAAAGAAACCTCCGCTCAAGATTGGCACCCCGCCTTAAAACACCACCATACAAGAAAAAGACTATAGGTGGTAGGTACATCCTTCTCCGTTCAAGCAGCCAAACTATGGAATTAATTACCCCAGCTATAAGAGACACAGATAACTTTCTTGTCTTCAGAAAACTACTCAAGAGTTGGCTCTTTCCTTCATAACCACCATATTCAAACAACCATGAACTACATATTCCTATGTTGATAAATATTTTTTTCAGATTGTGTATATTTCTAGTTATGTATAGTTTCTTTAGAAAATATGTATCGCTACTATGTCATAACAATAAAATACACACACACTCTTTAAATCTGTTTTACTAAGTATATTTTACCCATGGTTCTAATTATGTATTGTATGTGCATATGTGTGTGTATTCATGTGTGTGTGTATGTATATATATATGTATGTATGTATGTGTATATGTTGTTTCTGTGCTTGCCATGTTCGTGGGTCATTGCATGACTCCTGGGTGGGTTGTTATACTAGATATCCATGAATTCCTGCTCTCATCTTATCACACTTATCTACCCATCATCATATGTCATGTCTCTATCAAACTATCCTCCATTCTCACTCTGACTCATCCCAAATCCTTTCTACTTCTTTCATCTCCTAAATAACTCTGCCTAAGCTCTTCCCTCCGCTTCCACATCTAACTCACCAAACCTCACTCTACTACCGTGACCTCCCACACAACCCTACTAAATTCTCCCGCATTTATCTCACCCTGCTACTATGCTCTCCCTAACCCTTACACATACTCTTCCCTCCTCCATGCCCCTTTACTCATCCCAAGCCTTTGGGTTGAGTAAATGAAGGATATACTCCCAATTAACACTTCTGGATTTCTTTCCTCCTCCACCCCTCAATTACTCCAGTCAATCTAACTAACAAACTCTCATATCTGCGGGTCAAATTAACTCATAATAATACTAAAACTGTACTCATTATTTCCCGATACTAATCCATCACTAATTCTTGTTGGGTTCCAGAGTAGCGTGCTACTCACCGAAAAGCGCTTTGACGCCTCGGCAGGGGTAGTAAGCGCTATATAAATACGATTACAATACAATACAATAATGTAATGGGCGTTGTTTTGTTGGCATAATGGAATGGGTGTTTGTGCTGACACTTTACCACTGACCTTTGGTCTGGCAGATTTGTGTTTGTGGCAGTATTCTGTCGGTTTCGTGTGTGTGTGTGTCATAATATAGTGAACGGATGTACGCCTCTGCAACTGTATGTTGGCGCCCTTCACTGCGGCAGTAAGCGGAATTTCCTGACAATGTCTTAATGACCACCTAAGTTTGTTGTGGAAAGTTGGGTTATCATAAAAAAAACTCCTGAAAGTTACAAAAGTTGAATCCAAGTTCTCTTTCCTACTAAAATAGATACAGTGTCTAAGAATTCAGTTCTTTTGAACAGTAAAGACAGGTGGAATGAGAACCAGGTTTTACCCATCACAGGTTCCCAAGCAGAAATCATAATGAGAATTCACAATTTTGAAGGCTGTGTTGGTCCCGAAACTAATGTTGGTTCGGAGTTTGAAACTGACTTTAGTCTTGGGTCCACCACTGACCAAGTGTCTTTCAATTCTCAGTCTTCTCTCAAAAGAGATTTGAGCTGCACCTCTACTGATATCATTCGGAGAAAGGTTCAAGTCTGGTCTTACAATCTTCTCCTGGTGCTTCCACTAGTTTAAACATTTTGTACAGGAGAACTAGCTTTGTACAGAATTTTAAATTGCCTATAAAGTATACAGATTATTACGCCATTAATTACAATAGTTCATTATGTTCCAAAGATTTTAACTTGTTTATTTTAAGGAAGGAACTATGGCGGTCATTCTGACAGCGGCGGGCGGTGGTCGCCGCCCGCCATGCGGTCACCGCCGAATGACCGCCCGCGGTCAAAAGACCGCGGCGGCCATTCCAACTTTCCCGCTGGGCCGGCGGGCGCCCTCCAAAAGAGCGCCCGCCGGCCCAGCGGGAAAGCCCCTGCTACAATGAAGCCGGCTCCAAATGGAGCCGGCGGAGTTGCAGGGGTGCGACGGGTGCAGTGGCACCCGTCGCGATTTTCACTGTCTGCTAAGCAGACAGTGAAAATCTTTGTGGGGCCCTGTTAGGGGGCCCCTGCACTGCCCATGCCAGTGGCCATCCCAGGGGCCCCACGACACCTGTTCCCGCCAGCCTGGTTCTGGCGGTGAAAACCGCCAGAAACAGGCTGGCGGGAAGGGGGTCGGAATCCCCATGGCGGCGCTGCAAGCAGCGCCGCCATGGAGGATTCCCTGGGCCAGGGGAAAACCGGCGGGAAACCGCCGGTTCCCCTTTTCTGACCGCGGCTTTACCGCCGCGGTCAGAATAGCCCAGGAAGCACCGCCAGCCTGTTGGCGGTGCTTCCGCTGCTCTCCGCCCTGGCGGTCAGAGACCGCCAGGGTTGGAATGAGGGCCTATATTGGTTATACGCTTACATGTTTATATGCAATTTTATATGCTTCATGTTTATATGCAGTTTTAGTTCTCGTATAGTACATTATTATTTATCATCTGATTCTTGATGCAGTATTTAAGTGTTTATACAACACTTCGATTATTTGTTTGTCTTAGCTGATTACCTTCATATTTATGATAATGTTATCCTATGTTTGTTTTATGGAAATGGATGATGTTACATGTTTGATTTATACATGCTTCTATTATTGTGTCATTGCTTCTCTCTCACAGTGTTCTGTATTGCCCTTGTTTGTTTTTAATATGCCTTCTACTTCCAGAAGGCATCACTATTCCCAGCGATCGTGGGCTCTTATCTCAAAAAGCATCTTCCGCCATACCTACCATGATGTATTTATCATTGGGGCATCTGCCCCTACCATCTCCTCGCAAATGCTACCAGGTTCTATGCACCACCACTGCCAGCTCAAGGCAGTTATATGTTTGTAGGAGGCCTTGAGACTGTTATTCTTACACCACAAGCCGAGTTGCGTGAAAAATGGAAAGGATCTATTATGTTCCAAATCACGGAGGCAGACTGGGGTACGATACCAACACATACACAGTGTCTCGAAATGTTAGATTTAAAGGAACTGATTTTTACTTTTTGCAAAGGGCATATCTCACCCCTGGAAAAATTATTAGGAATTTCCAAGTGGCCGTCCTGTCCTATCCCAGATGTGGAGAACATGGAGATGAAATGCTCCACATGGTGTAATCTTGCCACACTTTGGTTGACTTTTGGAGAGAGGTAGTAGAATTTATTAATGAGACTACCCAACAGAAGAACTCCTGTACTCCACTGACTTGCTTGCAGGGGGCGGGGGTGGCGGGGTTACTGCACCCCAATAAACGCATTATCACTACTAGATTTGTGAACCTGGCTCTGATCCTTCAGAAGTGGGAAATTACCATGCACTGGGTTGGGCAAATGGAGGGATGACCTCATCCAGTGGGTGGAAAACAAAAGTGCAGTATTATTCCAAGAGGTGAGGAGGGGATGTTGTTCGATTGATAAGGCTGGCATGGGACCTCTTAGTGGATTGTTTCAAAGACCGTGAATTGGAAACCCCTGATCGTTTCCCGCTACCGGTGGGAAAACTTGACAAGGAGCAGACTTAGATGTGCCTGATTCTTACACACCATGGGTTATGAGGATCTTTGACTATGTGGTAAACTAGATGATCACTGCGTACAGGTGGCACATTATGTTTCACAGGACACCTAGGATAGAGGCAAGGGTTGGGAGAGGTGGTGGGCTGAGGGAAGAGACCGTTAGGGCTGAGACAGGCGGCTCCTGATATTGTATTATTTAAAATCAGTTGCTACCCTGGGATGTGTTAACACCAATTGTATGATGTCCGGTAGCATGCATATTCTTATGATAATGAGCCCTGGACCGTGATGTTTGTAATGTTGAAAATCACAATAAAAACTTGTTTAAAAATTATATAGTACTGCTTGAAACTTAAACTGTACAAAATCATAGTAGAATTGACTATAGGATAACATGCATCTCCGTTTAAAAGTTTTACTTTGCCAAGATTTCTCCTCTCAGGCCTTATTATCAATAAACTAATACAGAAAATAATAATCCTTTTCTCGAGCTAATGAAATCATGAGCAAGCTCCTGCAAAAAAAAAAAAAAATGCTGACCAAACAAAGTACATTTCAAAATGAGGGCCTTTAGCCAGGCTAACTTTAACTAAACAATAAATGTGCATTTCAAATACTTGGTTATACATTCAAACGTATAACTTTTAGAATAAATGCAAAACGTAAATAAAAGAATACATGTCAGCTGCTACAAATACAACTTAAAGTGTAAATGTAAAATGGGACTAATAAATACCTGTAAGCCTTTTAAATTAATATTACTGTGCACATTTATAAAGCTTCAGTTTTCAGTGGTTACATTTCATTAATGCATTTAAATGTTCACACACATTAATATTATTACGGAACACATTAAATATAATGTTGGAAATAAATGAGTAGTTGTGCAATGTTAACATGTAAAGGATGGAGTCTAAATCGTGCTACTGCAAGGTACTTTCCACTTCAAAAGGCTACCCATGGTTTGTCTTCCCTGGCAAGCGTTTTTCAAACATAAATATCCTATTTGTTTTCAGGTGTCCCAAATGTTTTTTTTTTCAGGACGACAGACTGGTGTTTGGAGATAGCATTGCTGCGCATAAAATAACTTTGTGAGAGCTATTGTCTCGCATTGCTAAGGCTGGGTTAACATTATGAAAAAATATATATATTTCCCCTCCAAGAGGTTGAATACATGGGTTATTTTATCATGAGGAGTGTAGTCAAACCGAAAGTGAATTTGATAAGCGCAGTGGTCAAAGCTGAAGTGCCTGCTGACAGAGACAAGATTCAATCTTTTATGGGTTTAGTCTAGTTTGTGCAAGATTTTACCAATAAGACAGAAGCCTTGAAGGAATTGTTGAGGAAGTGGAAGAAATTCAAATGAGGTGAGGAATGGTAATCTGTATTTGTGTAAATTAAAGATAACATTGTCATTGCAGGTATTTTAGTGCCATTTCAGATAGGGTTGAAAACGATTATTACATTGCTGCCAGTGCAGTTGGTATTGGTGTGGTGCCATCAAAAATTAATGGGAAAGTGGAAATGAAAGTGGTGTTGGCTTCTAAGTCATTGTCTAGTGCAGAGGAATTACTCTGTCATCAAGCAAATAGCATTGACTTGTGCATGGGCAACCAATTACTTCCAGACTTTTATTTGGGGAAGTAGAGTGGGGTTGAGGACAGATCACAAGCCTTTGCTCAAGGTTTATGGGACTTGCGAGCATGAAAAATTGTTCTGGGAGATTGGCAAGACTGGTGGTGAAATTGCAAGACTATAAATCTAGGATTTAGGCCCTCATTACAACCCTGGCGGTCGGTGATATAGTGGCGGTAATACTGCCAACAGGCCGGTGGTAATAAATATGAAATTATGACAACGGCGGAAACCGCTTAGACGGACAGCCATTTTAACACACTGACCGCCGGGTGAAATCAACAGGCACCACAGCGGTAACCGCCTACAGCCAGGCGAAAGACAATGTTATGCCCACCGTATTATGACAGCCCAATCTGCCACCTTTTCCGGGGCAGTACCAATGACATCAATAGCCTGGTGGAAACACTGCACAGAAGGGAAAAGACTCACCTCTGGAGATTCAAGGAAGAACCACACCGCCATAGAGCCTGAGTTGCATGTGTTCCCCATGCTCTTCTACGTTCTGCTCCACTACGAATACCAACGCCGGCGAAGAGGACCATAGTGAGTACTACCGCCTAGCACACAGGGGAATGGGGAGGAAAAAGAGAGTGACACACACATGCAACTCGCAACACACCCACCCCCAACATCATACACACAAGCAGATGCAGTAACATTACATATTCACCCCTTTTCAAGGACAAAAGGAACTGATTAAAGTGAGTGCAATAAGATAAAATAGTATAAAAACTTGCACCAAAATCAACAAGTATATACATATTTACAATGTAGGGACACTGCCCAGTCCTCAATGTCCGTGGGCCACAGGGCCACATCACAAAGTCCAAGGCCCCACTTAATTCCTGCAACAACATGGAGAGAAGACTGCTGGGGCATCAGGTCAAAAATAGGCATGCGCCTCAGGGGGACGGGGAACAAGGGGCACCTCAGCCAGAAGATGGTATAACACCACTGGTCCTGGAGGGGGCAGCATGCCCTGCGCTCTGCCCTGGGGAGTGCAAGGCCACAGTTTCTCAAGTGGGTGACTTGCCCACATGCTCTGGAGGGGGCAACATGCCCATTACTCTGTCCTGGGGAGTGCAAGGCCACAGTCTCTCAAGTGAATGACTTGCCCACTGGCTCTGGAGGGGGCAACATGCCCTGTGCTTTCTCCTGGGGAGTGCAAGGCCACAGTCTCTCAAGAGGGTGACCTGCCCACTGGCTCTGGAGGGGGCAACATGCCCTGTGCTTTGTCCTGGGGAGTGCAAGGCCACAGTTTCTCAAGTGGGTGACTTGCCCACATGCTCTGGAGGGGCCAAAATGCCCATTACTCTGTCCTGGGGAGTGCAAGGCCACAGTTTCTCAAGTGGGTGACTTGCCCACTGGCTCTGGAGGGGGCAACATGACATGTGCTTTGTCCTGGGGAGTGCAAGGCCACAGTCTCTCAAGTGGGTGACTTGCTCACATGCTCTGGAGGGGGCAACATGCCATTACTCTGACAAAACAAAAAGGGGGGGAAGAGACAAAGGATAACTGGTCAATGGTGGCCACAACACCACCGTTGGCATACACAACACACTCACACACAGGGAACAGCCCTACGCACTATGCAATGCACTACCAGTCACAATGCTAGTCACCAGACCATGGATAGGGACACCTAACTCCAATTGCAGCATACCTGAGACCCACAGACCCCTGCCGAGTAGTGGATGCCTACTAGCTTGGTTGGAGTACTTTCACATCAGAACCCTGTCCAACATGGGACCTACTCTGCAATGTCAGGCCTGGGCTAGGGGCACCCACAGGGCCCACACCCCCCACCCGGATACACCCCACCAGGCATAAGTTGTATGTAAGGGCACTGTACTCACCCCCTTATGGCTGCTGTGATGCCCCCAAGCACCCATCTAGCTCTGGATAGGCCACCGCCAGTAGGCGGGCCATCAGGGGGGTCAGGGTTTGATGGGGACTCCTTCCCCATTGGGAGGCCATCCCTAGCTGGGCCTCCGCCGTCTTCCGTGCCCAGCGTCTCAGGTCCTCCCACCGTTTGCGACAATGGGTGCTCCACCTGCCGTAGTCCCCCAGGGTCCACACGTCCTAGGCAATGGCAAGCCATATACCCTTCTTTTGAATGGCGCTGACCTGCAGGGAAATGGACACAGGGAAAGGTATTAGTTTGATTGTCCTGCCTGTTACACTCATGGCCCACCATGCCCCTTCCCATCCCCATTTGCACACACATGGCCCACCATACATGGTGTACGCTGCCCAGGCCCATCCACCAACCCCCCCCCACTTGAGGCCTTCACACACAGCACTCCATGCATTCACGCCCCATGCATCGTACTCACGGTGTACTCACCTGTTGGTCTGGAGGCCCATACAGCAGTCGGTAAGGGGAAGGACCCCATCCACCAGTCGCTCCAACTCATCTGAGGTGAAGGCAGGGGCCCTTTCCCCAGTAACACGAGCCATGGTCGGTTCCAGACACAGGTCACAGCAGCAGGTCCTCTCCTGCTGGAGGTCAGGTAGCAAGTGAGGAATCAGATAGAAACTGTCAGTCACGTCCACGGCGGTGCATACCGTCACCACCGGCATACATCACCATTTGCCACTGTACCCCATAGGGCCCAATGTTAACCAATGAGGAATTGCACGGCGGCTCTCAACCGCCTCTCGCAATGGCGCACAACATCAGCGGAATTACCTCATTTCCACCTGTCCCTCCATACAGGACAGGTGGACGCCATTTCAGGGGGGGTGCAGGCCATGGCTCCTAACTGCGTCACAGTACACTAATGCACCATTTGGACATCTCCAACAAAATACTGTTACAATCACAACTTGCATTGAACTGTAGTGGTTGCAATGTAGAGATAATGACCAGCAGCTTACTCGTTTAGCCAACAGTTTGCAACTGCTGCGGGTGAATAGGCGATGGAGACATCCCCCTGTGTACAGACCCCTGGTGGACTTGGCATCAATGGAGGACAGGCACATTATCCTCACCTATAGACTTGACAGGGACACAACCACTGAGCTGTGTGCCGAATTGAAGCCTGACTTAATATCCGCTATCCGTCACCTCACCGGGATCCCCCCTCTTGTGCAAGTGCTATGAGTGCTCCATTTCCTGGGAACTGGCTCATTCCAAGTGACAGTGGGCTTGGCAGCAGGAATGTCACAGCCAATGTTCTCAATAGTGCTGACCAGAGTGTTTGCCCTGATTAAACACATGTGCAGTAACACCGTTTTCCCCCATGTGGAGGATTTAGCCACAGTTAAAGCTGACTTCTGTGCAATGGGACATATCCCCAACATTATCGGGGATATTGATGGAACACATATTGCATTTGTCCCCACGGCGAAATAAACAGGTGTTCATAAATTGTAAGACTTTTCACTCCATGAATGTTTAGATGGTGTGCCTGACGGACCAGTACATCTCCCACGTCAATGCAAAGTATCCTGGGTCTGTGCACACTGCCTTTATCCTGAGGAATAGCAGCATCCCAAATGTGATGGCCCAACTACCGAGGCCCAGGGTGTGGCTAATAGGTGAGCCCTGGTTCCCACCTAGTATATGTTGGTTTATGGGTATGGTGTGGGCCCTAATGGTTAGTGTGTGGCTAACAGCTGTCCCTCGATATTTGCAGGTGACTCTGGTTACCCCAACCTCTCATGGCTTCTGACCCCTGTGAGGAATGCCAGGGCAAGGGCAGAGGAACGTTACAAAGAGGGGTGATGGGTGAACAAGAAGGATTATAGAGAGGACCTTTGGCCTCCTGAAGACCAGATTTTGTTGCCTCCATCTAACAGGTGGAATGCTATTCACCCAAGAAGGTCTGCCAGGTCATCGTGGCATGCTGTATGTTGCGCAACCTTGCCTTGCATAACCAGGTGCCTTTTCTGCAGGAGGAGGAGGCTGGAGATGGCTGTGTGGCAGCAGTGGACCCTGTGGACAGTGAAGATGAGGAGGCAGAGGATGAAGATGAGGATGACGACAACAGAAGTGCAATTATTTGTCAATACTTCCAATGAAACGCAGGTAAGACAGTGTTGATACACATATAATTGACAGTATGATGTGTGACATTGTCACTGGCAGGCTGTGTATTGCTACTTCTATGCCCACTCACTGTACCCTTTGGCATATATTTTTGCAGATGTTGGTGTCCCACTATTGCTCCTGGTGTGTTCAGTGCAGCCAACTACAGTTCTGTCCCCTGTAAACATTACTGTACAGTTGAATTGCAATGTTTGAACCTTTGTTAAATGAATACCTTTAGAAAAAATCTGACATACGCCATACTTGTATTATATCAAAGTGTGTTTATTGAAGTGCTCTGAAGAAGAGGAGGTAGTGCAATGGGCTGGGGTGATGATGGACGAAAGACCAAGGTAGATTCCAGTCTATTTGTATCACAGGTGCATTGTCCAAGGGGGCATAGGAAGTTGAAGCAATGGTAGTTCAAGGTGGATAGGGTGAAAGGGTGGGACAGAAGGGTGACAATCAGGAGAGCCTTATTTCCTAGCAGGGGTCTTGGCAATAGTCTCAGGCTTCTGTCTGGATCACAGGAAATGTTTGCAAGGTGGTTCTTCTTCTGCAGGAGGAGGGGTGTTGGTGGCCTGTGGTTCCTGTGGCGGGGCCTCCTGCCCACTCGAGGCAGCACAGGTGGAGGGCTGTTCGGTGGTTTGGCTAGTGTCAGGGGCCCGGTGGTGTGCCACTGCCTCCCTCATAATGTTGGCCATGTCTGTCAGCACCCCTGCAATGGGGACCAGGGTGGTGTCCTCCCTGATCCCTAGGTACTGTCCCTCCTAGAGCTGCATGTTCTCCTGCGACTTGTCCAGTAACTGGCCCAGTGTATCCTGGGAATGTTAGTATGCTCCCAGGATTGCGGTGAGTGCATCCTGGGCAGTCGGTTCCCTGGGCCTGTCCGCCCCCTGTCGCACAGCAGTCCTCCCAGCTTCCCTGTTGTCCTGTGCCTCTGTCCCCTGAACTGTGTGCCCACTGCCACTGACCCCAGGTCCCTGATTGTCTTGGGTTTGTGAGGTGGCCTGGGGTCCCTGTAGTGGTGGACACACTGCTGATTGACGTGTCCTGAGGACAGAGGTATGGGCCTGCTGGGTGGGTGCTGTGCTGGTGTTTCCTGAGGCGGGAGGCTCTGTGGTGTTGTGAGAGTGTGGCTTGGTTACCGACTGTCCAGAGATCCCTGTGGGGCAGGTTGGTCATCCAGATCCAGGCGAGCAGAGCTGCTGTCATCATTGTGGGCTTCTTCTGTGGGGGGACTGGATGTTGCTGGCACCTCTTCGCCGGTGACATTGGCTGGGTTACCTGTGGGGATGTAAATGCAGTGTTATTGTTTCTACGTGTGACATATTGTGCATGGGTGTGTTGCCCTCTATGGTTGTTATTGCCCTGGCAGCTTTGCCTTGTGTAAGTTGTTAGTTGGTGGGCTAGGTGATTCTCCCTAGTGTGCATGCTGTGGTGATAGGTGTCCATGCAGGTCTGTCAGGGGTGTCCATGCATTGGTAGTGCATGCAGGGCTTGGTATAGGGATGAGTGGGTTGTGATGGTGGGGTATGTGGGAGGTGGAGGAGTGATGGGAGTGAGGGTAAGAGTGGGGGTATGTGATGGCATGCAGGTCAGGGGTGATAGTAATAGAGATTTTACTTACCAGAGTCAAGTCCTCCTCCTTCTCCAGCCAGGCCCTCAGGATGCATGATTGCCAAGACTTGCTCCTCCCATGTTGTAAGTTGTGGGGGACGAGGTGGGGGTCCACCATCAGTCCTCTGTACTGCAAACGGGTGTCTTGCTGCAATGGAATGTACCTTCCCCGTAGGTCGTTCCACCTCTTCCTGATGTCATCCCTTGTTCTTGGGTGCTGTCACACAGCATTGACCCTGTCCACGATTCTCCGCCATAGCTCCATCTTCCTAGCAATGATTATCTGCTTCACCTGTGATCCAAATATCTGTGACACTACCCGGATGATTTCCCCCACCATGACCCTTAGCTCCTCCTCAGAGAACCTGGGGTGTCGTTGTGGTGCCATGAGTGTGGTGTGGGTGGTATGGGTGAGGGTGTGTAGGGTGATGTGTTGGGGTGTGTTATGTGAGGTGCGTGTGTGGTGTATAAGTGATGGTGGTATGTGGCTCTGGTTGGGTGTGTGCTCTTGCTGTCTCTCTCTGCCGGCAATTATTTCCAGTCATAAAGGGTTGTGGATAATGTGGGCGTGTGTTATATAGTGGTGTGGGTGTGTGGGTGTGTGGGTGTGGTGTGTATGCGTCAGGTGTGTGTAGTTTGAATTGTCCAATGTGGTGGTGTTTTGTTAGGTTGTGTGTATTTTGAGCGCAGTGGTATGTACCGCCAGTGGTCTACCGCCATTGAATGTTCGCAGCGGTGGTTCGTGGGTTATAATGTTGTGGGCGTAGTTCTGTTGGCGTAACGGTGTGGGTTTTGCTACTGCCAGTTTATCACTGATCTTTGGGCTGGCGGACTTGTGTGTGTGGTTGTATAGTGACGGATTGGTATGTGTGTGTCATAATATGGTTGGTGGTTATCTGCCGTGCTGGCGTTATGTTGGTGGCAGTTGGCATGGCGGTAAGTGGGATTTACCGCCAATGACATAATGAGGGCCATAATATGTTCTGAGGTGGAAGAACAAAGTTGCTGATTGTTTATCGAAACTACCTTACAAGACAGCAGAGGACTGTGACTTGCTTATTAAGGAGGTGGTGGCAAATGTGAAGGACACCATCGAAGGATTGCAGAGTTGGGTTTCTAAGGAGGGTTAGATGAGTGCTATGGAAAATGATAACACACTTAAGGCAGTGGTTGAAATGAGTATTTGTGATGTGAGGAGGGAGAGTACATTACCGGAGACAGTTAAACCATTTCACAAAGTGATAGATGAGTTGGTGGTGCAAAGGAAAGGACTTGTTATAAGAGGTGATAGGTTTGTGCCACATAGTGTGGTAAGATCTATGTTGGTGCATTTGGTGCATGAGGGTCATCTAGGACAAACTTTGACACTCAAAAGACTGAGAAAAAAAGTTTGGTGGCTGCCCATGGATGGTCAGGTGAAGAAGTGGGTGGAGGAGTGTGAGGTGTGCAGGAATTCAGAGAAGCTGTTGAGAGGGGGGTTTGGTATTTTGGATGAAGAACAGAATAGGACTGAAGCAATTGTGTTTTGAAAAAAGCATGTTTGGACTTCATAGGTCCATTTGCATTCCTTCCTGAATAGTAGAAGTGTGCTGCTCTCATTATGGATGTCAAATCCAAATGAGTTGAGGTCGTATTTATAAAGTGCTTCAGCACAAATGCTCCTATAGTAGTCTTGGGAGAAGTGTTTAGGAAGGAAAGCATTCCTTCAGTGTTGGTAACAGATAATGGCACACAACTCACCTCGGTACATCCTTGTACAATCCTCAATGGACTGGCCTGGTGGAAAAGATCAAGAGGTTGGTGAAGGGTACAATGGGGCTGGCGAGTATTGCAGAGTTGGCTGCTCAGGATGCCATTAAAGACACGTTGTGGGGTCATCAAAGCACTGTTACTGCAGCTCTGGGAAACTCTCTTTGAAATGATGCAAGGTAGGCAGCCTGGGAAGCAGTTGGTTCAATCATGGATGGTTGGTATGGATTCCAAAGAATTGGGAATGGGGGAGCCAGAGAACCAGCAGCGGCATTTTATCAGTAAGGGTGACTGGGTTAAGATCAGACCTGGTGGGGTTGGTAGTGGTTTGTCCAGATTTTGTGGTCAAAGGGTAAAGGCTGTTGGGGGTAATTGGGTCAAATTGGAGAATGATCAAACCTGGAATCTGAGGAGAGTTGCATTGTATCAGTAGGATGGAAAGGTGAAGGTATGGCTAAAGGTGGGGAGAAGTGTTTAGGCTGGCTGCTTATGAAAGATAGTGAGCTTCAGAGGGACGACGGTTGTATAAATGAGTTGATGCTTCAGTGTGGAGATGTTGGAGACTCTGGGTTTTCGGTTGAAAGGGTGGTGAGGGCATGGAGACCACCAGGGTATTTGGGTGATTATGTGTTGGGGTAAACTGTCTCCTCATCTGTAGTTTTCCGGTGTGGGGTTCCTGTCATGTCTTGCTGTGTTGTGTACTTGTTCCGTGTGTCAGTAGCTGTTTGCTCATTTTTGTTTTGTGCAGAGTTTTTATTAGGTGTTTTAAAAATGCAAGGGTCAGTCGCTGACTGTGCCTGACCTAGATGTGGCATATGATTTCTGCTGACAGACTAAACTTGAGATTGCTCCAAACCTTTTGGCGGACTACCACGATTATTACATTTCCCTAAGTGCCAGCTGAGCTAGCGCACAAAATCTACAGCTACCCATATTTTAAAAAAAGGGTATCAGTTTTCAGTGGTAAAATGTGATATGTCCATGTAGTGTTTTAGGCCTCTTCCTGTCATGGGCACTAGGCCAACTTACACAAGTGAGGTACAATTGTTTGGGGAGATGTGGAGAAATGTGATTTTAGGAAAATTTAAGTTTCCATCACAGAAACGTGAGAAAAATAGGTTTCTGTAGTCAACGTTTGTTGTTTTCAAGGGCTTCTGGATAAGAAAATCTGGTGAGAGCCACACAAGTCACCCTTCTCTGGATTCCTCTGTGGATCTGTTTTTCAAAACTGTGCAGGTTTGCTAGGGTTCTTTCGGTGCCAGCTGAGCAAGGGCCAAAACTCAACAGCTACCTAGATTGCAAAAATGGTCAGTTTTCAGTGGAAAACATGTTGTATCCATGTTGCGTTTTGGGGGTTTCCTATCATGGGTATTACGTCTACGTGGTGTTATAGTGTAGGCCATTACCAAAGTTACTTGTGCTGATGTAGTGATATTAACTTGTCTGTGATGTCATTGAGTTCCTAAGTAGAAAGTTGAAGAGAACTTAAAGAAATGATGACAGTTGCTGGTGAGTGTTTGCCTGATGGTGATGACTTTATGAAATGCTACTCCAGCACAATCTCTGTAGCTCCAATAAATGCTTATACTTCAAGAGTTACGGAGTGGAATACTTACTACAAATATTTGCTGATGAGCTGCCAGAGACTGCTGGACCCATGAAGCAGAGCGTGAAATAAGAAAAAATTACAAAACGTACACCAACGCTAACTTTCCACATCACTATCGGCAGCTGGAGAACGCGTGGTAAATATACCCAATTCCAAAAGAGCTCATCTAATAAAAAATAAGATGAGGGTGGTGTGCATGCTGTATGCAGAAAAATGGAACTTGTGACATAGTGAGCACCATTTTGATAGTCCATTGTCACTTAGTGGCATTACAAATGTATAACTGACGTCAACAGTAGACGACTCTGACTTGCTGCCATTTTGCTGGTGTTTGGACCGGAATTTCCAGTCTAGAGTACCGTTACATCTGAGCATACATCATCTTCGCTACCACTCAAATGTGCCACCATCTTATGCGTGCTGGGCCAAAATAGATAGGCGTTAGCAAACTAACGTAACCTCCTATGCCAGAGGCCTCATGTAACAGTTTTATTTGAGTAGAAATATGTTGATTTTACTCAGCACATCATCTGTTTCTCTCTCACAACTTTTAAAAGAATACACTTGCAGCTTGCATATATGTGATCTGCACACCTAACTACATCGAATGAGGGTGATTATAAGAGATTTGTATATCAGTGATA
Source organism: Pleurodeles waltl (assembly GCF_031143425.1). Taxonomy (NCBI): domain Eukaryota; kingdom Metazoa; phylum Chordata; class Amphibia; order Caudata; family Salamandridae; genus Pleurodeles; species Pleurodeles waltl. The sequence goes on from NC_090446.1 coordinate 226,074,136, forward strand.
TACACACCAAAAATTCAGTCAAGTGAGGTTCATTGTGTCAAATTGAAATCTTAGTATCAAAACCGGCTCTTGTTTACACAAAAATGTATTTATTTTTACTTGTGCAATATGTCTCATTTAAGTACACACCAGTGATGTGCACACTTTAACATGGTAATTGCAGCACGTTCCTGTACAACTTCTTGGTGATGTGCACACATTTAAAACCGGAACCACTCATTAATACCCTATCTTATGCAGGCTGATTATGATTTATTGGTACTCTAGTGTTGCATTTTTTTATGTTTTTGTCTTCATTGGTTATAATACTTGTATAATACTATGCAGTCTGTGTCACCCCCATTACTATTTTTATAAATGTCAGGTAATCCACTAATTTCATTGAGAAATTGGTAAAATGCATTTGAAATGTATTTAGGGACTATTGGAGCAAATAAAATTACCTATTCACCCATTTAGATTTGATTGGAGGTCAGTGTCCAAACATTTTCCGGCACTAGTTCTCCATGAAGGAGTAGAGATAGATGAGTAAAATGAAACAGTCAAAAAATTAGATTTGCGATTTTAAATACAATCCAGTCTGGTGGTAAAAAGATATACATTTTTTAAAAGGGAACAAAGAAGTGATGAGGATGTGGACACATACATTTTAGCACTCAGAAAGCTGTTGCAGATTGTCAGTTTGGTGCATTCACTGATCATCTCATCAGAGATCAGTATATTTGCAAGTGCACGAACAAATCAATCATCCAAGCAGCTGATCGGAGGGCCTTAGACGCACTGAAGGTGAGCAGAGCACCCCGTGAGAGACGCTCCGTGTGCCCCCTACTTACCTCTACGAATGACAAGCAGTGACCCCTTTCAGTTCCCGGAACGGGGGCCCCACTGCAAATGAGACCAGCCCATAAACCTAACACCTAAAAAAAAGAAAAGAAGATAGTGAAAGGTTACTAAATGGACAGGAAGGAGAGGAAATGTGACATATCTCCTACAGAGGGGCTTTATGCTACCGACACCCTCTCTACGCTAGCGCCTGTGGGGAGTGCCCTCGCTCTCTGGTGGCACCCACCCTCCACGGCAGGGACGGTACAGAGCCATAGTGATCCTGCCCCATCTGTAGGTGCGCTCACCCCCTTCATTGAGTCTCTCCCCTACGTCGATAGACCCTACACAAGACGTCCTCAGTAGTGACACCCAGATGATGCAGGCCCCCGTGGGATGAACGCATCTTTACTCAATGCTGCCAGGCACCCTTATAATTTATTGGGGCCCCAGAGAGCTATCAGTTCCATGCCCAGTGCCGTCGGGACTTGTGTCTTCATCTACTAGTACCCTCATTCCAGAGCACCCACGGAAGGGTCCAGAGGCTTTATCATTTTCTCATCCGACTATCAGAAGCACCTCAGGGCACCTACGGGGATGCTCCGAGGATCTTTCAGGAGTGCCCCAGACCTTAGTCGCCCCATCCAGCGTTGACAGGACCTGTGGCACGTCATCCGAAGCCCACAGACAACACAGTGCCCGGGGAAGTGCCCCAAGACTACACCTTTCTATCATCTCGGGTTGGGGGAGCTCCCAGAGGGCACTAATCAGGGCCTCTAGGCACTGAGGAAATACCCCTACCCTACAGGGAGCCACGAGGCACGCCTGGGCATAGGGGAGAGCAGTAGAAGAGACTAAGGCCCTCATTACAACCTTGGCAGTAAATGCTACCTACCGCCGTGCTGACAGCCACCAAGATACCATGAGCGCGGCGGTATACCGCTTCGGGTATTATGACCCACACGGAGAAATCCGCCACTATACAGACACCCACACAAGTCCGCCAGCCCAAAGTTCAGTGATGAATTGGCGGTACCAAAACCCACACCGTTACGCCAACAGGAATATGCCCACAGTATCAGGACCCACGAATCACCGCGGCGGTCTATCAACCACAGTAAACCATTGGCGGTACACACCGCTGCGCTCAAATTACACACACACACACTAACAAAACTACACTACATTGGACAATTCAAACTACACACACCTGACACACATACACACACCACACCCACACACTCAGACCACTATAAAACGCACATTCACATTACCCACAACCCTTTCAACGAAAAAAAAGATTGCGAACTGAGAGAGAGAGAGAGAGAGAGAGAGAGACAAGCCAGGAGCACCCACTCAATCTGAGCCACAGAACACCATCACCCATCCACCATCCACGCACCTCACAGCACACACCACAACACATCACCCCACACATCACCCCACACATCCTCACACATATCACTCACACCACATCCATGGCACCCCAAAGACACGCCAGGTTTTCAGAGGACGAGCTAAGGGTCATGGTGGAGGAAATCATCCGGGTAGAGCCACAGCTATTCGGATCACAGGTGCAGCAGATGTCCAGTGCTAGGAAGATGGAGCTATGGTGCAGAATCATGGACAGGGTCAATGCCGTGGGACAGCATCTAAGAACAAGGGATGACATCAGAAAGAGGTGGAACGACCTACGGGGGAAGGTGCGTTCCGTGGTTGCAAGATACCAGGTAGCTGTACACAGGACAGGCGGTGGACCCCCACCTCTTCCCCCACAACTAACAACATGGGAGGAGCAAGTCCTGGCAATCATGCATCCTGAGGGCCTCGCAGGAGTAGCAGGAGGACTGGACTCTGGTAAGTCATATCTTTACTACTATATCCTCCACCCTACATGCATGCCTTCACAAATTCCTACCCCTAACCTCACCCCATCACTCCACCACCTCACATATACCCCACTATCACAACCCACCCATCCCAAAACCAAGCCCTGCATGTAACACCAATCCATGGACCCCCATCACAGACCTGCATGGACACCTATCACCACAGCATGTCCATTAGAGAGAATCACCTAGCCCACAAAATCACCACGCACACAAGGCAATGTTGACAGGGCAATCACAACCATACAGGGAAACACACCCATGCACAAGATGACACACGCAGTTACAATAACACTGCATTTTCATCCCGACAGGACCCCTACTCAATGTCACCGGAGAGGACTTGCCACCAACATCCCGTTCCCCCCCATAGGAGGCCCACAGTGATGACAGCCCTCCACCTCCACTAGCGGTAGTGGACAAGAGGCCCTGCCACAGGACCAACAGGCCACCAGCACCCCACCCCCTGCAGAAGGAGAACCACCCCGCAAACGTTCCCTGCGATCCAGGCAGAAGCCAGAGAACATTGGCAAGACACCCGCCAGGAAATAGGACTCTCCTGATTGTCACCCTTCTGTCCTACTCTGTCACCCTGTCCACCTTGAACTGCCATTACTCCCCTTCCTATGCCCCATTGGACAATGCACCTGTGATACCAAGAGACTGGACTCTTACTGGACATTCCTCCACCATCACCCCAGCCCATTGCACATCTCCCTCTACGTATGAGCACTTAAATAAACACCCTTGGAACAAATACAGATCTTGAGTCTGTCAAATTATTGAAATATGTATTACTACAACAGTCTGAAAACCTTGCAAGTCATATGTACAGTTATATAAACATTGGCATGACCTTTAGTGGGCAGCAGTACACATACCAGGAGCCAGAGTGGACCACCACAGAGATCTGAAAATAGAGATGCCAAAGGTTACAGTAAGTCGCCATGGACATAGGGAAATCAGGCTGCCATGTACAATGTCCAACAATGAACTTAAAATTAAAGTGAATTAACAGTGTCTTACCTGTGTGTAACTGGAAGTACTGCTGGATGATATTACTTCTGTTGTCCACATCTTCTTCCTCTGCCGACTCTGCCTCACTGTCCACAGGCTCCACCGCTGCCACAAGACCATCTCCAGGCTCATCCTCCTGCAGAAAAGGCACCTGGCGTCTCAAGGCCAGGTTGTGCAACATGCAACGATGATCTGGCACACCTTCTTGGGTGAGTAGTACAGGGCTCCACCTATCAGATGGAGGCACTGGATCCTGGTCTTCAGGAGGCTGAAGGTCCTCTCAATTATCCTCCTAGTTCACCCATGTGCCTCATTGTAACGTTCCTCTGCCCTTGTCCTGGCATTCCCCATTGGGGTCAGTAGCCATGAGAGGTTGGGGTAACCAGAGTCACCTGCAAATATCGAGGGACAACTGTCAGACACACACTAACCCTTAGGGACAACCCCATACCCACACACCAACGTATACTGGGTGGGGACCTTGGGCTCACCTATTAGCCTCGCCCGGTGCCTCTGGAGTTGGCCCATCACATATGGGATGCTGCTATTACTCAAGATAAAGGTGTCATGCACAGAGCCAGGAAACTTGGCATTCACATGGGAGATGTACTGGTCTGCCAAACCACCATCTGCACATTCATAGAGTGATAGCTTTTTCTTTTCCTGAACACTTGTTCATTTCTCTGGGGGGGGGGGCACAAATGCTACATGTGTACCATCTATGGCACCAATGATGTTGGGGATATGTCCCAGGGCATAATAGTAAGCTTTCACTGTGGCCAGATCCTCCACCTGGAGGAATACAGTGTAGCTGCGTATGTGTTTAAGCAGGGCTGACAACACTCTGGTCAACACGTTTGAGAACATAGGCTGAGACATCTCTGATGCCATGGCCACTGTTGTTTGGAAGGAACCACTTGCCAGGAAATACAGCACTGTCAGGACCTGCACTAGAGGGGGTGATACTTGTGGGCTGGCGGACAGCTGACATCAGGTCTGGCTCCAATTGGGCACACAGTTCTTGGATTGTGGCCCGATCAAGTCTGTAGGTTAGGATAATGTGTCTGTCCTCCATTGTCGCCAGGTCCACCAGGGGTCTGTACACAGGAGGATGTCTCCAACTCATATTCATCCTCAGCAGTTGAAGTTTATGGAGGAAAACGGTGAGCAAAGGGTCATAATCACACATCTGATGCAATAATGATGCATTTCTTCCTCTACAGAACCAGTATGTGAATCCTAGAGTCAGTTGCTGTGCCAATGTCTGTTGTGACGCAGTTAGGTGCCATGGCATGTGCCCCCCTGAAATGGCGGCTGCCTGACCTGTGAGGAGGGACAAGTGGAAATTAGGTAATTCTGCTGGTGTTGTGCGCCGTTGCGGTAGGCGGTCGACAGCCGCTGTGCAACTTCGCATTGGTCATCATTGAGCCCTATGGGTTCCAGGAGCCAATGGCGATGTACGCCAGCGGTGATGGTATGCACCGCCGCTGATGCGAATGCCATTTTCTATCTCTTCACTCACTGCCTACCTGGCCTTCAACAGGAGAGGAACTACACTGGAAGTGCTGCTGTGACCTGTGTCTGAAAGCGACAATGGCTCAGGTGTCTGGGGAAAGGGCCCCTGCCCTGCGGAGGAGTTCGGGAGATTAGTGGATGGGGTCCTACCCCAGTACACGTTACTCTACTGTCCTCGAGACAAACAGGTGAGTACACTGTGAGCATGATGCATGAGCCATACATGTATGGAGTGATGTGTGTGTAAGCCACATGTAGGGGGAGCCAGAGTGCCGCATGTATGGTGGTCTATGTATGTGCGTCAGGGGATGGGAAGGATATGGTGGGCCATGAGTGTGACGGTCCGGACGGTTAGCTAATTCCCTTTTCTCCTGTCTTTTTCCTGCAGGTCAGCGCCAATCAGAAAAAGGGTATTTGGCGTGCCATCGCCAAGGAGGTGCGGACCCTGGGGGTCTTTGACAGGCAGAGCACCCACTGCCACAAATGGTGGGAGGACCTGCGCCGCTGGGCAAGGAAGATGGCGGAGGCCCAGCTGGGGCTGGCCTCCCAACGAGGAAGGGGTGCCTGTTGTACCCTGACCCCCCCAATGTTCCTCATCCTGGCGGTGGCCTATCCGGAGTTGGATGGGCGCTTGAGGGCATCACAGCAGCCACAAGGGGGTGAGTACAAATTTAGATTCATAACTTAGCGTGCGTTAAGGTTTTATCTGGGTGGGGATTTGGACTGTGGGTGCCCCAAGGCCAGGGTGAACATGACAGGGTAGGTCCCTTGTTGGGCAGGCTCTGAAGCACTCCAACCCCAATAGTGTTAGTGGGCATCTACTACTAGTCAGGGCCCTCTTTGTTTCAGGTGTGCAGCTGATGACATTAGGCATTGTACCCCATGGGCTGCTGACTGGCATTGTAACTGGTAGTGCATGGAATAGTGCATAGGGCTGTTCACTGTGAGTTGTGTACGCCAACTGTAGTGTTGTTGCTGGCATTGACCAAGTGTATCCTCTGTCTCTGCCCCCCCTTTTGTTTTGTCACCCTGTCCTTGTGTGCATTAGCATCAACTGGCGGAGAAGCAGAGGGACCGGCGATGGAGGGAGCTGCATCCCACATGGGCCTGGATGCCGAATCCACCGGCAGTAAGGGAACCAGTGGGATGGAGGGCGAGGGGAGCATCACGATGGGGACAGGAGGGGACACCACAGACAGCGACTCGTCCTCCGATGGAAGCTTCCTGGCGGTGGTGGACAACTCTGTGCCCACCCCAACAACAGATACAGCCGCCACCCCTCCTACCAGCACCGCCCTCCCAGCAGCCCATCAGCGTGTTTCCCGTGCCCGCTCACCCAGGAGGGTGGGCATCTCCTTCACCTGCTGCCCTCAGCGAGGAGGCTATTGACCTCCTGAGATCCCTCACTGTTGGGCAGTCAACCATTCTGAATGCCATCCAGGGTGTCGAGAGGCATTTGCAACAAACAAATGCATACCCAGAGGGCATTCACTCTGGCGTGGGGGCCCAACAGAGAGCATTTCAGGCTCTGGCCTCTGCACTGATGGCAGCCATTGTCCCCATCACCAGCCTCCCCCTCCAACTTCCTCTACCCAGTCCCAATCCCCTCAATCCCACCCCATCCCAAGCACACCTTCAGACCAGCATTCACCCAAATCAACACCCAGAAGTGGCTCAGGCAAACACAAGCACCACACTTCATCTCACAGGCACTCACACAAGCACCATCCCCATGCAGACACACCAAAATCCACTGCCTCCACTGTGTCCCCCTCCTCCTCCTCGTCCACCTCCCTCCCAGTAGCGTCTCCACTCACACCTGCATGCACTACATCCTTCTCCACTACCGCAATCACCAGCACGCCCATCATTACACACCCCTCACGGGCAGTCACCACACCCACATCCATGAACACATCCCCTGTGTCCTCTCCCAATGTGTCTGTGACCCCTCCTCCCAAAGTACACAAATGAAAGCACCCACCCACCCAACAGCTTTCCACCTCACAACAGCATCCAGCCCATGCACCTGCACCCAAACTTAGCAGACAGACACCTTCTACAACCACTCCCTCTTCCTCCACTCATAGAACTTCTACCTCTTCCCACCCCATTGTCCCTAAGAAGATTTTCCTTGCAAACATTGACCTCTTCCCTATCCCTCCCCACCTCCGTCCTTCCCCTCAGACCAGGGTGGCCAAAACCCAGCCCAGCACCTCAGCCACCAAGACCACGTCCGCTGTCGTTCCTGCAGCTGTCAGACAATCAAAGGGGGCACCCATTCCTCCCAGCCAGTGTGCCACCAACCCCTGCCAAAGCAAAATCCATTCCGCCACCTGGCAAAGTGAAGAATGGGACAGCATCTAGCAAGGTGATGGAGCCACAACCACCAAGCAAGGCCACCCCAAAGACTCCAGCTGCCAGACCCAAGGTGACACCACCATCTGCCAAGGTGAGGAGGGGCACTAAAAACTCAGCCAAATCAATACCCAGAAGTGGCTCATGCAAACACAAGCACCACACTTCATCTCACAGGCACTCACACAAGCACCATCCCCATGCAGACACACCAAAATCCACTGCCTCCACTGTGTCCCCCTCCTCCTTCTCGTCCACCTCCCTCCCAGTAGCATCTCCACTCAACCTGCATGCACTACATCCTCATCCACTACCGCAATCACCAGCACGCCCATCACAACACAACACACCCTTCACTGGCAGTCACCACACCCACATCCATGCACACATCCCCTGTGTCCTCTCCCAGTGTGTCTGTGACCCCTCCTCACAAAGTACACAAATGGAAGCACCCACCCACCCAACAGCTATCCACCTCATAACAGCATCCAGCCCATGCACCTGCACCCAAACTCAGCAGACAGACACCTCCTTGGGATGTTGCTACTATAAGTACCATTATCAATGCTGCAGAGGGTGGATGCCTGCATATGAAGATTTGTATGGCGCTCTAGGCGGCCGAGGCTGTCCAAAGCCACGCTACTCGCGCATTGGGAATGCAAAGGTCTGGGTTTATCCTCTGTGGGACATTATTGGTGCTCCACCGGGTCGCAGCTGGCCTTTCTGCTCCCGGGCAAACCAGATCCACCCCTCTGGGTGCAGTCAGAACGCGTTCTCCTGAATGAAATGGAAGGCCTGGAAGTACTCTATGGCACAAGGCCTCCACATCCCACTCTGCTCACCCAGTGGTGCAGGCTATGCTACACTCATGATGTCGAGCCCACTGCCTTTTAGGAAGCGACCTCAGATAAACACCCATGCGCCACTTTGGGGCAAACGTGGCTTACAGATAGGTGGAGAAATGATTACCTGGGATGGTTGGTGAACTAGGGATATTCTAAAAGTCAAGCAACTCCTTGAGAATGGGCTACTAAAGACACACCCAGCTTTACAGGCTGAGTATAATCTCCCTGCCCACTATTATTGGCAATATCAACAGCTTTCTCATTGTACTATCGGCGCTATGGGTGCTCGACCGCTGACTTTGCATCACTCGTTGGTGCTTGATTATTTCCCACAGAGTGATGTTGGGCATGCATAAACTACTGAATCAACACCTTTTCTTTTTACCTCTTCTTTTATCCCTTAAGGCAAAGTGGCAAACACGTGTGCAGGTAGAATCTGATATGGAAGATTGGACTACACCCATAGAGGTTCGGGAAAAAGGGGTCCGTGAAGCAAGAATGAAATTTAGGGGGACATTATGACCCCGGTGGTCGGCGATAATGTCCCCCAACAGGCTGGCTGTACATACCGCCACATTATGACATTGGCGGGTTGGCTGAATTCTCGCACACATCCGTACACACATTCACACTGACACGCAGACACGCAGACACGCATTCACATTTCCATTCATACATGCATTCTCACACATGCATACACCCACGCAAATAACACTACACACACAGTTCATGCACACAACTCCACACACACACAACACCCTCCACCCCTCTCCCCTGTCGGAAACCCAACTTATCTGCATCCAGGGGGTCGGTAGGAAGTGGTACCAATCAAACAAATAATACTATGCCCCAGATTTAAAATTATACAAAACACATTTCGTCAAGTCCAGAGGACATGAAAGCACAGAACCCAATTAAAATTTCTAAGCATGTGACAGTAAAGCCGAATCAATATAATGTCAATTTAGAGAGAAAAAAAAAAAATTCAAATGGAAGTCACGGAAAGCAGGATATCCTCCACTTCGCAGACATCAACCCTCATACCTGAGCAAAGGCCTGTGATCTGGTTCAGCACCTGCAACAAGGCAGTCAGCGTCTAGTTGTGGTTTCCTTGGTCGGAATCTCCCTCTTGCGTGTATTAGGACAAGGAAGTGTTTTTATAACTAACATGTCAGTGTGATCACGAAATGTCCCTACGCAAGTAATCCAAAGACTAAACTCCTACCACGTCTATCGGCAATGTACAAGACTGTATCCTTGACTGAAGCACAGAGTGAACAAGAATGTGTTATTGCGAACTCCAGTGCTGAAGTAGGCTAAACAGTGTGATATAAAAAATAAAACAAGACGGTAGAACTGGCTATTTGTAAAATAACAGTACGAAGCTGAATAAAATGCATTTAGAGCAAAGTGCACAGAGGCTCTATGCTGCAAGCAAAAGGAATAAAATACATCCAGGACTAAGTGCACAAAGGCCTAACGCCTGAAGCAAACGTGCAAAGAATCATAAAAATGACCACACTACACCCTCCCCTTGTCGGTAGGAAGTAGTTCCAATCAAACAAATAATACTATGCCCCAGATATCAAATTATACAAAACACATTTTGACAAGTCCAGAGGACATGAAAGCACATAACCCAATTTAAATTTCTAAGCATGTGACGGTAAAGCTGAATCAATATAATATCAATTTAGAAAAAAAAAAACATATTCAAATGGAAGTCATGGAAAGCAGGATATCCTCCACTTCGGCAGATGTCAACACCGGAAAATCCACGCCAAATACTATCATGGAGCAGGTGTGTTCCAAAGCCCCAGAACCATCCAAGGCAGCATCCCGTGCAGGGCCTATGAACGAGACAATACCATCTTCCTCCAGGAAGGGAATCTCGTAAACCGCCTCACGAAGCAAACGCAACCGTAGTGCACATGTCTGGGAATGAGCCCTAATCGGGAACATCAACAGATTAGCATCAACCACTGGGGGGCGCTGCAGTGAGAGACAGAGAGCCATCGCATGTTCAAACAAGCACCATAGGCACCGAAACACGGGTTGCACACAATCCAAAACTGGCCGGAATGACAAAGACCAGTCACACTCCAAATGTCCCAGGAGTGTTGCTCCAAAATGCTGCATCATGCGCTCACGACACAGCTGCGCTGACGGGAGCGCCCATATTGGATTGTGTGTCGCTGCTACCGCCAGCAGCGCCTGCCAGCAGAACACTGCCAGGCTGGATTATTTGTCACAATACGGCTGGCGGCGGTCTACTGCCATGGCGCTGCTTGTGGTAACAGTGCCACCTTAACACCATTCACCAGTATGGCCACAGATGGATTTCCGCCCTTCTTGTGGGGGAAATCCAGCTGCGGTCATAATTTGGCAGACGGATGTTAGCGCAGCGATGGTCTTTTGGCGGCCGTCGCCATGGCGGTAGGTGGCATTTACTGCCAATGTTGAAATGAGGGCCTTAGTTTCTTTAAAACCCTGCATGATTGGTACTGGACACCCTTGAAGCTCAGATCTGCCGGGCTTCTGTCCCACACATGATGTTGGCGTTGCCCCTGCCCACAGTGTGACCTACAGCATATATTACATGACTGTCCCATCATACAGCCAGTACTGGGAGGCGTTGGGGACACAGTAAGGGAGGTACTGCCTTTACCACCCACTCTCCCAGCATCCTTGCTTCTACTGCATGTTTGTGGTGAAGCTAGGGACTTGTCTCGCATGCAACTCCATCTACTATATACGGCATTGGCCAAGACTAAACTCTGTATCCTACGACACTGGAGACCGGCACATCCTCCCTCCCATGATGAGTTGCTCTCCTCAATGTTCCAAACAGCTATCCATGAGCACATGATTAATGTCCTACTAGACCGGACAGAGGTGTTCCAGCAAACCTTGGCCCCCTTCCTAAGGCTTGCAGACCCTTGAGCATCATATCCCTCCACCATACCCACCATTTCCCCCCCCCGTTTTTCCTTCCTCCCTCTTTCCCTGCATCCCCCCTCCTCCATCTCTCCTTGCCCCCGTACACCCCATTGCGGTGCCCCAACCAGACCTCCCTGCTTCCATGCTCTCTTGTCCTGGCCCCCACTCTCTACCTCTCTATCCCCCTCCCTTCTTTTCCCTGACCCCCCTTCCCTACTACACTACTTGTCACCTGCCCCTTTCCCTTTCCATGCACAATATTCACTTTCCTCTCTCTATCTTCACGCTTCCTGTATTCCATTCCCTGGACCCCCCACCTCCCCTCCCCACATTTGCATTATCCACTCCTTTACTCTTCCCTCCTCTATTATATATCTTTCTTCTCTTTCTGAACCCACTGTCCTCTCTCTTACCTACATGGCTCCTCTTCTTCTTTTCCCGCACAATGGGCTATGGCCCTTACCATTATCCATCCTATGGCTTGCATCTCATGGCTGCTTAACACCCCATCACCACGAGCTGAGGACTCCCCATGGCACTATTGTCCGCCTGACGCCCTCATTCCCTTCGCAATACTGCCACAGCTTGCCACATCCCTTGTTTACCCGTGGTCCCTGCTGCAGAGCGCACGTCCTCTTGCTAGGCACTGAAACCCCAGACCCATGCTCTCGTGATTGTTATCGAAGCACGCTGAGGTATCATGCACCAACCACTTCTCCGGCTTTGACCAGTCATACTGTTATATAGCGATCTGCCACTCACTTCAGAAGGAGGTGCTGAACTGGGACAAGACTTGCAGACCCATGTATGAATGTTCTTAGCAACAGTTTGTATGCCCCCCATAGAAGATAATTGTATTGTACGGATCCCCGTGCTTTGTATCTAGTGATCATGGCTGTTACTAAGAGTGCACATTATTGTATATGTAAGTCCGTGCTGTTCTTTCTACAATGTCATTGCTCTATATGATGTTAATTTTCTCTGTCTACTTCTCAATAAAAGAATTGAAAAACAAAAAAAATAATTAAACTATGTACAAATAAAAGCCAATGGCAAATCTGAGGTGCTAAAGGCACAAATAACACCTTAGAGTGCCCCAGATTGACTCCAGGCTGCAAAATGAGCTGCAAATGGAAGGGCATCACAGGGGCAGTCAGGCACCTCAGGGATTGGGGGATGTAAGGGGGTGTTTTGGCTTGGGTTTGGAGGGGTTCCTTGGACTTGGGTTTGGGAGGGTGGTCCTTGGGTCTGGGCTTGGGAGGGGTAGACTTCTTGGCAGGGGAGGGGTATGGGCACTAGCGGTGGCAGGGAAGCACTTGGAGGTGGAAAGGCCAATAGAAAATGTTTTTTAGACACAGGGGGTGGTCATGGCTAAAGTGTTTGGGAGTGAAGGAAGAGAGAGTGGTTGTAAGATGTTGTCGGTTTGGATGTCTTGGGTGCAAGTGCATGCATGGAATGCTTGTGGGTGCTGGGTGTCTGTTGGGTGGGTGAGTGCGGGCTTTTAGGTTTCTTGGGAGGAGGGGAGAGGAGGCGCATGGAGATACCATGCTGGAAGGGTGACTGTCTGTTGGGGTGGTGTCTGCAGGTATGGTACATGTGCTGCATGTGGGGGTGTCAGTGGTTGTGGTGGGTGCGGACGTGGTGAATGGGGTGGGTGTCTGTGGGTCTGATATTGTGGCGACTGTGGGTAAGACAGGTGTTGTGGCTGGATCCATGAATGATGGTGTGGTGGCTGCAGGTGTGTCAGGGGTAGTGTCTGTGAAGGAGGGGGTGGTGAGGGAGTCTGTGTAGGTAGTAGATGTTGTTGTGTCTGCAGTGGGTGTTGTTTGTGTGCATGTCGGTCGGTCTTGTCGTGCTTGTGCTTGTCAGTGGTACCCTTGTCTATTGAGGTGGATACATGCCTGCTTGTATGTGTGTTTTGGATGGGTTTCGGGAGAGGGGTTTGGGATTGGGAAGAGGTAGGTCGAGGGGGACGGTAGACAAAGGAACACTGGCTGCTGTCAGTGAGGAGGCCAGAGCCTGAAAGGATCTCTGGAGGCCAGCCAGGGCACTGTGAATGCCTTCCAGGAACGCATTGTTCTGTTGGACTTGAACTGTCAGTCCCTGGATGGCATTCACAGTGGTGGACTGACCCACAGAGATGGACCTCAGGAGGTCAATAGCCTCCTCACTGAGGGCAGCAGGGCTGATTGGGGCAGGGGCAGAGGTGCCTGCAGCAAAGGAGATGCCCACCCTCCTGGGTGAGCGGACAGCAGCAACTGGGTGGGGACCTACAGGGAGGGCCGTGCTAGTAAGGGGGTTGGCAGACAAAGATGGTTCTGGGGTTGTCCTAGATGGATCCGTCACCTTCAGGGAGTGTCCACTGGAGGAGGATTACGAAGAAGAGGTGGCAGATCCGGTCTCGCCCATGGCACTCCCCTTGCCCTTCATCCCACTGGATCCCTTACTCTCGCTGGTTCCAGCTTCCTGGGTCCCGTGGGCTACTGCTTCCCCACTCACCTGTTCACCTTCTCCTTCGCATGACGATGCTGCTGCACACAAATAGAGAGACAGGGAGGGAGAGACAGGGGGCGATATAGGGCAACAATGGGTTACCATGTAGCTCTCATACACACTGTTTAACAAGCACATCTGTGACAATACTTATCCTGGCTAGGCCGTCGCTGGTGCCAATATGCGTTACCTACATCATGTCTCTACTGCCCACACCTGTATTGCACCCTCACACCTACATCAATATCTAAATAGGACAGCACAACTGGAGTCATCCACATGATGACCACCAAAGCCATTAATGCTGGAACAGCATGCCCTGGATGCAGTATCAATTGTATGCCTGAATACACAACATACCTCTCCATGCCCCTCTCACCCACTAGATGTCCAGCAGGCTTAATAAAACACTTCTGGCCACTACAGTAACAGCATATGATCAGACCATGCCCTCTGTGACATATCCAAATATTGAAGACAACTCCTCTAACAGACCACACAGCATCAGCCTGTCACATGTCAAGCCACACCAAACACTCTGTACAGTGATGCCAAAATGGAAATCAACACTGATTTGGCCATTACAAGTCAGACACCCAAACAGTTCACAACTGATTTGTGAAATAGGAGTCTGTGGTATAGCCATTTGAATAGTCTGACCCAATCATAGAGCCAGATAAGCAGAAACCAAACACATATATATCACAAATGATTATACTTCTAAGTGCATCTACAAAGTCCCATATATCACATATGACACATCCATACTCAATCACTGAGTGAAGTGTCACACCAAATGTACTTCAGGAACACATATATTACATCATGATCAACTTACAATGCAACCACACATGCAGCTACACCTGTCAGACTGCGCAACACGACAACTCCACCCTCAAACACCATTCCAGAAATGACAATACCTGTTACAGAGGCCTGACAACACACATCTCAGATGGTAGATGTCAGGATGCATTAGGCACACATGAACCAACACCATTGCCTGTACACCATTTATACATCCCGCTACTACATGAACCAACCAACAGAGACTAAATGCAAAATTAGATTCACATCTACATGCCATGTGACATGCAATAGGCCAGCCTCTCCCAATCAGCCACTTCAGCTTGGCCAAGGCAAGCAGAAAAGTCCCAGCCCATGAGATGTGCCCCCAACTTACCATTAGGACATGATGTAGGCACTAACTTTGCAATGTAGCACATAAATTGCTAGGCCATTGTCATACATCCCATACATACAAACCATGGTGACATATATGAGACATGTCAAGGCACCTACCACCTCAGGTACCATTCCATTGGTTTTAGAGTAAAATACTCACAAGTATAGTACCTAGGAATGCATAATGTCTGCAACCAGCACTCGTCAAGTGTACATGTATCAGTTTCCCAGTTAGTCTAACTTCACATACCCTACAGTAAGCAGATCACCTATTTATGAAAATACAGCTATCAAATCAATGATCTAGTCACATGAAGGCCATATCTGTAGTGTAACTTTAATGGCAGCCCCACATTCAGTTAATAACAATACCAGTACATGATGTATTCAGTCACTGTGATAAAACTAGAATCGCATAGTAGTGTATACAGGTATGCTACACAGATAGGAGTGTACTGACACCTCAGAGCCACAAATGCAGATGGATGGAGCTGGTCATACTCAATGCTTAGGGTAATACTAATACTGACATCCATTGCATAGGCAGGATGGTCTCACACATGTGGCAATGTCATTTGACCATCTCCACATTCCAGACATGGAGAGGACTAGTGATGGGAGATGTTCATCCACTGACAGTAAAGCATGCCAACACATCTACTATCTATACTCAACCAGGGTGCATAATACCCATTTCCAATAGACGATACACAGTATGGCAATACAACAATGTCACATTGCCTGCAGTGAGGCACATTATCCCAATTAAGCCCAGCCAAGTGCCAGGATTCAGTCAGTAGTCACCTCCTTGTGGCTGCTGTGCTGCCCTAAAATGCCCATCCACCTCAGGGTGGGCCACTGCCAAAATGGGGACTAGTAGGGGGGAGGGGGTCAGGGTCTGACAGGCACCCCTCCCTCATTGGAAGGACACCCCCATCTGGGCCTCTGCGTTCTTTCGGGCCCAGCGTCTCAGGTCCTCCCATCTCTTTCTGCAGTGGGTGATCCGCCGGCTGTGGACCTCCAAGGTCTGCACTTGCTTGGGGATGGCATACCAGATCCCTTCCTTCTGATGGGCGTTCTCCTGCATGGATGACACAGACAGAAGGAAAAAGTCAGGTACACATGCCCCATACCAACAGCAGTGGACAGTACACATCAGACTCACCAAGTGCCCATACGTGCCCTTCCTCTCGGCTCACCCGCCTCTACTCCATGCCCCCTTCATGCATGTACTCCCTCCCCGGTAGACTTACCCCTTACAACATCACACACACCTCTATTACACATGACTATGGTATTGGGCTCACCTGTTCCTCTGGTACCCCATGGAGCTGTCCATACAGGGGCAGCACCCTGTTCACGAACTTCACCAGGCCCTATCACCTGAAGGATGTGGAATTTTGGCTCCCAGAGACAGGACACAGCAGCTCAGCTCATGGAGGTCTTGCTTGCAAGAGTGTCAGGCATCAAGTGAGCAAGGTGGTAGAAAATGGCGATCATGACTGCCACTTACACGACCGTCACCGCTGGCGCCGTGGCCCCAATCCCCCATAGGCAGCAATGTTATCCAATGAGAAGCTGCACAGCGGTTGCGACTGCCTACCGCCATGACGACATACGCCGGTGGACTTAGGTCACTTCCAACTGCCCTGTGCAGCAGGCCAGGCAGATGCCATTTTGTGTACATATCATGCCTCGCAGTCCCTAAATAAGTGCATAACACATTTGTGTGCAAACTTTAGAGTAGGCCTATGTTGTGCCATCATAGCTTAGCCTATACATGTGATATGCATGTCACTGTGACGCTTCAGCTTGCCCATAATGGTATGTGTTAGTAGTGTGACGTATATCTACAATGTTTGGTGTGTGTGATGATGACAGGTACTGCTTACAAGTGTGAAGTACTCATCACTCAGTACATTCTCTACTCTCTATCCTAGATACCATGAGGAGATTGAGACATTCACCTGTGTACGACCACCAGCCTTGCAATTATGGAGGACAGGCATATCATCCAGACCTATCGTCTGAATTTTCAGACCATCATGGATCTATGTGACCAGTTGGAGCCTGATCTCTTGCTTGCCATACACAATCCCTATGCCTTCCCTCCCACAGTATGTCCTGTTAGTACTACACTTTCTTGCAACTTGGTCATTTTGGAATACAGTGGGCTTGACAGCAGGGCTGTCACAGCCAATGTTCAGTCTTGTGTTGAAGGATGTACTGTGTGCTTTATTGAAACACCTGGACAGCTACATTAGGTTCCCCCAACATTGAGATTTGGCCTATGTGAAGGCGGACTTCTATGATGTCAGACACATCCCTCATGTGATGGGAGGCATAGATGGCGCCCATATTACCTTGGTCCCTCCCCGTGCCAGTGAACAGGTGTACAGGATCAGGAAGAACTACCACTTGATCAATGTTCAGGTGGTGTGTCTGGCAGACTAGTACATCTCACAAGTTTCTAGGATCTGTGCATGACTCCTACATTCTGAGGAACAGCAATGTCCCACACACGATGGCAGGACTACACAGAGAGGGCGTGGCTCATTGGTATGTATGCATTTGGATGTGTGTCTCTGTCATGGCACCTGTCATTGCAATCTTCCCTGTGGCTGTACCTGCATTTTAACAGGTCCTTCCTTTATGCACACAGGTGACTCTGGCTATCCTAACCTTCCCTGGCTGTTGACACCAGTGAGGTACCCTGCCATAAAAGGGAACTCAGTTTCAATGAGGCCCACAGCCGGACGAGGTGCGTAATCCAAAGGACATTTGCCCTTCTGAAAGCAAGGTCCAGGTGTGTGGACGTCTCTGGAGGTGCCCTCCTCTACAGTTCCCAAAAGTTTATGCCAGACCATGGTTGTCAGCAGCATGCTCCACAATCTTGTCCTGAAGCGTCAGATACCATTGTTAGCTGATGATACGGAGGCTACTTGAGCAGTGGCTGGTGATGCAGACATGGAAAGTGATGAGGAGGCAGATGAGGATGGTGCAGCTGACTCTAGGACTGAGCTCATCAATCAGTTTTTCCAGTGACATACAGGTATGCTGACTGTGTATTTGCAAGTGATGTGTATTCACATTGATTGCTGGCAATGGTCCTCCTGATTAGTTTCATCAGTGGTGTTGTAATCTGTTCCTATCTCTGTGTGTGTTTGTGGAGGTGAATGCTTGAATGTAAGGTGCTGAGTTTACATGTATCTTATCTTACATGTGAACTCACTGAAGGTAGGTAGATTTGCATCTCCTATATACAGACCTGTGTTGAGCTGTGTGTCCTGCATTCTCCTGTCCTCATGTTATTCCTCCCACTGACTGTGTTCTATAAATCAGTGCCTCTGCTACCTATGGCTTGAGGCATTCGTGTTCATTAGCCGTTGGTAACCGTATACAGAATAGAGTTTTGATCATGATAGATGGCAGGTACAGTGCATTGTCATGTATTTCCTGTGCCTGGGGATGTAGAAATGTCATCTGTTTTGGCCTGCTTTTGTAGCAATCCACACTGGGCTGTATAACTATGTACTGCACATGTGCTTTGTGTGGCACAATGCCTTCTATCCAGACGTAACACTGTTTCTTGGTCTCTATTGCAGGTTGGATGAGTGAATTTACTGTAGTGTGTGTGCCTGGGCTAGTGACTTCCTTACATCTGCCCTGGGACATAACTGTTGTACTGTGTCTCCTGCAGAGGAGGCCTCCTTCTGCTGTCCATTACACAGCATGTTGGTTTGGTACTAAACATCTGTACGTGTTAAAAAAAAACACATGCAGTTGATGCAATCAATAGTGTTTACTGGGCATACAGGGGATGTGTGAACAAACAATCTATGGTGCCCATAATGACAAACAGGTGATGAGTGGGGTCATGGTAGTTGTAATCATCAGAGTAGGTGGCACATTTGTAGGTAGCACAGTTCCAGTGTTCAAGGGCCATGGGAAAATAGAGTAATGTCATTGAACAGTCAACAAGTTGGCTCAGTGGCACACAAGGGAGAGAAATCAGTGGAGTTTCACTTCCTGGCAACACGTTTGGTCTTGGCATCTGCTCTAGCCGGATGTCTGGGTGGATGACCACATTTGCGGGGGTTCATTAACTACAGAGGGAGGGGTCCCTCGCAGGGCCTCCATTGTACTAGCTGCCACAGATGTGGAAGGTTCAGATGCTATGTGGCTAGTGGAAGGGGCCTGCTGGTGGGTGAATGAAGCACACAGGGTGATGTTGAGGTCCCTGAGCACCCCTGCAATGGAGGCCATGGTGGCACTGTGGACCTGCCACTGCTGCATGACCTCCTGGTGGTATTCCCTCTGCAGGCTTTGGTTTTCCCCCAACATGGTAATGATCTGGCACACCTTGTCCTGGGATTGTTGGTATGCTCCCATGCCTTGGGAGATGGTTTGCTGGTCAGTTGACTCCCTTGGGTGCCCATCCTCTGGCCCACAGGTTCCCTCCCACACCACCTGCCCCTGTGTCTGTGCCCCCGGCATGGTGTGCCCAGTCCCAGTGTCACCAGGATCTTCATTGTATTGGGTGTGTGGGGTCAACTCAGGACTCTGCACTGTGGGACACACTATTGATTGAACTGTCCTTAACATACAGGTTTTGGGATGAAGGGTTGGTTGTGCTGTTTGATGCTACAGGGTGGGGGGTTTATATAGGCAGGGTGATGCAGGGAGTAGTGGACTGACCACGTGTCCCAGATGGCCCAGGTAAGTCGTTGATGTCCAGACATCCAGAGGCCTTGTCCTCACTGGGGCTTTTATCCTGAACAGGGCTGTCTGTCTCTCGTGTCCTCTCCATTGTTGCAGTGGCATGGGTACCGGTGGATGGAATGATAGAGAGCTACAAGGTGGACGTGTGCTTGGTTATCTCTTTGTCCAATGCATACAGTGACTTGATATGATTCCCAGAAATGGCAATGACAGATGCAGCACTGCAAACATTGTTTGTGGATAGTGGATTGTGCAATGTGTACCATGCTCCATTGGGGATTGGTGTCACTCTTGGTAGTAACTTTTGGTGGGTGGGTTCAGGTCCTATGTGATGGTTCACATGACAGGTGTGTCCTGTTTGTTCGTGGTAATTCAGGCTTACTAGATGTAAGTGGGGATGGCTGTACTTTGGAGCATGGTGTCCAAGTGGGAGGAGGATATATGTGTATGCATGGTAACTTATCCTGTCTGGTGCAAGGAGTTTACCTTTTTACTTTCTAGCCCAGGCTCAGTCCATTTCAGGGTTGTTGATCTGGATAAGTGGCTATTAGGTTTGGTGACAGTGCTGTGGCTGTGTATGGCCTTGTTTGGCATTGTGTAGTGCCATTGCATTGCTGTCATTGCCATGTAGTGGTCCTCAGGCGAAGCATCCAGTTGGTGTAGCTAGTGCAATAGTCATACATGCAAGAGATGTGCTGTGAAGTGCCAATTGCAGGTTTTGATGTAGACGGGCTAGTGCATTGTGAGAGTCATAGTAATTGTTATTAGCACTGCTATCTGTGCACCTGCCATGGACTATGTGGGCTTTGGGACTAGGTGGTGGTGTGACATGCAGGAGTGGGGCATTAGGTGATTAGGTGGGAGGTATAGTGGGAGATAGAGTGAATTGGGGAGTGTTTGGGTGGTGAGGAAGCATGCTGGACAGAACTAATTTGTGCCAGAGAAGTGGTAGTTGCTTACCAAAGTACAGTCCTCAGGGTATTCCAGTCAGGCCCTCTGGATGCAGTATGTCCAAGACCTTCTCCTCCCACGATGTGAACTCCAGGGTGGAAGATGGGGGCCCACCGCCAGTCTTCTGCACAGCAATTTGGTGTCTCGATGTCATGGTACACACCTTCCCTGTAGGTCTTTCCAGTCCTTCCTGATGTCCTCCTTGTGCGTGGATGGTTGCCTACTGAGTTCACCCTGTCGATAATTCTCTGCCATAACTCAATTTTCCTGGCGGTGGATTTTTGCTGGACCTGTGCTCCAAACAGTAGTGGCTCTACCCTGACAATTTCATTGACCATGACCCTCAACTCATCGTCTGTGAAGCATGAATGCTTTTGACGGGATATGGTGGTGGTTGTGCTGTGGGTGGGGATGGGTAATATGTGTGTAAGGGTGCAGTGTAGGATGCTTAGTAGGGTGGGGGTGTTTCGCTGTCTGTGAATGTGGTTGTGGGTTGTGTGGGGGTGTGTTATAAAGTGCTGTGAGTAAGTGTGTCTAGTATGTGTATGTGTGTCAGGTGTGGGGTATTCGAACAGTCCAATGTGTTGTTCTATTCTGTCTGAAGTGAGTTTTGAGCACAGCGGTTCATTCCGACAATGGCTTTCTGCCTTGGAGGGACCACTTTAGTGATCTGTGGCTCGTAATGTGGTGGGTGGAAAGTTGTTGGGCTGGTGGTGCTGGTGGTAAAACCGCCTCTTTTCAGCCCTCTTGTGTCCTTGTGGTGTCGGATTTTTGGCTGTTTAGTGGTGGTCTTCAGAGTGTGACTGGTAATGCGGTGGTCTGATTACCGCCAACATGACAGTCTTTTGGCAGCCGCCACTGCAGTGGTTTTGTGAACAGATCGCCAAAGTCATAATGAGGCCCAGAATGTTCAATTAGTTTAAAGAAATCAGAAGGAATATCTTGACTCCAGGAGAGGGTATATACTCAACAATTCAAGATAGGAGATTAAATATGCATAAAAATTCCCAGTCATACAAGAAGGGGTGAAATTAAATATACTGACCCTATGGTTATTGATACGGTTTGTAGAAATGCTGTTAGAGTCAACATGAGAAATTGGTGGAATATGGGGAAAGTGGTAAATGGCAAACATATAACCATATGCGTAACAACCTAACGACACATCCAAGAGAAAGTGATGAAGGGAATCATTTGACAAGTTCTCAAACATTGTCTGACATTGATTCTGTTGTTCACAGAAATTGTCAACTGTGCAGGTTGCCTATTAGATATCACTAATACCCAGTATGCCAACTATATTTCAGGTATGGTGCAAAGTCAGCTTCATTGTGAAATGTTAAGTTGAAAAATTTAAAATAAAATTGTTTTTCAGGGCATATTCCACATAGTCAATACCCCTGCAGATATTTCTTCTCCTTGTGGACATCATTTTTATATTATAGGATGATGTTTCCTAGGATTTATACTTTTTTTTTTTTTTTTTAGGGACAGGAAAAGATAATGTACTGTTCTAGTATAGGTCATTACCAAAGTAACTCATGCTAAAATAGTGATGTCAACTTGTCTGTGATGTAATTGTGTTCCTAAGTGGAATGTTGAAGGAGAACTTAAAAAAATGATGGCAGTTGCTAGTGAGCATTTGCCTGATGGTGATGGCTTTATGAAACGCTACTCTGGCGCAGTCTCTGTATCTTCAACAAATACTTATTCTTCAAAGGTTATGAAGTGGAGCACTTACTACTCTCTACCCACACAAGTAAGTTACCATTTATACTGAGAGACCTAGACGAATGGTAGGTTATGGGAAATGCGTGACTCCACATAGATTCCAGAGCTTTTCATCACAGAAGTCAAATGTGTTTTTTTGTCAAAGTTTGAGGTTTGAAAGGTCTTTTGGGTGAGGAAATCTGGTGAGAGCCACACAAGTCATCCCACCCAGGATTCCCCTGGGTGTCTAGTTTTCAAAAATATGCAAGCTTGATAGGTTTCCCTAGCAGCTAGGGCCCAAAATTCATGGTTACCCAGACTGCAAAAATAGAGTCAGTTTTCAGTAGGATGTGTCCATGTTGCATTTTGGGCCCTTTACTGTACCGGGCACTAGGCCTACCCACACAAGTGAGGTACCATTTTTATCGGAATATCTGGGGAAATGCTAACTGGTACAAATGTGTGGCTCCACACAGATTCCAGAAGTTTTCCTCACAGAAATGTGAGGAAAATCTGAGTTTTAGTCAACGTTTGAGTAATGCAAGGGCTTCTGGGTATGATTGATCAGGTGAGAGCTACACAAATTACCCCACCTTGGATTTCCCCGGGTGTCTAGTTTTCAAAAATGTACAAGTTTGCAAGATTTTCCTAGAAGCTGGCTCAGTTAAGGCTCAAAGTCCATAGGTACTCACATTGCAAACAAGGGTCAGTTTTCAGTAGAAAAATATGATGTGTCTGTGTTGCATTTTGGGCCCTTTCCCGTCACGGGCACTAGGCCTACCAACACTAGTGAGGTACTATTTTTATTGGAAGACATGCAGGGGCACAAAGAATGAGAACAAATGTTATTACCAAGTAGGATACTCAGTATTTGTGCCTTCCAAATGTAAACCTGTGTATTAGAAAAAACAACTTTTGCAAAATGCCATCAAATTCACATGCTAGTATGGGTACCCACAAATTAAGAGATGTACAAATACCTACTGCTACTAAACTCAGCATCTGCTGTAAATTTTAGAAATACATAGTTTCCATTCATACCCATTTTTCCACTCTTTAAATTTCTTCTGATCTTTACTTTGTAGACAATGAAAAACCATTGTAAGGTGCAGTTCAGTTGTTGCCTCATGGTACCTCCAGTTCCTGGAGAACCCACAACCATATAGATCTCTGCAACCTGAAGTGTCTAGCAGGAGTAAAGGTATTTTGCTTTTATAAATTGCCTATTGTGACAAGAAGTTGCATATCAAAACACTGTCACAAATGGCTATTTTTTCCTGCTCAATTTCAATATGTGTTTTTATTTCAACAGTTAGCTTATTTGGAAAAACCTTGAGAGATCTACACAAATGATGCCTTGCTGATTCAAATTTGTTCCTACTTTTTGGAAATGTATAACTGTCCAGTGTAATCCATCGGTTTAATCCCTGTTTACACAACAATCTGGAAGTAGGGTTGAAAGCACAAAAATAAGGACAATTGGGAAAATACCTAAACTGTGGTAATAACTTATCTTTCTGGTTCAGCTCAACATGTTCCTAAAAGCTGGGAACACCTTAACCTTTCATTGATGCCATGTTTAGGGAAAAAAGAGACACTTTTTTTCGGGGTACTAGTTTGCCTATTTTTCCCGAAAAACCCACAATTTAGCTAAATTTTGGCAATTTTCTTGATCCCCTCCAGGGAAGTCCACAAACCCTGGCTACCTTCCCAGGATGTTAGAAAAAAGGACACAAATTTGGCACTGTTAACTTATGTGGAACAATCACAAACTAAAGACAAATAGACCAAAAAGGGCTTAGTATTCTAGAGGGAAATGGCCTAGCAGTGAAAGAGTTAATTTTTCTTCCCTGAAATGTTGATTTGTTGTCTGTTTTGATACTGTTTTGATCTCTATCAAGTTCTAAATCCATACAGAACTGAACTACTTACCTCATGTGTGGCACTTTCGATCTCTAGCAAAAAACATAGGCGATATTGATATTTCCAATCCTGAACTTAGGGTCTGACTTAGATATTGGCAGATGAGTTACTCTGTCATAACAGTCACGGATATCCTGTCAGCGGAAATCCTAATCCCATTATATCCACTCTGTTGTGACAAAGTAACCTCTCCACATTTATTAAATCAGGCCCTACGTTCGGTCTTTTCGAATATCAGATCATGCCCTTCAGCCTCTATAAAATCTCTGCAACATTCCAGTCTTTTATGGATGACATCCTAAAAGGGTACTAAGGTGTATTCTACATTGTTTATATTGACGATATTTTAATTTATTCCAATACCACTCTGGAACATCTACAGTTTGTCAGGCGGCTCTTACAATGTCACAAGCCTATGATGTCTTTGCTAAGTTGGAAAGGCGTCTGTTTCATGCGGCAGAAATAGAATTTCTGGGGAATATCATCATCCTCAAAGGAATGCAGATGGACGACAGTTAGGTGCAACTAAATGAACATTGGGCTTCTTCTTCTATGCCGAATTTGCTTCAAAACTTTTTAGGATTCACAAATGTTTACCTGTGATTTATTTGAGAATTTTCATCAATAGTGCACCTTTAACCCTTGATTTGCCTTTGCGAAAAGGAGTCCCTTTGAAATGGACACAAGAATCAGAAAGTGCATTTAAAAAGCTAAAAGAATATCATCCTAATGTAAACCTACCTTCCCTCTAGAAGTGTATTCTTCACACTACACTGAGGGTGGAGTTTTGTCACAAAGACTCCCAGAACGATCTTTATGAAAGAGGATAGTTCATATCACTTCCCAAACTTCCCTCAGCATTAAAATTGGCCCAGGTGTTTCGCAAGACTATGTTAGACTACATGGCATTCCCAGAGTATTATTAACTGATCAAGGAACACAGTTTACCTTACATGATTAGCAAAATGTATGTGCAAATCTTAAAATTGATCCCTGACTATCCTCTAGCCGTTACCCTGAAACAAATGGCAAGACTGAATGCTTCCATCAAATCTTAGGGAAGTATTTTTGGTGCATGGTTATGCAGCAGGGCAAATATTGGAATATGAATCTCTGGAAGGCAGAATTTGTATGTAGCAACTCGGACCACTCCACCCTAGCAGCCTCTGCATTATATTGCGAAAATGGGTTACACCCCAACATGCTTCCTTTTGAAGTGCCTAAAACATCCCACCTCCATCTGTACAGGAACAAGTAGAATTTGAATAATCACAAAGAACACTTAAAAGAAGCCCAAATCAGAACCAAAACATAAACCGAAAAAAAAAGATGTACCAAAGAAACAGAGTATAAAATTGGAGATCTAGGGGGTCATTCTGACCCTGGCGGTAAAATCCGCCAGGGCCAACGACCGCGGGAGCACCGCCAACAGGCTGGCGGTGCTCCCTTGGGCATTCTGACCGCGGCGGTACAGCCGCGGTCAGAAACGGAAAACCGGCGGTGTACCGCCAGTTCTCCGCTGCCCTGGGGAATCCTCCATGGCGGCGCAGCTTGCTGCGTCGCCATGGGGATTCCGAGCCCCATACCGCCATCCTGTTCCCGGCGGTTTTGGCCACCAGGAAGAGAATGGCGGTATGGGGTGTTGTGGGGCCCCTGGGGGCCCCTGCAGTGCCCATGCCAATGGCATGGGCACTGCAGGGACCCCCGAACAGGGTCCCACAAAGATTTTCAGTGTCTGCCATGCAGACACTGAAAATCGCGACGGGTGCAACTGCACCCGTCGCACCCCTTCCACTCCGCCGGCTCCATTCGGAGCCGGCATCCTCATGGAAGGGTGTTTCCTGCTGGGCTGGCGGGCGGCCTTCTGGCGGTCGCCCGCCAGCCCAGCGGGAAACCCAGAATACCCGCGGCGGTCTTTTGACCGCGCAGCGGTATTCTGGCGGGATAAGGCCCCTAGTCTGGCTGGCAACCAAACATTAAAATATACATGGAAACCAAAAATTCAAACTAATGTTTTAGGACCATTACCTGTTACTGCAATAATCAAACTAGAAGTGGTGAAACTAAGTGGCTTAGTTATAAGGGGCTTGTTCTGCCATTGCTTCATTTTTTTGATGCATCGGGGGTGCTGTGCTAGCTCCATATTTACAAAGTGACGCATTTGTCCAAATGATTCACATTTCCTGGCCCGTGTAAAAAAAAAACTACATGGGATCTGGCTGTGTCACATACATTTTAATAATGTAAAGTGGGCGTTCCATTGGAAAAAGTCACAACTGACGCAGGGATATTTACAAGAATTCCCTCATTTGACGCTTCTTCAAGATACCTCAAGCATAGCCTGCAATGCGTCAGAATTCCTATGCCACCAAAACCCAGGCGTAAGGAGTGATGCAGTAGCTGTAACACAGGAATCTGTCCATTTGAAGTCACTTCACACCCTGGAAATTGTCTGTTTTGCATCTCCCCACTGGTTGTAGTAGGTCTACATATGTGCCAACTATGTTGTAGGACCTCTTCACCAACCTCGTACTATGGCACCTATGATACCATCATCCACTGCAGCAAGGATGTGTGACGTTGTGTACTTTTAACAAAGGACTGGCCAGGATTTTCACTTCTCCATGGAGGAAGAGGTCCCCAAGTCCAGTTCTGCGCACTCCATAACACAACAGGTAAGTACACACATGAGGAAGGTAATACATGTTTCCACTTCACAATCCAGCCTATACTTGTATTCACTTACATTACACTTTCACTCACTGTGTCACACCTGCTCATGTCTCTACATACACAACAGTAGACTATGACCACTGCAATGTGACATATATCCATACTGCATACATTTCCTCACATCCAGGACAAATGTAAAAGTGTAGAAGGTGATATTCAACCATTTTACAGTATTTTACTCTGGTCCTCACACATTAGGCTCCATTCGTCAATCTGAACTGACCAATCTCCTCAGATTTCTTTATGCATTGCTGAAGTTGTGTCAATTCTGACACCAACTTCATCAATGAGTCAGTTTTTGAGTGGATGCCCTGAAGCATCCTTCCCTCGGATGTGTCAGTATTTCTGACTCTATGCCATGGAGTGCTGTATTGTAAATATGACACATCCATGGCATCTTCATTTTTTTTTCCTGCAGTGCAAGTATTTCTGATGCATCACTGGCGCAATGCAGCAATGCCTCAGTTCTTGTAAATGAGGCCCTAAAACTGCCACCTACTCTTTAAATTTACCCAGTGTTCTATGTTTGTTTGATCAGATTGTGCCATCCAGAGATTCAATTGATCAAACCACTAAAACCAGATGAGATAGATGGGGAACAAGAAGATGAGGTCAAACAAGTATTTGATTTCAAGATTGTAATGGGTCAACTATATTATCATGTGGACTGGTTGGGATTCAGGCCAGAAGAAAGATCATGGGAACTTGCAAGTCACCTCCTCTATGCTATTTGACAATATATCAGTAAGAAAAACCAAATAAACCTGCCCAATTGGCAGGGTGGCTGTCATTGAGAAGAGGTACTGTCATGACCACCCATATGTAAAGTTGTTAAGGAACACACATACCTCTACAACTTCATGGTTATCACATGAGTAGCCACTCTGTACACATTTGGACATCTATGGTTCAGGAACAGAAAACTAGCACAAAGCTAAGCGGTGATGATCCAATAAATAGGCCCATATTTATACTTTTTCAGTGCTGCATTTGCGTTGTTTTTTGGCGCAAAAGTGGCGCAAACTTACAAAATACAATTATATTTTGTAAGGTTGCGCCACTTTTGCATCAAAAAATGCCGCAAATGCAGCACTAAAAAAGTATAAATATGGGCCATAATTTCTAGATTAGGGGTGACCACAATGACTCCTCGATAGCTAAATTTATGGCCTTTTGGTGCCAGGTCTAATGGGAAAGTGTTTCCTATGCAGAACATTGTGGAAACTTCCAGAACATTGACATATGGTGCAAGGCCTCTTGGGAAAGTGTTTCTGATCCAGAACATTGCAGAACTTTCCAGAACACTGCGCAGACTTCAACATTGTCGAAACATCCAGTACATTTTGGAAACAAGGGACATTCATTTCCTAATTAACATGCACTGATTAGGAAACATTTCAAAGCAAGAGACAGCTGAAATAAAGAAACGTTTGACTGCTGAAAAACCACTGCTCCTCATTAGTCAGAAATGTGGGCACATACGACGCCCCAGACTCCCAAGTTAAACAAGCATTTTCAATGCAACGGGTCTCGCATTTGCTCGAGTTAGAGCTATTAGCGTTGTAAACTCCTAACCGGACTTAAAACACAGCGCGATCGTGCTGAAATTCAAAACGGAAAAACCGAGCATGATTGCTCTATGTAAACACCAGCGCGATCACGCTGCGTGGAAAATAATCAGATAAAGTAGTCCGGAAACCTGGCTGAAAATATGGAGCCTCAAATGGTTTCAGTAGTTTACCGGTGCTGTGTAGGTGGGCTAAACACCAGAAGAGGCATGACGTATGCATGCCTTTCACAAATGAAAGCAAGCAGGTTTTAAAAAGCATGCCCACGAACCAATGAAAGTGACTGACGTGACATTGGCATGGTTGGGAGCCCAAAGAGAGATTGCAGCATGTGACGGAGCGCTTTGCACTCGCCCATAAAAAATTATGCTGTATCATTCCCTAGGCAAAGCCAATGGTTCAAAAAGACAAGATCTATCAAATTTACTAATTCTTGTTTTTGTTTTATGTAGCTTTCAGTGCGTGGTTGCAACATCGCAACTCTATTGCTAGTTGCTTGCTGTGTTTATGATCCTTTTGTGTGCTACTGATTCCGCCATAATATCTTAACAGTGAAATTAGTAGAGATCAAAAAAGGCAATATGAAGAAGTGTGGGAAAAGGCCACAATGTAAGCATCTACAGTCTCTGTTGCTGGGGCTCCCTTTATTACTCATACTCAGCTTACATCTTTCTCTGTAGCTGTGAGACGGCAACGTTTTAGGTGCACTCCACCATATTTTGCTGGGGTTTTATTTATGTCGTTGGCTCAATATTAACTTGAGTTCTTATGTGGTATATCTGTTTTGTGTTTGTGGAGAAACTTGAGTGCCTTTGTTCCATATGTGCATGATGAGTGTGGCTGAAGGATGCTCAGAGTGATGTTAACAGCGCAGTATCTTATTTCTTTAAGTTGAGGGCAGTGTTAACTTACACTACTGCTATTTGTGCTGTTATTCCTCTATGAGTGAAGCAGCACTGCTGCACTGCTGCTGATTATACTTGTCTGTTTTGAGTACCAAGCAGTAGGTTGCACTGTTTCTGCCCGTACAGTACCAGCTCTGTGAGCATAGAAAGATTGCACTACAGAGACTGGTGTTTGTAAGTATCTTATAGTATGTTTCAATCTTGCACTGAAGGAATTTGGGATCACATGTACAAAGCCTTTTTTGAGGTCGCAAACGGGCCTATTTGTACCAAACCCAAATGGCGATTCGGTAACCTGTTACCGAATCGCAATTCGGGTTTGCAATTCGATATTAAGAAGGGGCATCTTGAGAGTGTCCTTTTCTAATACCGAATCGCAGTGGTATGTATGAATGTTTTGCAAATGAAATGCGGTCACACAACATTTGCATTTCACCACCAATTTCAAATTGGTGGTAACCCATTCGCAAATTGGAAGGGTTCCCCAAGGGACCCCTTCCCCTTTGTGAATGTTTGTAAAAGAATTTTTGAAGAGCAGGCATTGGTTCCAAGCACCACTGCCTACTCCCCAAAAATTAAAAGAAAGCTTTTTTTTTTTTTTTTTTTTTTAAACGCATACCATTTTCCTTTAGGGAAAATGGACTGCATTTAAAAAAAATATAAGATTGCTGTATTTAAAAGCAGTCGCAAACCTGGTGGTCTGCTGAACCCAGCAGGCCACCATCCTTGTGATTTTAGCGATTTCCTAATGGGTTGCAAACCAAGACCTACCTCATTAACCCCTTCTATGCCACAAAATAAATTCTCATCCCACATACATATGTGCCAAATCCACATTGCAAAATTGCATGGTAACATTATTTATCTTGAAAATGAGATGATTGGTGTGTCAGTTGCACTTAAAGAACAGTTATCACATAAATTCAGTGGAAATGTGGGACAACAAAACTAAACTCCAGCTCTATTCCTTTCTTGCGTTTCATTATCTGTGTGTAACTGAATCCAAAATGGGGTTCCCAAATTCTCTCTTCTAACACTGCACCAAAACAATTTATTGTGCTTCAGATTCTCGAAATATTCCCAGCACGTGATATAAAATGACCTAATTCACGGAAAGTATGAATGCCTCATTTTATTTAAAAAAAACGTCAATTGTGTAGTGTAAGATCATTTGTAAACCCACCATACCCGTGTGTTTAAATGTGAACCTCTATAACTCAAAATAACCCACCTTAAGGCCATTGAAGAAAGGAGGAACAGCATCCTAATATTGTCTAAAATGCATAAGAATGCATGGTGTCTTTTATGTAACAGTAAACACGGCATAGGACGGTGTGTAGTGTAAAACGTCATTCACAAGCACTTCATTGTGATGTAGGCACGCCTACATCAAAGTCCACAGGAGGCAACCTAACTATAGTAAAATGTAGTTAGAAATAATCTTGCGCTATTGGAAAGCAGTGTGCGCTGTTGAGGAAAACAAAAAAGGAACAGAATTATGCAGTTTAATTTAAAACTTTGCGATTGCAAAAAACTGCAAAACTTCTTTGCAAAATGGCTGCAGTATAGAAAAATAAAATGAGAGAGTCAATTAAGATGCATAAAATTTAAGATACATAGTAAATATATAGAAGATAGGTTTAAGATGCAATAATGAGTGACAACAAACTCAGCTAAATATACTTCATGCCTGCAACCTCATCTCCAGACCAGAACAGGACTGCTGGGTAATAACTTGTAATTTGCCACAAGCTTATACTAGTGTTTGCAAATCGTTTGTCATTTCGAATTCGTGCACAAAATAAAGGAGAGGAATGCTGTGCAGGTGGCGTATATAATGGTTATAAAAATCTCCAGTAATAAGAGTTTTTTGCTTGGATGCGAAATACCGGGTCAAATATACTTTACATAAAATAAAATGTAAAATATAATTTACTTTATAAATGATTAGCAATGCAAGTTTACTAACAATGCCATTTTTGTAGTAAATACATCGACTGTTTCTGACTGAGCTGACAGCTTTTGCCCTAAATAGTGAAGTCTCCAATATTTCAAAAGGTACAAATACATTGTTCTGGAATCTAATAGAAAAGATTTCTGCAGATGCCGGTGGCTGTTTTTGCACAGGGGTGGAATATTTATTTTAGTCAATGTACGCAGGAGTAGGGCATATTCCGTAATACGAAGATCAGTATAAACCCTATAGCTATACATCTCAGACATAAGGTGACTTATTGACACCCACTTGTTGTGTCTAGGACTTAGGAGCTCAAGACAGACTTGGAAGACTGCGACAGCGGTTGTGTTAGAGAAGGTCCCTTTGGGATCCTTTACCGTTGCTTGGAGTGGGATGGCATCATGGCACGATTTAAACAAATGTTTATTAATAGGTATGTACTGCACAGACAGTGACTGAATATACATTACCTGGCAATCCTGTGAGTAGGTCTCACCTCGGTGTGATGTGTATAGCATATGCAGTAGTGTGGGCTGAAGAGAGGTGGCAGCCGGGCCCCTGTGCTGACCACGCACATTGTGGAACAGGTGTATTTCACATTTTCTGTTTATAAAAAGCATTCCTTTAATACAAATCTCGATTGCACGCACTGAAAAGATAACGCTGGAAACTAAACAGCTTTTCGTGTGTTTTTGTCAATAGAAAGATGTCTGGTGTTGAAAACGCACCACCTTTTCATTGGACAATTGTTAGCGCAGTCAGAGAATTCATGCGCATTACTCTTTCACGATCATAAATTGACTGTCCGTAAACCCAAAATGTAGCCTTAAATTCGGGGACTTCCCTTTTTCCGCATAGCATGCAAATCCAAGACAAGTAATCTCCTACATGGATAGCGCTTCCTCCTGGAAGAAGGGGCGGCATTACAGCACTAATGTGCTCACAATTCATTCACACATGTTCTAAGTACGAAACGACGACACAAAACATACATTCGTGTTAGAGCTAATAGCATTGTAAACGGAGACGGCAAAAGTGCAATTATCTACGTAACCGAAAAAAATGCACTAACTCTGTAACAGGGTTGATAGTATGCAAAGCGCTCGACTTCTGCCAAGCGAGATCGCGCTGCAAAAATAGAGAAAAAGTAGTCCCCAAACCGGATGGAAAACAGCGAGCCTCGCATATTTTCAGTACTTGGCTGGTGCGCTCGAGGAGGTCTAACCACCGGAAAAGGCATGACGTATGCGTGCCTTCGACTAATGAAAGCAAGCCGATTTTAATAGGCAAGCCCACGAACCAATGAATGCCACTGACGTGACGTGAGGGGGCTCTGGTATGGGCACAAAGACTTATGCACTTGCAAAGATTGACACGCGCCAATCCTTCCAGCTTTAGATGGAAGAATCCACATTTTTAAAGAAAAATGCTGTCTTTTAGCATGCACCCCATTAAAACGTCCTCCACTGCCACACAATTATAATTGGCTAATTAAATTCCCACAATGGTATACTCCGAAAATCCCTCTTAGTATTTCTAGTCACTGGCATGTATGAAGAGATACAAAGTGGCGGGGCGCCTGCACAATTTGCATGATGGAAATGTGGCTTGACAGCCGTTCTTGAAAGCTGTATGAGCAGCTTCAAATTCTACTTCTACTTTAAACATTCAGCTGTGTAACACAACTATTGCTACGGAGTCCTTTATTAAGAAGTGAACACTTTTAAGACAGCTTTAGGGGTTAAAGCGCCTGCTGCAACGTTCTAAGCATACCAATGGCATATGAGTGTGTAATCAGCTGGGTAGATGTTTGAGTCATTAAATTGGTTAGAACTGTGTAACAAAACTGCTTTTAAGGCCTACTTTATTAAGCCCAGATAGCTTTTTTAGGTAGGTGATTAAGCATCTGTTGTTAAGATCTAAGCGTAACCAGGACGTAAAACACTGTCAAGGTACCTCAAGAGATTAATGCGGGTAATGGATATGTGTGTCCAGGACGTTTGAATCAAAGTTAAATAGCTCTGAAAGATACTGTTCTTGCTTC
Source organism: Pleurodeles waltl (assembly GCF_031143425.1). NCBI lineage: Eukaryota > Metazoa > Chordata > Amphibia > Caudata > Salamandridae > Pleurodeles > Pleurodeles waltl. Next base: position 226,107,713 of record NC_090446.1, read on the forward strand.
AGAGTACCAGTGCTTAATTTGAGGCAGTGCTTGCCGGTGGAGCCACCAGCACTTATTTTTGGGTGCTGGCACTTATTTTTCCTCAACTTGCAGTGTCCTAGAGCAAGAGAGAAAAAAACCCACATAGGAGAAAGAAGGAAGAGAAAGGCGGACAAATGTTACAAAGGGAGAGAGCAGGAACTTACAAGACTGAGAAAAAGGGTCAGAGAGTGTCTGGAAGTGGATTGAAGAGACATGAGGTGGCTCAAGAGTATGCAGCCTTGGGATTTAGGCCCTGATTTATACATTGTTACATTAGCGTCATGGTTTGATGCAAAAGCGGAGCAAACTTACAAAATACAATTGAATTTTGTTCTTTTACGCCACTTCTGCGTCAAAAAAATGATGCTAATACGGCGCAAAAAAGTATAAATCAGGGCCTTTGGCTATCTCTTGCAACTGCAATGATTGAGGTTTGTTGTTGAGATTTGCTATTAAATGACAAACCAACTGATTAACAGCAACTGACAGGGAGCAGCGCGCTAGTGCTGGGGAAAAATGGAAGTGCACATCTGGTTGACAGTGAAGGCCGTGGACATGAAAACTGACTAGATCTTAATACCACCATTGGGGATCAGTGTTGCAGGTAGCAATCTAGGCTCACCATGTGATCCAGAGAACGGGCCTCCTAGAGACTGACTAATACCATAGACAGATATTTCTCTCAAAGAAAGGGAGATGATAAGGCTTGATGAGGGTGAGATGGTAGCTGTTGTTATCCAGTGAAGGAGTATGCCTAAGAGTCATTTGAAAAAACAAGTCCTCTTCTTGGGTTTCCCCTTGTTGGCTCTCATAGATGAAGAGCTCCAGCTCATTGTTGAAACCAGTTTCTACTTCTGAGTAGAATGAATTACCTGGGTATGATCCAAAAAGCAGCTCCGTGCCCTCAAAGGTAAACAAGGGCCTTATTCTGTGGAGAGTCTAATTTGTGAGATAAAATATCAATAGATCAAACAAAAAAGTGCTACATTTGAACAATTACTGACGATAGACAGTCAAATAAAGAGTAGTGAAAACCCATCAAATATATATGACTATCATGATCAACCACTTCGACTGCCAGTAGTTTTGATGAATCAGAGCACCAACCAGTCAATGTTATCCAAATGAGAAGCAGTCAAATAAATTGGAGCACCCATTGTCCGAATTAGTGAGAGTGCCGGTCAAACCAATTGGCCAAATTTATCAGAAAACCATTCAGTCATGTTAGAATGTCATTCGGCAAAACTGAAGCCACTGCAAATATGCTCCTCTACAGCATCTCATTTGAAGCTCAGACCTGCACAACTCCTCACCAACAGCTCAGAACTACACAACACCTGATGTATAATTAGCACCTGCACAGCTCAGAATTGCCAGCATCTCAAGAACAGCTCAGACCTGTACGGCATCTCCTGCACAGTTGGGTGTGCGCAGAACCTCATGCGTTGTTTTAGAATGGCCAATCTCGTTTACAGTGCACAACCCAGATGTGCATGGGTCAGACATGCGCAGTTGATATCATGCATCTCTTTGTAGTGTGGCGTATGCCAGTTAACACCTATAAGATAGTGTTCTGCATTTGTAATCATATTTATATAGCACTTACCACCCCTGATGAGGCGTTGAAGCACTTTTCGTTGAGTAGCACGCTACTCCGGAACCTAAGAGGAATTAGTAGTGGATTAGTATAGGGAGATATGAGTACAGTTTTAGTATTATCATGAGTTAACTTAAGCAGAGGATATGTGAGTTTGTTAGTTGGATTGACTAGAATAATGGAGGATAGAGGAAGGAAGAATCCAGAAGTGTTAATTGGGAGTTTATAGTAACAGCATGGGTTGGGATGAGTAAAGGAGAGATGGAGGAGAGAAGAGTCTGTGGAAAGGGTTATGGAGATCATAGTAGCAGGAGAGGATTTGGATGAGTCAAAGGTGAGATAAATGAGGGAGAATTTTGTAGGGTTGTTTGGGAGATCATGGTAGTAAACAGGTTTGGGTGAGCTAGATGTGGAAGAGGAGGGAAGAGCTTAGGTAGGATTTTTTTGGAGATGAAAGTAGTAGAGTGGGTTTGGGATGAGTCAGAGTGGCGATGGAGGATAGATTGATAGAGACATGACATATGGTGATGGGTAGACAATGTACAGCTTACAAGAGAGTACATTTATATTATTTTCATTTATTTATAATTATATTTATATAGGTATACTTTTTTAATCATTCTTTTTTAAATGTATTTATTCATTATTATTATTTTTACTTTAATTGAATTATTTATAATTTGAATTTTATTTATAGATTTTATTTTATTTATTTTTATTTAATATTTCTCTAATACAGTAGGACTAGAGTAATAGATAAATAGATATGTAAATACAGGGAATATATGTTCAAGCAAATATAATAATGAGTATACTAATATGAGAAGAAAAGTAGTATTGAATAAACACAGACTTTCAAGATTTGAAATATTTCTAGTTAATTATAAAGTGTACTTTTCTAACATATATTTCTTTCCTCAATTTTTGAATAGCGAAATGCTTATGATAATAAAACATCCGATCAGTGTGATATAAAAACAAGAGCAGGGATTCATAAGTATCTAATATGATAACTTATCTAGGAGCTATGCAATGATCTATGAACATGTTAAGCATAGAATAACATACACATATATATGTATATACACACACATACACACATGCATACACACACATATACACATAAATATATATACTTTCATATACAGATACATATTTCCTAAAGAACTATACATATCTAGAATATACACATAATCAGATTAAAAATATTTATCAACACAGGCATATGCAGTTCATTGCTGTTTGAATATGGTGGTTATGAAGGAAAAAGCCAACTCTTGAATAATCTTCTGAAGACAAGATAGTTATCCGTGGATCTTTTATTTGGGGATAATGAATTCCACCGTTTGGTTGCTTGAACGGAGAAGGATGTACCATCTATAGTCTTTTTCTTGTATGGTGGTGTTCTAAGGCGGGGTGCCAATCTTGAGCAGAGGTTTCTTTGTTGAATATATTTGGTTATTTTGTTTCTGATAAAAAGCAGCCTTGTTCCATGCATAGCTTTGTGGGTGATACAAAGCAGCTTGAAGGTGGATCCTCTGGCAACGGGTAACCAGTGTAGTGCTCTCAAGGCAGTTGAGGGCTTGTGGCTTTACAGGTAATAGTAGCCTGGCAGCGGAGTTCTGAATATGTTGTCGTTTTTTCATAATAGATAGAGGTGATACATGGTAGAGGCCATTGGAACAATCCTGTTTGGATAGTACGAGAGAGATAGTAGCCTGCACATTGTGTGGAAATCTGAAGTGGGGGAAGATGCGTTGCAGAATCTTCAAGGTGATGTAGATTGTTTGTGCTAAATTGTCCACTTGGGCATTCATTGTTAACTTGGAGTCCAGGATTTTTAACTTCCTCGGATAATTGAGGAGGTGGTACGAGATCGTCGGGCCAGGGGCACAGTGGGTCATAATTTTTCCAGTCATCACTTATGAGTATTTCCGTTTTGGAGGTATTTAGGCCCATATTTATACTTTTTTAGCACCGCATGTGCGTCATTTTTTGACGCAAAATCGGCGAAACTTACAAAATACAACTGAATTTTGTAAGTTTGCGCCAATTTTGCGTAAAAAAACTACGCACATGCGGCGCTAAGAAAGTATAAATATGGGCCTTAGTTTGAGATGGCTGCAAGTCATCTCCAAGTCATTTAAAGCAGGAAGGTCCTTAGAACCCACGTTAAATTCATTGACCGAAACAATTTTGGCTTCCTCATGAACTGCAACATCACAGCAAATTCCATACCTGTTGGCCAAGTATGGAAGAACGTGTAGCGCCTGCAAATTTCAGCAGCCATCTTTGCAGGGCCCTATGGAGGAGTGATGAGGCGGGTGAATACATGTTTACCAGTGAACTCAAAATACTGTTTTGTGTTGAATTGCAGCACTTTCCTAACTCTTACAAAACTACCTTTGAGGCATTTGTTGTCCATTCCATTTACTCTTATAGAGCTCATCAATGAGCCCTGATAACTGATAAGTTCCCATAAAACAAAGCAACGTCATATTTCTTAAAGTGTATTGTAAGCCTGAGGGAAATCTCAATGTTTCCAGAAGAGCCAGACCATCGAGAGACAACATTCAGGGTGTCTCCAGGTTCTCTCTTTGGCCTTTATGACAGGAAAGGTCTGCGTCACCAAATTTTTGGAAGTTACCCCTAAGTGAAGCAATACATTTATAAATATGCTTTCTTATTTATCCACGCCTCTAATAACTAACTTTTTTAGTTAACATAATTGTATCAAACAAAAGTTCAACTACTTCACACACTGCGGTGCTCAGTGTCTGATCCGTACTGCAGCAGAAGATCGCCATCAAGAGGAAAGTACAGTTAGGCAGGCTTATCAAGAGTCGCTGCTATTATTATGCTGAAAAGGGAAGGCTTGATTGACCCTATTGGGCTGCTAAAAAATGCACATATATTGAACTCAGCTAGTTTCTTTTCATTCCGTTGGTCGCAGCATGACATCAGTAGCAGTGGCTGACAAAAAAGATGCAGGGGTTCCTTCCTATTTTGTAGATAGAATAACTCCCCATTGGTTTTTCCCTTTCCACCTTCGGCGACATGAAATACTCTGTAATGATAACGATCGTGATGGCCAATTTCTCTGTGAATATGAATCCCAAGTGAGCTCGCGCCACTAGATGGATGCTTGTTCTTGATTGGCTCGTTTAGCTCTTCCGTGGTCTACACGTGCATCAAGCCCACGCGCTTCTTTCAGTAGGATTAAAAGCCAGGCTTAAAGGTCTGTACGATACAGGGGTGTACAGGCACACATATTGTGAATTCAACTGTGCTTTATACTTTGAAAAGTCACCAGCAGCTGCTTTTTATTTTCCTCTTCCTTTCAGTCCTTTTTTTTAAAACTTTATGCCGAACCCACATTTTATAAGTGCTTAATAGAGTCACTGATTAAAAAAAAAAAATTGTTTGTAATTTCTGTGGGGGAATGAATTGGCTGTTAGCTGTGGTTGGTAGGTTCAATTTACCCTTTCAAAAAATAATGCCCAGCAGACAGGCAAATGCAACCAACTCTAGAAAAGCCAATTGGACTGCTATTTTATCAGTGAAATTGTTTTTTCATTGATGGGCACGCTTTTATTTCTGATCAGATCAATAATTCAATATGAATACGTGTAAACACATGAATGTATAAGTTAATGGCTATATATTTGAATGGGTGAGTGCAAGGGTAAATGGCTAAACAACTGGGTGCGTTGGTAGTTTACAAATGAGTGAGTGAGTTAGAGTCAGTGAGTCAGTTATTGGGTGCATGCATGGGTAGATTCAGTCTGGTCATAGCAATCTTATAGGCCTCAGACGTAGTTATCATTGTATGAAATTGCCAAGAATTACCAGTATTATGCAAGTGCGAGCACTATATCACGGGTGGGCACCCAGTGCTAATGCCCACAACATACAACGAATTTCCACAACTATGACAGTACAAGCATTATACAGCAGAGGGCGCCATTGTACCATCAGTGCTGGTGTTATAGCAAGAATTACGAACATTGTGCCACAGTCAGCATTGTGATAGTACTGGTTTTGAACATGCCATGAATGGTCACATTTTGACAAATATTAACACCATTATGCCAAGAATCAGCATGATAATGGCTGGATCAGTATTTTGATAGAAGGGTGTCACCATTTCATGGGTAACCACAGAGAGCAACTGATGAAGCAGAAAAAGAAAGGCTAACAAACGCTTATATATATCATGTAACAAAATCGTATAAGGCAATGTGATTTTAGCAAAGAAAATACTGTATGTGGGAAAATGTGCCCACGGAGTAGTTCGCCATTATTATAAACAAGCTTAATTAATCATGAAGAATCGACAATGTAGTAATCCGTCATAATTGCAAATGTATTTTATGATTTTCTTGTTGAAACTGTTATATGCTTAGCTTAAACTTAGCAGAGGCTTTGGCCTAGTTGCCTGGTCTCAAATTTAACTGCGTGGTTTTCAATTGTATTAACAAAAACGTGCTTAAAGTTTGAAGGCTGTATTTTTCCAGTAGAAATGACTAATACACTTATCTCAAGGTTTCGTGCTATGCCAGTTTCATCCCCTATTGAAGCAAAGTCAGTTTCTGCAGGTGCAGACAATAAAGACACTGATACAGAAATAATTGACAAACTTTGTTGCTACTTGTGTTTCAAGACTCCAAGGACACCTTATGCATAAATGAGTGCTAAGAGAAAGACACTATTCATTGGTCAAAGAGAAACCACCCTATGGACCCTCCAATGGAAGACCCTGAAGAATTTGGAACGTTTCTTACTTAAACCCACCGGACAAAGAGAAGTCAGCCATTTTTTTTGATGCCACTTGAAGCAAGATTGAAGAAGCCATTTTGATGACTCTTTGATGCTTTTCTCTATCCCAGAGAGAGAGACTTTAAAGAATTCTCACCCAAGAGACTTTAACTTTAACTTCACCCCGTTTTGCCCCATTCTCCTTGCTGTTGCAGGGAAAATTTGCCTTAAACAACTTTGCCCCTTTGAATTTTGCCCCATGCTGATCGAACCGGTACCTGAAGGACGAAGACTTACCTTGAATGCTGATTGTAATTGGTAATTATAAAAGGATAATTGTATTATGCATTGTGTTTTCCTTCTTAGGTGCCAACTGCTTATTTTGACAGATCCCAAGCTAGAAGTTTTCTAAATTTGTGTTGACTAAATTCGTTTTGCATGAAGCCCCACATGCCAATGCTAATCAGAGGTTAGTTGAGGTATTCATTTGATGCACCGTGCTGAAATTAAATTCTTGTTATGCTGACCGATGTATGAAATTAGTAAAATTCAGTTACTCTTGTTAGTGATTTGCATTGCTATAGCCGAGTGCATAATAATCCAAATTTTGCGTAGATTGCGTTTCTTCCGTCGCTATGGACAGCTAGTAATGTTCGTATACGTATATCATTTGATTTTGAGACTTACTTATATTGAATTAGCTTTGTTAATATAGGGAAATAAACTCATTAACTTTTAATAAACAGGTGTGGTTATTCATGACTGAAAGGTCATGGTGTGTCAAATTACTGATTACTATTGATTCTGAATTTGTTGATTGATTATTAATTGAGTATTGGTTATTGATCATGAATGATTATGAATTATTGATTTGAGGGATCCGACTATTTTGGATGAGGAGAACCCAACTCGGTCAAAAGGGTCACCGACCTCCGGCGTGTCCAAGTATAAGTAATTTATAAGGACTGATCGCGCTATCACAACTAAATACAGCAACTATGCCAACGCGTGTGAACTGGGTGGCCGCAGCCATTTATACATTTATTTTTATGGGTTTATTTATATTTAGATGCTCACTTTATGTCACTAATGGATATCTAATATCGCTCTTACATTTCATATTTAAGTACAAATGTCTTCAAACAGTGAGTAGCTCATCGAAAGCACACACTGATGACAAACCATTGTAACATTAACTCTCTATTTCACACTTATGTGCACTTCCTTTCTGAACACTCACAAATGGCACTTCCATGCAACACACATGTCCGGATTTATTGTTCCTTTTAAATTGCCCAGGAACTCCAACCCGTAACCTCAACACGACACAATAACACACCAACAAATTACAAAAACACAGGGACAAAACACCACGTTATTATGGCTTTGTTGTATGGGTTTTATTATTGCTATGTGTTCTGCTGTGCTGATGTTTTTTTCATATTGCAGTGTGTACTTGAACTCCGTTGTGTTGTGTAGTAACTTTTGTGGTGTTGTGTGTTTTCATGATTTGTTGTGAAGTTATTAAAATTGTGAACTGTCGTATTGTCGTGGTAGGTGTAATTTGAAGTCATATCTTGGTGATGAGGGATAACAAAATGGCAATGCGGTGACAGTGGGTGCAGTCTGCTTGGTAGTAGTTTATAGTGTGGTGCTGTTATGTGAAAGAGGCTAAGTGGGAGTGCAGAACATAATATTGGGGTTTAGCATTGTGAAGATGGTACTCCAGTTCTCTTAGGGTGTAGTGCAGTGGTGGTGGTGATTATGAAGTGTGGTAATGTGGTGGTGATGCCAAACTAATGGTGCAGTGTGGTGTTTTTGTACTGGTGGATGGTAATTGCATGGTAAGGGCTAGAACTGTGTTGTTATTGCTTGGTCGTGTGATAGATGGGCGATGGAAGTTGTGCCTGGGAGTGTGGTTTTGTTGGGAGATCGTGGTGTTCAGGGCGGCACCGAAATCATGTATTTGTCGGTGTGGGTGCATGCCGTGGTACTTCTTTCATATGACGTGCAGGTACAGTGGTGCTGTGAGATGACAGTGCATTTGATAGTGGATGAGAAAATGGTGGTGGTGGGCGACTGAGACATTTTCTTGTGGTAAAGTAAGTGTGGTGAGAGGGCACAGATAACCTTTAAAATGCAGATGCCAGCATTTGTGGGGTGTCCTGGGGTCCCTGTAGTGGTGGGCACACTGCTGATTGACGTGTACTGGGGACAGAGGTATGGGCCTGCTGGGTGGGTGCTGTGGTGGTATTTCCTGAGGGGGGAGGCTCTGTGGTGGTATCGGACTGTGCCTGGGTAACCGACTGTCCGGAGGTCCTTGATGGGCCAGGTTGGTCATCCAGATCCAGGCGTCCAGAGCTGCTGTCATCACAGTGGGCCTCTTCTGGGAGGGGGCTGGATGTTGCAGGCACCTTCTCTCCGGTGACGTTGGCTGGGGGACCTGTGGGGATGTAAATGCAGTGTTATTGTTTCTGTGTGCGACATCTTGTGCATGGGTGTGTTGCCCTGTATGGTTGTTATTGCCCTGGCAGCTTTTCCTTGTGTGAGAAGGGATTTGGTGGGCTAGGTGATGGTCTCTAGTGTGCATGCTTTAGTGATTGTTGTCCATGCAGGTCTGTGATGGGTGTCCATGCATTGGTGTTGCATGCACGGCTTGGTTTTGGGAGGGGTGGGTTGTGATGGTGGGGTGTGTGTGAGGTGGTGAAGTGATGGGAGTGAGGGTGAAGGTGGGGGTATGTGATGGCATGCAGATAGGGGGGTGAAGTAGTAAACAGTTGACTTACCAGAGTCCAGTCCTCCTGCTATTTCTGCTAGGCCCTCAGGATGCAGTATTGCCAAGACTTGCTCCTTCTAGTTGTGGGGGAGGAGGTGGGGGTCCACTGTACTTCCATCAGGTGTCTTGCTACCACGGAACGCACCTTCCCCCGTAGGTCGTTCCACCTCTTCCTGATGTCATCCCTTGTTCTGGGGTGCTGTCCCTCGGCGTTGACCCTGTCCACGATGCTCCGCCATGGCTCCATCTTCCTAGCAATGGATGTCTGCTGCACCTGTGATCCGAATAGCTGTGGCTCTGCCCGGATGATTTCCTCCACCATGACCCTTATCTCCTCCTCCGAGAACCTGGGGTGTCTTGATAAAGACACGTTGGCTGGGGGTCAGGGGACATCATCCTTGTGGTGGGTGTAATGTTTGCTCACTTACCACTACCACCCAAGAATTAGATTTGGGAGAACCCTATACCTGGCAGTTAAGGATACATACCAATTGCCGTACTAAGAATTGTATCTACATGATCACTTGCCCGTGTAAACTACGATACATAGGGATGACCACTAGGATGATCAAGATTCGGATAAATGAACATCGCAGTACTATTAGATGTCAGAGGTCCTCCACAAAATTGACGAAACATTACATTGATTTACATCACACCCCTAATGATCTCAGGTGGGTTATACTTGAGACCATCAGAGACCAAAGAGAATCCACAAACCGCCTTTTTGAAAAAGAGCAACGTTGGGTCTATCGACTTAAGACACACATTATAGGACTTAATGATGACATACCATGGACAGACTTTGTGCATCGATCATGATTAAGGAATCTCTTGACCAGGTTTAAGTACACTCACTACTGGTTGTGGCTATTCCATCTCTTTCCATAGATTTTATGCTTATTTAAGTCTGAGCAATTTGCCTCTTAATCCCATTCTTTTTCCGACACATATATTTGAGCCTTAGTTCTGTGTCTTTTAAATTGGTTTTCTGTAACACTAAGATGGCCGACCCCTTTCTTCCTTTTTTTTGGGGCTTACATGATGGAGTCCCTCTTTAATTTCTATCCCACTGCTGGACCTAACACAAGATGGCCGCCATTTCTGTCCTCTTTCTATGCTGAGGCTTGAAGATATATAGCCCAGCCTACCGGGTGCTCTTTCCTATTCCAGGAACACCGAGACGGGGCAGGTGATGCCGCAAACTTCGGACAGGTCCCAAGTAAGTGGATGGTAATATTGTTGGGTGTTTAGATGGGAATCCTTAGGATCATTTCACGTTACTTTGGGAAAAGGCAGTTATATACCCTTTGATTTGGTCCTTTGTTGTTTACACGCATTTCCCACCACGAACACTCGTGTGTAGACACTGCCGCTGCATACTTGGCTACAGCGTTTTTGAGCGTGTTATATATACTTATACATATATGTGTCTATGACATTCCTTATATATGCTGTCAACATCTGCAATCAGCACACCACGTATTTTATGTTTATTTGATGTTTTCTCAGCTAAGTGAACTTTAAAAACCTGGTCAGTCATAATATGTGTACCATCCTGCTACATTTGATTATGGGACACGTGAATGTTTGGCAAACGCTATATCCCTCAACTTCCCAGTATTACTGTTTTTGTCTTTCTCCCTAAATACAATCTGATAATTGAACTCACGCATTTAGCTCAGTAGGACCTCCGTTACTTGGTGCTTTACCTGATGCGGCCCATCCACTAGTATGAGGAGGGTAAGCATTTATTTCATCATTATTTTCACATTGATTTACACGTTGATCCACAGTGGGCATACTTCACCTATGTGTGGATTTGCACAGAGCACATTGCTGTTGATATTGTGCATGTGAATAATGTGTTGTTCTTTTTGTTTGTTATTCTTCTCATTTCAGGTCCCTGCATTGTACTAATATTCCTTATTATAGGTTATATTTACACATAGGATTAGGTAGTTTAGGTCCTGAAGAATCGCGTTAGATCCATAGGACATCAATAGCGAGAAACATGTTGACCTTCTGGTGAATCGTACAGGGGATCCTGTGCGTACAATTCCTAACCTCAAATTGAGTGAGGAAGTGAATAATATTTTGGGGAGCATAGACCTTGTTCTTTTCTCTCCCCGCTCTTTGGTTTTAATCATGACAGTGGTTGGATTATTTAATAAAATTTGCCTAACCTCTAGTTATTTTTAAATAGAATTTTTCCAATCCTATACCCTATTCTTTCTAAACCGGGCATATATCTCAAAAGATCTCCGGCAAAGAGCCCCCCTTGAGGGGCCCGTCAGGCATTGCAGCGCCGGCCTGACGTGGAGCAAAGCCCGAGGATGAAGCATGTCACCTTTGGTGAGTGAGGGCTCTTGTTCCAAAATAATTAATTTTCCAGGGACCTGGCTTTCTTTCTTCTTTCTTCTCTCTTTTTTACGATCTTTTCCTTAGATCAGGACCCAATGTGGTTTTCCTGATTATACTTACGTTGTGGAACTGTGTATACCTTGTTTTTGTACATGTATTGGGAGCTCTATACACAGGACCAGGATTTTTCTATCCAAATCTCCCTTTTTCCAAACCCCTCTTTTAGTTGGTTTTTGATGATTTAGTACAGCTGTTGAGCTGTGGGGTATTCTATATATATCACCCAGTAGAAATCTATTTGAGGTGATCATGGCTGAACTACAGGGTCTCAGCTTTGATGATGATATGGTACAAGCCATTCTCCAAACTCCTTCTTTTTTGGGGAATGATAATAGCGGTCCTTCGGGCGTGTCTAAGGAAGACTGGGTCAAATTATCAGCCCTGAAGAAAGAGTTTATAAAAACAGTACTTCATGGGACAATTATGACCGAATATCTTAGGGCTAACATCTCACCTCATGGCTTGATTGTTACCAATGTTCCCAGGATCTTTTTACAAGATTTACAATTCCGTACTGATTGGGCACAAATTTCTTGGAAGTGTACCCGTGATTGGTTGATTCTAATCATTAACACTTCAAAACGTTTGGCTGATTCGATCACCATTCAGATCTCCATGATTGAAACCTCCATAAAGACTACAATACAACTGTCCCAGTTTAAAACTCGTTTGGCAGAGATGAACTCAGATTTGAATGAGATTAAAGAACAACTAACACGACAGAAGATATCCAAATTACAAAAAGATATCAAGCGATTTAGTAGGGAGAAAGTCTATCCTTACACAAAACAAGATTTTCAATCGGTAGGAACCTCCGATACTTCCGATGACTCGGACAGTTCACTACATAGACCTCGGGGCTCACATCCCAGCTCCAGTTCGGATGAATGGAGCAGTGATGAAGGCCGAAAATCTTATCAGAATCGTCAGGTCCCATTAATGAATATGACACCGACTTTCCCATACCATCAATTTCCTATGTGGCAACAACCGCCATACCCATTTTTCCAACCGCAACCCCAGTTTGGTTTCAATCCTTTTTTAGGGAGAGGCCGGGGCAGAGGCAGAGGCAGAAACAAAAGAAGAGGCAGGAACGTGCACTGGGCCCAGGAAGAACCACAAATGGTGACCAGGAGCCGCAGTGCGACACCAACAAACAATCCTTAGTGGTTAACCTGTCTGGCACCATACTATCCCCCTCTGAACTGTCAGTTTTGGAAAAGGGCTTAGGTTTTGTACCTACCCCAAAAGAAGACCAGTTCCGGCTAAATTGCGAAATTTCAGCAATGTTTAGGAAGGTACGTTTACACTTCTTCTTTAAGGATCGTATCCCCTTGATACCCCTGGGTGATACGAATTTAAGGAATCCGTCATCCTTCATGCCTCCGTCCACTTCTGTTCCAACAGAAGTTCTAACCTTTGAGAAGGCGATACGGCATGAATTACAGCATCTTTTACCTACTCGTCCTTTTCAGAATATGTCTAGATTAGAAAGAACAGCCATTAGTTCTTTATCTTCGAATCCTGACATTACCATCAAACCTGCGGATAAAGGAGGTGCTATTGTGATACTCGATACCACCTTCTATAGACAAGAATGCCTGAGACTCCTAAGTGATGATACATACTACGAACCTATTTATGTTGATCCTACAGCCCGCCTTCAACACATCATTCGTGGAATGATTAGCGAAGCAGAATTAGCAGGTTGGATCACACAACAGGAAGCCAAATTCCTTGACACCAAAGAACCTAGGGTGCCATACTTCTACTGTCTCCCCAAAATTCATAAGGGCACCCCCCCTCCAGGCCGACCGATTGTATCAGGGATAGGATCCCTGTTGGAACCTCTCTCTAAATTTTGCGATTTCTTCTTTAAACCTATTGTACAACAAACTTCCACTTTCCTAAAAGACACTAAGGATACTCTCGTCCTTTTAGATCACATTAACACTACAGGCTTAACGGATATGTTAATTTGTCTTGACGTTGAAGCCCTATATACTAACATACCCCAGGAAGCTACACTTACAGCAGTACAAGACACATTGATGTCCACTCCCTGGACTCGCAATACCCCCATCAGTTTTATAATGCAATGTGCGAGCCTGGCCCTTAAAGAAAATTTCTTCCAATTTGAAGATAACTTATATCACCAGGTACAAGGTACATCTATGGGCAGCACTTTTGCACCGAGTCTGGCTTGTCTGTATATGTACACCTTCGAACAAAACAACATACTGGTTCCTACTCAACCCTTCTTATCCAACATCAGACTGTGGCGTCGTTATATTGACGACATACTAGTGGTTTGGAAAGGAGATGTGGATCAAGTTAAAGCCTTCATCCAGTGGATTAATACTCTTGATGTGCATCTTCGCTTCAGTGCTGAATATTCTGACAAAGAAGTTTCCTTTTTAGATCTACGGATCATACTTACAGATGGAGTACTACATTCATCCATCTTTCACAAACCCACTGACAGGAATAGTCTCCTGCTCTACGACAGTCACCACCCTAAATCCTTAAGGAACAATCTTCCATTCGGCCAATTCTTAAGGACAAGACGTAACTGTTCTGATTTGGCTGATTTTCATACACAGGCAGATATTTTGAGTCAAAAACTTAAAGAGCGGAACTATCCCAACTCTGTTATAAAACAGGCTAAGAAGAGAACTAAGAATATCCCAAGGGATACATTGCTAGCCACCAATGTCCGAGAACCACTAACCAGACTGACATGTGTCACTACCTTTACTCCTCTGAGTAACCGTGTCAAGAAGGTCATTTTGAGACACTGGAGTATCCTGAACAGTTCGGGAGAATCCCTAGAACGTCCTCTTTTTGCTTTCAAAAGAACTCAAAACATTAGAGATTTACTAGTCCATACCAGACCTGTTGTGCCAAAACCTAGAGAATTGATAAAGACACGGCTGGGGGTCAGGGGACATCATCCTTGTGGTGGGTGTAATGTTTGCTCACTTACCACTACCACCCAAGAATTAGATTTGGGAGAACCCTATACCTGGCAGTTAAGGATACATACCAATTGCCGTACTAAGAATTGTATCTACATGATCACTTGCCCGTGTAAACTACGATACATAGGGATGACCACTAGGATGATCAAGATTCGGATAAATGAACATCGCAGTACTATTAGATGTCAGAGGTCCTCCACAAAATTGACGAAACATTACATTGATTTACATCACACCCCTAATGATCTCAGGTGGGTTATACTTGAGACCATCAGAGACCAAAGAGAATCCACAAACCGCCTTTTTGAAAAAGAGCAACGTTGGGTCTATCGACTTAAGACACACATTATAGGACTTAATGATGACATACCATGGACAGACTTTGTGCATCGATCATGATTAAGGAATCTCTTGACCAGGTTTAAGTACACTCACTACTGGTTGTGGCTATTCCATCTCTTTCCATAGATTTTATGCTTATTTAAGTCTGAGCAATTTGCCTCTTAATCCCATTCTTTTTCCGACACATATATTTGAGCCTTAGTTCTGTGTCTTTTAAATTGGTTTTCTGTAACACTAAGATGGCCGACCCCTTTCTTCCTTTTTTTTGGGGCTTACATGATGGAGTCCCTCTTTAATTTCTATCCCACTGCTGGACCTAACACAAGATGGCCGCCATTTCTGTCCTCTTTCTATGCTGAGGCTTGAAGATATATAGCCCAGCCTACCGTGTGCTCTTTCCTATTCCAGGAACACCGAGACGGGGCAGGTGATGCCGCAAACTTCGGACAGGTCCCAAGTAAGTGGATGGTAATATTGTTGGGTGTTTAGATGGGAATCCTTAGGATCATTTCACGTTACTTTGGGAAAAGGCAGTTATATACCCTTTGATTTGGTCCTTTGTTGTTTACACGCATTTCCCACCACAAACACTCGTGTGTAGACACCGCCGCTGCATACTTGGCTACAGCGTTTTTGAGCGTGTTATATATACTTATACATATATGTGTCTATGACATTCCTTATATATGCTGTCAACATCTGCAATCAGCACACCACGTATTTTACGTTTATTTGATGTTTTCGCAGCTAAGTGAACTTTAAAAACCTGGTCAGTCATAATATGTGTACCATCCTGCTACATTTGATTATGGGACACGTGAATGTTTGGCAAACGCTATATCCCTCAACTTCCCAGTATTACTGTTTTTGTCTTTCTCCCTAAATACAATCTGATAATTGAACTCACGCATTTAGCTCAGTAGGACCTCCGTTACTTGGTGCTTTACCTGATGCGGCCCATCCACTAGTATGAGGAGGGTAAGCATTTATTTCATCATTATTTTCACATTGATTTACACGTTGATCCACAGTGGGCATACTTCACCTATGTGTGGATTTGCACAGAGCACATTGCTGTTGATATTGTGCATGTGAATAATGTGTTGTTCTTTTTGTTTGTTATTCTTCTCATTTCAGGTCCCTGCATTGTACTAATATTCCTTATTATAGGTTATATTTACACATAGGATTAGGTAGTTTAGGTCCTGAAGAATCGCGTTAGATCCATAGGACATCAATAGAGAGAAACATGTTGACCTTCTGGTGAATCGTACAGGGGATCCTGTGCGTACAATTCCTAACCTCAAATTGAGTGAGGAAGTGAATAATATTTTGGGGAGCATAGACCTTGTTCTTTTCTCTCCCCGCTCTTTGGTTTTAATCATGACAGTGGTTGGATTATTTAATAAAATGTGCCTAACCTCTAGTTATTTTTAAATAGAATTTTTCCAATCCTATACCCTATTCTTTCTAAACCGGGCATATATCTCAAAAGATCTCCGGCAAAGAGCCCCCCTTGAGGGGCCCGTCAGGCATTGCAGCGCCGGCCTGACGTGGAGCAAAGCCCGAGGATGAAGCATGTCACCTTTGGTGAGTGAGGGCTCTTGTTCCAAAATAATTAATTTTCCAGGGACCTGGCTTTCTTTCTTCTTTCTTCTCTCTTTTTTACGATCTTTTCCTTAGATCAGGACCCAATGTGGTTTTCCTGATTATACTTACGTTGTGGAACTGTGTATACCTTGTTTTTGTACGTGTCTTTGTGGTGCCCTGGGTGTAGTGTGAGTGGTGTGTGTGGGGTGATGTGTTAGATGGTGTATGGGTAATGGTGTTTTGAGGCTCTGGTTCTGTGGGTGCTCTTGGTCTGTCTCTCTCAGTTGTCAATATTTATGGGTCATAAGGGGTTGTGGGTAGTGTGGGTGTGGTGTGTGTATGGGTGTCAGGTGTGTGTTATTCAGATTGACCACTGTGTGTATTTGTTTGTGTGTTCATTTTGAACGCGGTGGTATGTACCGCCAATGGTCTACCGCGGTTGAATGTCCGCCGCAGTGATTTGTGGGTCATAATGCTGGGGGCGTAGTTCTGTTGGCGTAACGGTGTGGGTTTTGGTACCGCCAGTTTATCACTGACCTTTGGGCTGGCGGACTTGTGTGTGTGGCTGTATAGTGAAGGATTGCTATGTGTGTGTCATAATATGGGTAGCGGTAATCTGCCACGCCGGCTGCATGTTGGTGGCGGTTGGCATGGCGGTAAGCGTGACTTACCGCCAATGTCATAATGAGGGCCATAATGAAGTAAAACCAAGTACATAGGGGCATATTTATACTCCGTTTGCGCCGAATTTGCGTCATTTTTTTCGACGCAAAACTAACTCCATATTTATACTTTGGCGTTAGACGCGTCTAGCGCCAAAGTTCATGGAGTTAGCGTCATTTTTTTGCGTGAACACCTTCCTTGCGTTAATGATATGCAAGGTAGGTGTTCCCGTCTAAAAAAATGACTCCGATGCTATTGCGTCGGATTTATACTCCCGGGCAAAAATGACGCCCGGGAGTGGGCGGGACTAAAAAACCTGCATTTGCGCCGGATTTTAGCGCCTGGGTCAGGGCAGGCGTTAAGGGACCTGTGGGCTCAGAATGAGCCCAGAGGTGCCCTCCCAAGCCCCCAGGGACACCCCCTGCCACCCTTGCCCACACCAGGAGGACACCCAAGGATGGAGGAACCCACCCCAGGGAAGAAAAGGTAAGTTGTGGTAAGTATTTTTTTTTTTTTTTTTTTTTGGCATAGGGGGGCCTGATTTGTGCCCCCCTACATGCCACTATGCCCAATGACCATGCCCAGGGGACAGAAGTCCCCTGGGCATGGCCATTGGGCAAGGGGGCATGACTCCTGTCTTTGCTAAGACAGGAGTCATGTTAATGGCGTCTGGGCGCCCCAAAAAAATGGCACAAATCGGGTTAAGACGTTTTTTTTGCCTCAGCCTGACTTGCCCCATTTTTGGATGCCCAAACGCCATTTTTCCCTACGCCGGCGCTGCCTGGTGTACGTGTTTTTTTTTCACGCACACCAGGCAGCGCCGGTCGGCTAACGCCGGCTAACGCCATTGTAAAGAAATGGCTCCCTGTTGCAGTTACCCCCCACTTTTTGCCTGATACTGATGCTGACTTGACTGAGAAGTGTGCTGGGACCCTGCTAACCAGGCCCCAGCACCAGTGTTCCTTCAACTAAAATGTACCATTGTATCCACAATTGGCACACCCTGGCATTCAGATAAGTCCCTTGTAACTGGTACTTCTAGTACCAAGGGCCCTGATGCCAAGGAAGGTCTCTAAGGGCTGCAGCATGTCTTATGCCACCCTAGAGACCCCTCACTCAGCACAGACACACTGCTTACAAGCCTGTGTGTGCTAGTGAGAACAAAATGAGTAAGTCGACATGGCACTCCCCTCAGGGTGCCATGCCAGCCTCTCACTGCCTATGCAGTATAGGTAAGACACCCCTCTAGCAGGCCCTACAGCCCTAAGGCAGGGTGCACTATACCATAGGTGAGGGTACCAGTGCATGAGCCTGGTACCCCTACAGTGTCTAAACAAAACTTTAGACATTGTAAGTGCAGGGTAGCCATAAGAGTATATGGTCTGGGAGTTTGTCAAACACGAACTCCACAGCACCATAATGGCTACACTGAAAATTGGGAAGTTTGGTATCAAACTTCTCAGCACAATAAATGCACACTGATGCCAGTGTACACTTTATTGTAGAATACACCACAGAGGGCACCTTAGAGGTGCCCCCTGAAACTTAACCGACTATCTGTGTAGGCTGACTGGTTCCAGCAGCCTGCCACACTAGAGACATGTTGCTGGCCCCATGGGGAGAGTGCCTTTGTCACTCTGAGGCCAGTAACAAAGCCTGCACTGGGTGGAGATGCTAACACCTCCCCCAGGCAGGAGCTGTAACACCTGGCGGTGAGCCTCAAAGGCTCACCCCTTTGTCACAGCCCAGCAGGGCACTCCAGCTTAGTGGAGTTGCCCGCCCCCTCCGGCCACGGCCCCCACTTTTGGCGGCAAGGCTGGAGGGAACAAAGAAAGCAACAAGGAGGAGTCACTGGCCAGTCAGGACAGCCCCTAAGGTGTCCTGAGCTGAGGTGACTCTAACTTTTAGAAATCCTCCATCTTGCAGATGGAGGATTCCCCCAATAGGGTTAGGATTGTGACCCCCTCCCCTTGGGAGGAGGCACAAAGAGGGTGTACCCACCCTCAGGGCTAGTAGCCATTGGCTACTAACCCCCCAGACCTAAACACGCCCTTAAATTTAGTATTTAAGGGCTACCCTGAACCCTAGAAAATTAGATTCCTGCAACTACAAGAAGAAGGACTGCTCAGCTGAAAACCCCTGCAGCGGAAGACCAGAAGACGACAACTGCCTTGGCTCCGCTGATGGTGGATCAGCGGTGGGGTACAAGACTTTGCATTTGCTGGACTACTCAGCCAATACCTGATCACACGACAAATTCCAAAATTGTCATTAGAAATTCATTTTTGCAATTTGAAATTTTTCTAAATTCTTAAAAGTCCTGCTAGGGCCTTGTGTGTTAAGTCCCTGTTTAGCATTGTCTTTTAGAGTTTAAAAGTTTGTTAAAAGTTTGAAATTAGATTCTAGAAACAGTTTTAGATTCTTTAAAAAGTCTTCCAACTTTTAGCAAAATAATGTCTGATACAGAGATGAATGTGGTGGAACTCGACACCACACCTTACCTCCATCTTAAGATGAGGGAGCTAAGGTCTCTCTGTAATATCAAAAAAATAACCATTGGCTCCAGACCTACCAAAATTCAGCTCCAGGAGCTGTTGGCAGAGTTTGAAAAAGCCAACCCCTCTGAGGATGACTTCACAGAGGAAGAAATTAGTGACTTGGAGGGCAATTCCCCCCTTCCAGTCCTAAATAGGGAGACCAGGGCCTCTCAAGCCCTGTCTCCAAAAATGATAGTCAGAAATGTTGCTTCCCTCACAGGAGGGTCCAGCATTTCTGAAATCACTGAGGATGCTCTCAGTGAAGATGACCCCCTGTTAGCCAGGATGGTCAAAAGATTGGCTTTGGAAAAGCAGCTCCTAGCCATAGAAAGGGAAAGAAAAGAGATGGGCCTAGGTCCCATCGATGGTGGCAGCAACTTAAATAGGGTCAGAGATTCTCCTGATATCCTAAAAATCCCCAAAGGGATTGTAACAAAATATGAAGATGGTGATGACATCACCAAATGGTTCACAGCTTTTGAGAGGGCTTGTGTAACCAGAAAAGTAAACAGATCTCACTGGGGTGCTCTCCTTTGGGAAATGTTCACTGGAAAGTGTAGGGATAGACTCCTCACACTCTCTGGAAAAGATGCAGAATCTTATGACCTCATGAAGGGTACCCTGATTGAGGGCTTTGGATTCTCCACTGAGGAGTATAGAATTAGATTCAGGGGGGCTCAAAAATCCTCGAGCCAGACCTGGGTTGATTTTGTAGACTACTCAGTAAAAACACTAGATGGTTGGTTAACTGGAAATGAAGTGTGTGACTATGTTGGGCTTTATAATTTGTTTATGAAAGAACACATTTTAAGTAACTGCTTCAATGAAAAGTTGCATCAGTATCTGGTAGACCTAGGTCCAATTTCTCCCCAAGAATTGGGAAAGAAGGCAGACCACTGGGTCAAGACTAGGGTAACCAAAACTTCCACTGGGGGTGACCAAAAGAAAGGGGTTACAAAAACTCCCCAGGAGAAAGTGGGTGACACTAGAAACAAAGAAAAAGAGTCCTCTGTAGGCCCCCAAAAACCAGAACAGGTGGGTGGGCCCCAAGACACAACCCAAAACAAAGGTGGGTACCAGGGTAAGAACTGGGATGCCACTAAGGCCTGGTGCCACAACTGTAAACAGTCTGGGCACCACACCAAGGACACTTCTTGTCCCAAAAACAAACCCCAGAACAAACTTCCTGGGGTAACCAGTGTAGCCATGGGAGATGACTCCTCAGATGAGGAGGTCTTCCTAGCCTTCAACTGGAAACAGGGCCCAACAGGTGAGTTGGAGATTCCAGAGGGAAGTAGACACTTCCACCACCTACTGGTGAATGGAATCCCAACCACTGCCCTGAGAGACACTTGTGCCAGTCACACTATTGTGCATGACAGGCTGGTGCTCTCAAACCAGTACATCCCAGGTGAGACTGCCAGGGTAAGAGTTAGCCTAGACAGGGTCACTAAGAGGCCTGTGGCTTTAGTGCCCATAGAAGTGGGTGGCACTCTTAGCTGGAGAAGGGTAGTAGTCAGTACAGACCTCCCCCTTGATTGTCTCCTTGGAAATGACTACCCAGAGGTTAGTCAGAGCCCAAGAGAGAAACTGGTCCAGTGCCAGTCCTCTCCCAAGGATTCTGGAAGTCCTGCCTCTGCAGTAAATGCAAGCAGGCCCCAGAAGAAGAAGAAAAGAAAACAGAGTAGGAAGGGTGGACAACCTTTAGCCAAGGTTACAGCGAGCCAAGGAGATTCTGCTCCAGTAGGGGAGAACTCCAAAAATGGCCCTGATAAAGTCCAACCTGACCCACAAGAAGTCCTGGCTAGTCAGGCAACTGTTAAACCTGAGTGGGTGGCTCCTCAGCTAACAGAAGAAAGAGTGGAAGAAGGGTGTTTACTACAAGATGTGGTAACCCCCCACTCCAATACAGCAGACAGGCAACCTGAACCCAAAGAAGCCTGTAACTTAGCCCCTTCCCTTTTAGGTGAAGAGCTAAAGGTGTGGTTCTGGGCACTGACAGCTGTCAGTGGCCTCTGCTGGGTGTTAGCCTTTATGGCTGCACTATCCTTAGCATGGTGGTCTGACCCCATGCCAAATAGCAAGTTAGGCCCCCTGACCCTATTGGTCATGGTGGGGTTACTCCAGCTCTGGGTAACCTCTCTGGGTAAGCTAGGGGTGACCCTGGCCAAGATAAGGTTAGCAGAGGTGGACACCTCTAAGACCAAAATAGAAAGAATGGGTGGAGACATTGAAGAGGCAGACAAGAGGCAATTCAGACTAGGTCCTATCACTGTGGAAGTGGGTCAGTTCCCCAAAGGGAATGACCTGAACAGAAGGATGTAAGGCAGAGTAGGCCCTGCAACTAACCAGCCTATTTCTCCTACTCTTCCTCGCCTGACAGACTAGGAAGACTCTCCCAGCTTGGGCTGAGTCTCCTGGCCTGTAGGCTGGGGGGGGCTTGTGTAAAGAAATGGCTCCCTGTTGCAGTTACCCCCCACTTTTTGCCTGATACTGATGCTGACTTGACTGAGAAGTGTGCTGGGACCCTGCTAACCAGGCCCCAGCACCAGTGTTCCTTCACCTAAAATGTACCATTGTATCCACAATTGGCATTCAGATAAGTCCCTTGTAACTGGTACTTCTAGTACCAAGGGCCCTGATGCCAAGGAAGGTCTCTAAGGGCTGCAGCATGTCTTATGCCACCCTAGAGACCCCTCACTCAGCACAGACACACTGCTTACAAGCCTGTGTGTGCTAGTGAGAACAAAATGAGTAAGTCGACATGGCACTCCCCTCAGGGTGCCATGCCAGCCTCTCACTGCCTATGCAGTATAGGTAAGACACCCCTCTAGCAGGCCCTACAGCCCTAAGGCAGGGTGCACTATACCATAGGTGAGGGTACCAGTGCATGAGCCTGGTACCCCTACAGTGTCTAAACAAAACCTTAGACATTGTAAGTGCAGGGTAGCCATAAGAGTATATGGTCTGGGAGTTTGTCAAACACGAACTCCACAGCACCATAATGGCTACACTGAAAATTGGGAAGTTTGGTATCAAACTTCTCAGCACAATAAATGCACACTGATGCCAGTGTACATTTTATTGTAGAATACACCACAGAGGGCACCTTAGAGGTGCCCCCTGAAACTTAACCGACTATCTGTGTAGGCTGACTGGTTCCAGCAGCCTGCCACACTAGAGACATGTTGCTGGCCCCATGGGGAGAGTGCCTTTGTCACTCTGAGGCCAGTAACAAAGCCTGCACTGGGTGGAGATGCTAACACCTCCCCCAGGCAGGAGCTGTAACACCTGGCGGTGAGCCTCAAAGGCTCACCCCTTTGTCACAGCCCAGCAGGGCACTCCAGCTTAGTGGAGTTGCCCGCCCCCTCCGGCCACGGCCCCCACTTTTGGCGGCAAGGCTGGAGGGAACAAAGAAAGCAACAAGGAGGAGTCACTGGCCAGTCAGGACAGCCCCTAAGGTGTCCTGAGCTGAGGTGACTCTAACTTTTAGAAATCCTCCATCTTGCAGATGGAGGATTCCCCCAATAGGGTTAGGATTGTGACCCCCTCCCCTTGGGAGGAGGCACAAAGAGGGTGTACCCACCCTCAGGGCTAGTAGCCATTGGCTACTAACCCCCCAGACCTAAACACGCCCTTAAATTTAGTATTTAAGGGCTACCCTGAACCCTAGAAAATTAGATTCCTGCAACTACAAGAAGAAGGACTGCTCAGCTGAAAACCCCTGCAGCGGAAGACCAGAAGACGACAACTGCCTTGGCTCCAGAAACTCACCGGCCTGTCTCCTGCCTTCCAAAGATCCTGCTCCAGCGACGCCTTCCAAAGGGACCAGCGACCTCGACATCCTCTGAGGACTGCCCCTGCTTCGAAAAGACAAGAAACTCCCGAGGACAGCGGACCTGCTCCAAGAAAAGCTGCAACTTTGTTTCCAGCAGCTTTAAAGAACCCTGCAAGCTCCCCGCAAGAAGCGTGAGACTTGCAACACTGCACCCGGCGACCCCGACTCGGCTGGTGGCGATCCAACACCTCAGGAGGGACCCCAGGACTACTCTGATACTGTGAGTACCAAAACCTGTCCCCCCCTGAGCCCCCACAGCGCCACCTGCAGAGGGAATCCCGAGGCTTCCCCTGACCGCGACTCTTTGAACCTAAAGTCCCGACGCCTGGGAGAGACCCTGCACCCGCAGCCCCCAGGACCTGAAGGACCGGACTTTCACTGGAGAAGTGACCCCCAGGAGTCCCTCTCCCTTGCCCAAGTGGAGGTTTCCCCGAGGAACCCCCCCCCTTGCCTGCCTGCAGCGCTGAAGAGATCCCGAGATCTCTCATAGACTAACATTGCGAACCCGACGCTTGTTTCTACACTGCACCCGGCCGCCCCCGCGCCGCTGAGGGTGAAATTTCTGTGTGGGCTTGTGTCCCCCCCGGTGCCCTACAAAACCCCCCTGGTCTGCCCTCCGAAGACGCGGGTACTTACCTGCAAGCAGACCGGAACCGGGGCACCCCCTTCTCTCCATTCTAGCCTATGTGTTTTGGGCACCACGTTGAACTCTGCACCTGACCGGCCCTGAGCTGCTGGTGTGGTGACTTTGGGGTTGCTCTGAACCCCCAACGGTGGGCTACCTTGGACCAAGAACTAAGCCCTGTAAGTGTCTTACTTACCTGGTTAACCTAACAAACACTTACCTCCCCTAGGAACTGTGAAAATTGCACTGTGTCCACTTTTAAAACAGCTATTTGTGAATAACTTGAAAAGTATACATGCAATTTTGATGATTTGAAGTTCCTAAAGTACTTACCTGCAATACCTTTCGAATGAGATATTACATGTAGAATTTGAACTTGTGGTTCTTAAAATAAACTAAGAAAAGATATTTTTCTATACAAAAACCTATTGGCTGGATTTGTCTCTGAGTGTGTGTACCTCATTTATTGTCTATGTGTATGTACAACAAATGCTTAACACTACTCCTTGGATAAGCCTACTGCTCGACCACACTACCACAAAATAGAGCATTAGTATTATCTCTTTTTGCCACTATCTTACCTCTAAGGGGAACCCTTGGACTCTGTGCATACTATTCCTTACTTTGAAATAGTGCATACAGAGCCAACTTCCTACAGCCATTCAATAAATACGGCGCCCGCATGGTGCTTCAGAATGGCGTTAGGCGGCGCTAATTTTTTTGGGGCTAAACTGCGTTAGCGCAGTTTTGCGTCAAAAAGTATAAATATGGCCCATAATTTATTATTTCTTGATTTAAGGTTACAAGACCACACCCCAGAAACCACAAGAGAGAGGGAGCACTAAAGGTGGTAAAGGGGGTACAGTCAGGTACTAAAATTGCTTGGATGGAAACAGTGGAAACACAGAACCAGTAAAGGGGGCAAAACAGTGGATCAAATACAGGGACCAGGCTAGTTCAGCTGACGGTCATAAGGAGCACAAAACTTCAGGATCTGACCTTTTTCTTTTGGATGAAGCTGAGTCTGAAACCAGCCAAGGGGCCAGGACGGGAAGGTCATCTCGTAGAGATCACAAACTCACTCCAGCAGGGGCTAGCAGGACTCCGACAGGTTTTCCGTTTCTGACCGCGGCTGTACCGCCGCGGTCAGAATGCCCATGGATGCACCGCCAGCCTGTTGGCGGTGCATCCGCGGTCGTTGGCCCTGGCGGTAGTCTACCGCCAGGGTCAGAATGACCCCCTGTGTCTTAAAATCTGACTTAAAGAGAATGTTAAATTACAATTCATTTGATGGTGAACAATATAGTTCTATCAGCCCCAGTCTAAAGTTATCATTTACTAAATTTAATAAGGTAACTTACTTTTAGCCAATAGGAGAAACAGGTCTCACAGCAATGAAAACCGACTTTAGGAGTTTTACCTTGCTAGGACATGTAAACCTTAAATACGCATGGCCTACTTTCAAATAAAATGCACCTTGCCCTATGAGCTATAGGGCCTATCCTAGGGATGACTTATATATATCAAACAGGAATTTAGGACTGGTAAAAGGTTTATTTTGCCAGTTTGAAATGGCAGTTTAAAACCACTCTAGAAGCTACAGTGGCAGGCCCTGGGCATGTTTTAAAAGGCAACTTTAGTGGATGGCACAATGAGTCCAGCAAGCCCACTAGTGGCATTTAATTTACATTTAGTACCATTCACCAGAGCCTTAAAACTAAATTAAATGTGTCAATTTGATATAAGCTAAGTTTCCATGTTTGAAGAAGCGAACACAAGCACCAGCACTTGAGCACTAGTTCAGCAAAACAGGAGGAATGAAGGCAGAAGGTTTTGGGAGAAGATCACACCAAGGATGTCAGGTCTAATAGCTAGGGACTGCACTGCCTTTTGGGGCATCGTGGAGGGCAGGGTAATAGGTGTTGTTTTGTTACTGATAATCAGATGTGTTGTAAGATTTTGGGGTATAGCTCAAGAGATAGCCAAGATGATTAAGTTCTTATTGGGTTATAGGGCAGAGCATTGTCCAACAAGTTGTAAATGCATTTAATAAATGAGGGTATTTGGTGGTATTAGGGGACACCTATGCATCAGCTTCCTGATCAATTGGGATGGGTGGGGGTTATGTTTAGATCATGTACTGCTGTATAAGGTCAAAGGTGATGGTCTTAGTGAGTGCTGTTGTGGGCACCCATAAACCAAGCTAAATGGCAGAGCTATGCATTGTTGGATGTTCTGTCCAATACATTATGCTTGATGTTTTTGAGTGTGTTGTTACTTATTGTTAAAAACTTCTGTGACCCTTTTAGCATCCAAATGGAGCATTAAAGCAATTTCAAAGCACTCTTGGTAATAACAAACATTATTTCAATATTACATAGGCAGCTTCCAGTAAACTCACATTCTATTTTATTTTCACAGAATGCATGGAGACATAGACCAGAGTTTGTGAAGTTTGCTCTTAAAGTCAAAGCTTGCCAGGCAGCACAGCTGTATGGTTTGCTAACAACTTCTTGTGGGCAGTCTGAAAGCTTTCCTGGGAATGCATTCTGCTCATTGCTTCCCATTGGCTTAGTGGTTTGTAACTCACAGTTCCTTGCATTCTGCTGGCTTTATTTGTTTTAGTCCAGCTTGAGTTTGTTCCTCCTGTGGAGCATTGCCTGTTTACTGTATTCTTTTGAGTGCTCGCTTTCTGTAAACAGGCCTTTAAATCTTGTTCATATCTTTTCAAATCTGCTGTGCATTCAAAGACAGAGGTCAAATGTCAGGCTCTGTCTTCAGTGAGAGCTCGTTTTTTACTTTTTTTCTCTGACTTCAAAGTGAGAGAATGTATGTGACAAGCTTGCTGTGAAAGGAAATGCTTTTTTCTAACACACAACAAAATTTAAATGTCTGTAAGTGAACTGTGTTGGTATTTCAGAATGTATCATAATTAGATAAGTACAAATGCAGCATGTTTTTGTAATTCTGAGGTGTGGTGGAAACAAATATTTGAATACAATCAATACACATCAATACTCTAGGTGATTACATTTCCACACATTATTTTTTGTGCGAGTAAAACTGTGTTTGTCCAAAAGTAATGGTCATTTCAATTGAAAAGGTGTTGTCTGCAATGGCAGTGCGCTACCACACCATGCATACTCCACACTATGCCATCCCACTCCAAACCACTCCACTCTACAACACTCTACTCCACTCTATGTCCCTCCACTCTATGCTATACCACTCCAATGTATGACATTCCTCTCCACAACACTCCTCTCCACTTTACGACTCTCTGTGTCACTCCACGACTTGCCACTTCACTCCACTCCACTCAACAACGTGCCACTCCATTCTTTGCATCGCCACTCTAAGACACTCCACAAAACAGCACTCTACTGCATGACACTCCACTCTAGTCTGACACACCACTCCAATCTATGCCACTCCATGCCTTTCCACTCTACGCCCCTCCACTCTGCGCCACTTACCCCACTTCACTTCAGTCTACTCCATCTGCCCCTCTCCACTCCAGTCTACCCCAAACTATCCCATTCCGCCCAACCCTAGTCTATCCCACTCGACACTATCTAATGTACCCAACTCCACTTCTTCCAATTTATTCCACTTCCCCACTCCACTCAATCTACCCCAGTCTATCTCACTCTACTCCAGTCTACCCCACTCCACCCCAATCAACTCCAATCCAATATACCCCACTTAAATCTACCCAACTCCACTTCAATCTAGCCCACTACCACTGCAATATCCGCTCCACTCCAAACGTTCCCACTTCTCTCCAGTCTATCCCACTCCTGTCCACTCCAGTCTACCCCACTCCACTCCAATCTATCCCACTCTAATTTATCCCACTCACTTCAGTCTACCTGACTCCACTCCAATCGACCCCAATCCACTCCATTCTACCCTTCTCCACTCTACCACAATCTACCACACACCTCTCCAATCTACCCCACTCCAATCTACCCAAATCCATACTTCCACAATCTACCCACTCCAATCTACCCCACTTCATTCCAGCCAATCCCACTCCAATCCACTTTACCCATTCCACTCAACCCCACTCTACCCACTCACTCCACTTTACTCCAGTCTACCCCACTCCACTCCACTCCAATCTACCCCTCTTCAATTCACCCCACTCAAATCTACCCCAAACTACCCCACTCTACTCCAATCTGACCCATGCCACCCAATCTATCTTACTCCACAACACTCTCCCCACTCCAGTCCAACACACCTCATTCCAATGTATCCCACTGCAGTCTACCCTACTCCACTCCAATCTACCACTCTCCACCCCACTTAAGTCCTACTCCACACAACTCTACCCCAGTGCACTCCACTGCAATCTACGCTACTCTACTCTAGTCTAACCCACTTCACTCTGCCCCAGTCTACGCCACTCCACTCCAATCTATCTCACTCCATCCCAATCTACCCCACTTCCCTCCGGTCTACCTCACTCCACCTCAATCTATCCCAATACACCCCATTCCAATCTACCCCATCCAAATCCAATGTAGCCAACTCCACTCCAATCTACCCTGCTCCACTTCAGTCTACCTCACTCCACCTCAATCTATCCCAATACACCCCATTCCAATCTACCCCATCCAAAACCAATGTAGCCAACTCCACTCCAATCTACCCTGCTCCACTTCAGTCTACCTCACTCCACTCCAGTCTACCCCACACCACTCCAACCTACCCCACTCTACTACAGTCTAACCCTATATACCTCACTCCAGTTATCCCACTCCACTCCAATCTACACCACTCCACTTCAGTCTTCCCCAGTCTACCCCATTCCACTCCATTCTACCCCTAACTACCTCACTCCAATCTGCCCCAATCCACTATACTCCAATTCATCTCACTCCACCACAATCATATCCAACCCACTCCATTCTACCCCGCTCCAGTCTACCCCACTCCACTCAAGTCTATTACAGTCTACCCACCTCCACTTCAATCAACCCAACTCCAATCTTCCTCAAACTACCCCACTCCAATCTAGCCCACTCCAGTCTACCCGTCATTCCAATATCCACTCCACTCCAATCTACCCCTCCCCACTTCACTCTACTCCACTCTACCCCAATCTACCCTAGTCTACTCCACTCCAATCTACACTCTTCCAATCTACCACAATCTACCCACTACAATCTACCATAATCTACCCCATTGTACTTCACCCCACTCAAACCCACTCCTCCCAATCTACCTCAGTGTACCCCACTCCAATCCATCCAGTCTACCCCACTGCAATCTACCCCAGTGTACCCCACTCCACTTTACCCAAATCTACCCCACTTCACTCCAACCCCAACTACCTCACTCTACTCCAATCTACCCCAATCTTTCCCCCTTTACTCCAATCTACACCACTTCACTCTAATCTACCCCAATCCACCCCACTCCAATCTTCGCCAGTCCTCCCACCTTCTCTCTATTCTACCCCACTCTACTCCAATCTACCTTGCTTATTTCCACTCTATCCCAATCTATCTGTCTCCACTCTTATCTACCCTATTCAAGTCTACCTCACATTAATCCAATCTACTATGTGCTGCGCCACTCTCCACTCCAGTCTACTCTACTCCAGTCTACCATATTCCACTCCAATCTTTCCACTCCAGTCTATCCCAATCTTCCCCACTCTACCACAGTCTACCTCACTCTGTTCTACCACAATCTATGCCACTCCAATCTACCCCATTCAATTTCAATCTCCACTCCACTCCAATCTATCCCACTCCAATTCACTGCAGTCTACACCAATCTACCCCTCTCCAATCTGCCAAAATATACCCCACTCCAATGTACTCCATCCACCCTAATTCACTGCACCCCAATCTACCCCACTCCAGTCCACCCAGTCTACCGACTCCACTCCAATCTACCCCACTATATGCCAGTCTAACTCACTCCACCCCACTCTACCCCCACTCCACCCCCACTCCAATCTACCCCCACTCCCATCTATCCCACGACAATCCACCCCAGTCTATCCCACTCCACTTTAATTTACCTCACTCCACTCCATTCTAATGTATCACACTCCAATCCACCCAATCTACCCCACTCCAATCCACCCAGTCTCCCCCGCACCACTCCAAACTCCACTCCAGGCTACCCCAATCCTCTCCAAACTATCCCACTTCACTCCACTCCAATCTACCTGCACTCCACTCCAGTCCACCCCAATCCATCCCACTCTACCCCATGCTACCCAATCCACCCCACTCCACTCTAGTCTACCCCACTCCACTCCAATGTACCCCACCCCACTAAACCCTACCTCAATCCACTCCACTTCTCTCCACTCTACACTAATCTACCCCATTCCACTCTGATCCACTCCAATCTATCCCACTGTAATCTTGCCTACTGTACTCTACTCCACTCCAGTCTACCCCAATCCACCCCATTAGAGTCCACTCCAATCTACTCCTCTTCACTCCAATCTACCCCAATGTGCCCCACTCCACTCCGGTCTACCTCAACCTACCCCACCTCAGTCCACCCCAGTCCACTCCCTTCTACCCCACTCCATCCCACCCCATCCCACTCCACTCCTCTCTAGCACACACAACTCCAATTTTCCCCACTGTACCCCATTCCAATCTTCCCCACTCCAATCTACCCCACTTCACCCCAGTCTACCCCACTTCAATCTACCCCATCCCAGTAACTTTTAGCCGTGCTGAACAGCAGCTTCCCTGGTGTACAACACAGCTAAAACACATTGTCAAAGCCAATAGCTCTTGCATAGGTGAGACCCATTGGCTTAGTCAATGCTTGTTTTGCTTTCTCTGTCACGGCTTGTGCTGTTTTCACTTGTTTTTGTTACTCTTTTCAGATGTTTTCATGCTTGTTTTCTCTTCCCCCTTGTGCTTTTTCAATTGTTTCTTCACTCTTCCAACTAGTTTTTCTGCCTGCTTTCTCTTACACTTTCTGCCTCTATGCTCTTTTCACTCGTCTTATCAATCTTTTCACTCACTTTTCTGCCTGCTTTCTCTCTCACCCCTCATGCTTTTATGCTGTTTTCACTAATTTTTTTCAACCTTTTCACCAATTTTTAGGTCAAAGCCTACCAGACTGTGCAGCTGTCTGGTTTGCTAACAACCTCTTGGGGATATTCTGAAGGCTTATCAAGGAACCCATACCGCCCATTACTTACCATTGGTTTTGTGTTTTGTAACTCACATTTGCCTGCTTTATATTTGCTGCCTTTATGTGTTTAGGCTGTCCAGCTTGAGTTTGTCTCTCTTGTGAAGCATAGCTTATTTACCGTAGTCTTCCACTGCATGCTTTCTATGTACAGGCCTTTAAATAGTGTTTTTATCTTGTCACAAAATGCTGCACATTCAAAGACAGAGGTCAAATATCAGGCACTGTTGCCGAGCAAGGCTGGTGTTTACTTTTCTTTCTCTGACTACAAATTGAGAGGATTCATGTGACAATCCTGCTGGGTACCCATGTGATAGGAGAGGCTGTAGGATGTTGTTATTTCTAGCACAAAATTTAAATGTCCGTAAATTAACTGTTGAAATATTTCTGAATACTTCAGAATTAGGAAAGCACAAATAATGCACATTTTTTTGTAATCCTGAAGTATAGTAGAAACAAATATTTTAATACGATCAAAACAAATCGACACACCTGGTGATGCCATTTCTGCACATTATCAATTGTGTGGTGTATAGTTTTATCAGTAAAACTGTATGTCTGTGCAAATTTAACTGTCATTTTAATTTAAAATGTTTTTAGTCTGCCATGGCAGTGTGCTACAACATCATGCATACTCTAATCTAGGCAATTCCACTCGACACCAGTCCACTGTACAGCACTCTTCTATGCAACACTTTACTCCCTTCTATGCCACTCCACTCTAAGCCAATCCACACCATTTTTTCACCATTGCAAAACGTATCCCTCCAATAGGGAACATGGGGCTTGCCTTAAAATGTATTTTAAGTGTAATTTCCAGTTGGTAGCAGATATGGAGTTTGGGGTCTCTAACTCACAATTTAAAAATCTGTCTTTTGGTGAAGTTGGTTTTTAAATTGTAAGTTAAAAAATGTCACCAGCCTAATGGGTCTTCCTGAGCTGGAGCTGTGGGAGGAGCTGACACTTGCAGCTGAATAGGGCTGTGCCTGTCCTCACACAAAGCTAGGCGTTATCTTAGCTGTGTGACTCCCTTACCCGGACAAGAATTAGGGTTGCTACTTGGACAGGGTGCAAAACACTGGCAACTAGACACCCCATTGCTAACAAAATACATTGTGCAATGAGTCCTGGGTTTCTCTTACCGGTGGGCAGGGGCTTGTTGTAGCAATCCCAAGGTGCTCTTTTTAGGGGGTAGTGTGGTTGAGCAGCCTTAGGCTTTTCGGAGAGAAGTGTTAGACATCTACAAATTCGCACACAGTCAATAAATGAGACACACGACTCAATAAGGAGATCTACACCAATTTGCAAAAATAACAAGTATCTTTATACTTAGCCAAACTATGGAATTCATTACCCCCAAATATAAGATCCACAGATAATTATCTTGTCGTCAGAAGACTACTCTTAAGAGTTGGGTCATTCCTTCATAACCACTATATTCAAACAGCAATGGACTGTATATGCCTGCGTTGATAAATATTTTTTATCTGAATATGTGTATATTCTAGATATGTATATTTCTTTATGAAATATGTATCGTTACTATGTCATAACAATAAGTTACACCCATACTCTTTGAACCTGTTTAATAAATGTATATTTACTCATCATTAAATATGTATATATATGTATGTGAATATATATATGTATAAATATGTGTGTATATGCGTGTGTATGAATAAAAATAAATAAAATAAAGTCTGTAAATATAACTCAAATTATAAATAAGTAAATTAAAGTAAAAACAAATGTAAAAAAATAATTAATAAATTAAAGAAAAAGAAAAATGATGACTAAAAAAATGTAAACGTATATATAGATATATAACATTATAAATAAATAAACATAATATAAATGTACTCTCATGTAAGCTTTACTTTGTCTACCCATCACCATATGTCAAGTCTCTATCCATCTATCCTCCATACCCTCTCTGACTCATCCCAAACCCATTCTACTACTTTTATCTCCAAAATAACTCTGCATAAGCTCTTCCCTCCTCTTGCACATCTAGCTCACCCAAACCTCACTTTACTACCATGATCTCCCAAACAACCGTAATAAATTCTCCCTCATTTATCTCACCTTTGTCTCATTCGAATCCCCTCCTGCTACTATGATCTCCCTAACCCTTTCCACAGACTCTTCCCTCTTCTATCTCTCCTTTACTCATCCCAAGCCTCATCCTATTATTATAAACTCCCAATTAATACTTCTGGATTCTTCCCACCTGTATCCCTCCATTACTCTAGTCAATCCAACTAATAAACTCACATATCCTCTGCTCAAATTAAGTCATAAAAATACTAAAACTGAACTCATATTTCCCTATACCAATCTGACACTAATTTCTCTTGGGTTCTGGAGTAGCGTGCTACTCGCGAAAAGCGCTTCGACGCCTCGTCAGGTGTACTAAGCGCTATATAAATACTATTACAATACAATACAATACAATTTAACTTCGAATGGGCTAACTTTAACACTATTGGACAGTTCTTAATTTGAGCAGGTAGTTGCTAGTGGCGAGCATCTACACTTATTTCTGGAGATTAGCATTTATGTTTGCATATCAGACACTTCCTGAGCGCCAGGGAGGAAAAGAAGAGAAAGAAGGGGAAAACATCACAAAGGGAGAAAGCAGAAACCTACAGGAGCGAGAAAAAGAATCACGTGGTGTTTGGTTGTGGATTAAAGACTTCCAGCACCAGCCGCCAGTTTCTGAGCAGAGCTTCAGTCACGGCACTCTTTATTTCACAAATTGAGCACTGCTCTTGGAGAAACAGATGGGAATGCTGAAAAGAATAGTGCGAGCAGGAGCAGATGCAAGTGCCTGAAGAGACACTTAGAATGAAAAAACAATGTGCTAGCACCCCTCTACCTGAGCCCATAGGCGGCCTAAAGATAGTTGTCATTTAGGTGAGGGGCCTACAACGCTACTGTGATGCGCCCTGCCTTGAAAAGGGCCACCAGTTGGAGGGAGGCTGAAGCCTTGACCAAGGCAGTGCCAATGCAGTAAACCTCTATGGAAGACCTGTACACCAGAATTAACAAACTGCCATTGAGTAATATCATCGGCACACTCTGTGAGTGCCAGTGTGTGTGTGGGGAGAGTGATGCAGACACAGTTCGAAGGACAAGACATGTTAGGAGTGGCTCTGACGAATACCGGTGGTAGTGGCGTGGCAAAAGTGTCATGGGTCCTACTGCAGCAAGGAAAATAGGCTTCCATCACTTGGTTTAGTATTGAAAAAGCAGCTGTAATTGGCGTGTAGTGGGACGCTCGTGAGCCCTGGTGTCATTGCACCTGTTGCACTGTAGATAGCTACTACTCTGGCTGGCGGATGATGGCCCGTGGCAGTGGTAAAGAAGAATTGCAGTGCCCCTCATGGGCTCCAGAAGGGTTATCGAGCCCTGTCAATTCTGTCTCAGTCACATCACTGGTAAAGGTCAAGTTGCACTACTGCCGGCAGTGACGTAAGACTGCACGTCTGATGAGTGCCCAACTTCTGAATGCTGAGAATACGCTTGAGAGTTCTCCGTACCTAGTCACAAGCATCTTCAAGTTTTCAAGAAGCAACTTCTGTTCTTCAAAACTGAGACTAGCTTGTTTTCTCAGCCATACTCTGCCTCTAATGGGACATACAGATAGGACTCGAGGGTAACCCCGGGTTCTGCTATGGATGGTGGGGTGAAGGGATGGAAGTATATACTTTATCTCTGAGGGCCTAGAGATGTATAAAGGACTGTCCGTATTTATACTTTTTTTAGCGCCGCATTTGCGCCGCTTTTTGGCGCAAAACGGCGCAAACCCACAAAATACAATGGTATTTTGCAAGTTTGCGCCGTTTTTGCGTCAAAAAACGACGCAAATGCGGCGCAAAAAAAGTATAAATACGGGCTGTGTGCTTTATTGTTATATGATATGATGGAACCATGAATAAATATACAGTTGCTGCCTTACCTGGTTCCAAAGGGCACAGGGGCTATCTGATATAGATCTATCAATGTAACAGAATTATTAAAGCTTTTCAAAAATGGCTCAATGACAAGAATCTTGAAGGCATCGAACCCAAACTTTCATTGAATGACAAGTCACTTGAATTCACCTTGGACACCAACCTCAACCTAAAGGAACACATTACCAAAACAAGCATTGGCAAAGTCAATAGGTTTCCCCTTTGTTTTTTCTTCTGCATTCTATCTTACTATCTGGATTATAAATGTTAGAAAAAGGTTATAATAATATGATGGGGGAGGGAGCATACTGCCTCTCATCCCAGCACAGTTTACCCCATTGCATCCTGGTAAATGCAGTACGCTTACTTTAAGGTCTCTGTCATTTTTAACTAACCTTGGTACAGTTAGTGTTGTTATCTCCAAACACTTTTTTCTGGGTTTGGTCTTTCATCAGTAGAGAGCAAAAGTAGCAGAGAGCAGAGAAAAGTAATCTGGTGTTGCTGGACAGCTGCCCAAGTCTTCACAGGTCACAGTTCCACTCCACATCCCAGGTTCATCCCAACTGAGCATGTCACCTCAGTGGCTCAAAGGACCCTTTTAAACACAAGGGGGAGGGAGCACACTGCCTCTCTTCCTACCAAAGTTCACCGCATTGCATCTTAGTGATTGCAGTAAGGTTATTTCAAAGTTGCTGTAGTTTGTCAGCAAAGTTGGTGCAGGTAGTGCTGTTATCTCTAGAAACGTGTTTCTGGTTCTAGACCTTTCATCGGTAGAGAGCAAAAGTTGCAGAGAAAAGTGATCTGGGATTGCTGGTATGCTTCCCAAAGCGTGTGTGACAGGTATGTAAAATGGATACGCAAGTAATTAGGCAAAATATATGTTTAAGGCTTTTTATTTTCTTCTTTGATTAATTTCTCTCTTAATCCTTCTCTACTTTTGCTGTACATCTGTTGGATGTTTCCTTCCTTTACTTCTTCCCATTTCCTCATATATCTTCTCTTTCTGTTTAGGATGAGGTATTCCAGGACTCCAGAAGGTCATCCACACCAGGAGAGGGAGATTAAAATAAGAAGCCCTTTTTAATAGTTAAGTATAATGGAAACCTGGTTTCTATTTCTTCTCTTTCAGGCTATTCTTTTTCTTTTTCTTACTATTAAACAAGACATGAAACGCGTTCCCTGGTCGGTCAGGAGTTCCTTATGAAATACAATACAAGAAAAAAAATTGCCGAATTCGAGCCACACTTTTCATCGTCATTCTCAATAAAGGTATGGCTCAGGATATCTGGTTGCGTAGTGATAGAGCGGTCCGTACTAGTAATTTTACCTGTATTGGACACTCTTTAGGCCGATGAATCTTTTGGCTAAGTGGGACCCTCTGCACCCTTAATCAGTCAATTTCATTAAATCAATAATCAATAACGAACATAAGCAACACCCTGATCAACATAACACTTAACAATTAATCCAGAATACATTTTCGGCGAACCCTGACCTTTCAGTCAGGAATAACCACACCAGTTTATTCAAAGTTAGTGAATTTATTTCCCTATATTAACAAAGCTAGCACAATATAGATGTGTCTCAACACCAAATGATATATGTAGATGAACATTAATAGCTGTCCATAGCGGCGAAACAAGTGCAATCTATGCAGCATTTGAATAACAAGGCAAATCACTAATACGATAATCTGTAATGAACTAATTGCATACATTTAGTCAGCATAACAAGGTCTCAAATTGCATCGTGCAACAAAAGGAATCCTCATCTAACCTCAAATTAGCATCGGCATGTGGGACTTCATGCAAAAACAATTTAGCAACATTAATTTGGAAAACTCCTAGCTAGGGATCTTATCAAAAATCAGCAGTTGGTTACCTAAAAGAAACACAATGCAATTTTACAATTTCCTTTCATATTTACCAATTACGATCAGCATTCAAGGAAGTCTTCGTCTCGCAGGTACCGTTTCTCGATCAGCATGGGACGGGGCAAAGGGGCAAGGTGGACGGGGCAATTGCCTCACGGCGGCAAGATAAAACTACTACTTCATGCAAAGGGATCAAAGTTAAAGTCTCTAGGGCAAGAATCATTTAAGTCTCTTTCTCTCGATTAGAGAAAGCATCAAAGTCTCTCAAAATGGCGTCGCAGCAAAGTGGGCCATAGTAGCTGCAATGTCCTGCAAAATGATGGGTATATGGGCTGTAATGTCCGTAATGGCTACCTTCTTCTCGTGCACCTGGTTTAAATAGACAACAGTTCAAATCCAGTAGGGTCTTCCATTGGAGGGTTCATAGGTTAGCTTCAAATTGTCCAATCAAAAGCAACAGTTCTCAAGCTTTTACTTAAGCATACATTATCCTTGGAGACGGGTACGCAAGTTGCAACATTTTATACCAATTAACTCACTTTCAGAGCTTCCATTGTCTGCACCTGCAGATCGACCTTGGAGTAAAGAGAAAATATGCCAGGCTGGCACGAAACCTTAAGATAAGCATGTGAACGATCTCAGTGGAAAAGTACAGCTTCAAGCAAAAATACACGTTTAATAGCACATTGGAAAAATACGAGCATCTAAATCGTGAGACCAGGCTATTAGGCCGAAGCCTCCACTAAAGTTATGCTAAGCTAAAACATTTCAAGCAAGCAAATCGTAGCACACGTTTATAATTATGTCGGATTAGTGCAATTCTAATACATCACGTTATATAAAGCACGCTTATAAATGTTGGCAAACTACTCTGAGGGCACATTTTGTCCCCGTACAATCTTTATTAGTTCGGTTAAAGTCACACATGATTATTTCACACTACGTTTATGCGTTAATAAATGTAAAACCTTAATTTTCTGCTTCATCAATCCCTCCTCTGATGACTACTTGTCATCACACCAAACCATGCCCACAAATTTTATTCCATTAAAATTCTGTCAGTTCTCTTTTCCTTTTAATTCCCCTAGTTTTCGCTTTGTATTCTTCTGCCATTCTTTTCATAATTTTCTCTTCCTTTCTTCTCTTAATTCTTTCCATAATCATTATTATTCCCCTTTTTATTCCCCAAATTCCAAAAATGCAAATCAATACTATTAAAATTCCCTGTATTATTTTTAGCAATATTCCATTCCAAATTCCACCAAGCCAACTTCCCACTGACGCAATTCCCTTTCCAACTTTCTCCCACACTCCTGGTTCTTTCAATTCCTTCAAATCTGCACTCTCCTTTGTTAGATTAGCAAGCATTGTTTTAATCTTCACACTGTTATCTGGAATATACGTACAACAGTGTCGTGCAACAAGCATTTTGCAAACGCCGCCATCCTTTGCTAAAAGAATGTCTAAAGCAAGCCTATTTTGAAGAGTCATAGCTCTTTCCGCTGCAAGTTTAGCATCTATCAGGATTATAGCACCTGAAAACTTTGTCAACATGTTATCCACTATAGTAGACAACTTTCTTATTTTGATGGAATTCAACACGACTCCTAATGAAGGAATCATGGCTCCAAATATATCTCCTACCACAGCAGCTGCGGTCTCTCTTTTCTGGATACGATGGGATCCAGATGTCTTTTGAATCATCGATAGGTCATCCAGTTGATAAACCATTGGGAACACTATACCCAAATAACATCTCCCCCACCATCCCTTTGGAAGACGATAATAGGCATTATACCCACAAATGTAATATACACCTGGAATGACAGGGTCAAGTCCGTTCATCATGAATGTCCATTTGGCCTTAAAGATAAACGTATGTTTACACTCACTCGCTACTACAAAAATGTTATCATAATAAGATTCACCTCGATATATACAAAATTTCCCTACATGCCAAGCATCTAAAGCTATTCTCCCTTGTGTGTTTATTGCAGCAAAATCATAATTGTCTACTGAAGTTCTCTTATGTAGCTCTTTTTCTAATTTCGCATTCATTTGTGCCCTTCTATCATCTGTGCGATCTAAAAAGCTTATTTCTACTGCAGAGAGCGAGCAGGTAAGGTTTTCCCTATGAGCGTGAGCCGTTTCAAAAGGTTGCATTGGCTCGAAAAAATCCCTCATTATTTTAGCATCCCAATCTTTAGCAATCTGGCTTAGCTGCGCTATTATAGGAACATATGCAAAGGTAACATCATAATTTGAGTAAAAATACTGTATGTTAGTTTGACCATAAAATCTAGACATTACTATACTACATGTAATCCCGTATGTAAGTGGCATGTGGTGATAAGTCACCCCTTCCTTTACTGATGTCGGTATCTGTGTACACACATAACAATCTTTCGCATCCATAGTCTCAACATATTCTGTTAGCAAGCGATAGAAAACATTATACGAAAGTTCTTTCTTATCATGCAAGAGTCTCTCATCTAATTCTAGTCTTTTCAATGCGGTTAGTTCAGTGACAGTAACAGGAGCAAAAGTAGAAGCATCAATTTTCTCATTCTCACCCTTTCCATGCATTCCAAGCAAAATTGCCATTATTATTAGTACACATGCAATTACCAAGCCTATACACACATATTTACAATATCTCTTTCTACTATTTTGCGTCATGATCTGTATAGAATCAGAGAGCTAGAAGCCCCTATAAAACTATTTAGCAATTCAGTTACAAAGCTGAACGAGCGCAATGTTCACACAGTTTTCTTCAAGAGGCCAGTCACTTATCGGTTAGCAGCATTTGTCTCAATTCGGCAATAACTCAGTCTTTTATCAGTTCAGCAAGTGTCTCATCCGGTTTAGCAATGTCTCAGCTGGTTGTTTGTATCACGTTAGATTGTAGCAAGCAATGTCATTTATCACCCTTTCAATCAACAGAGTCCATAAAACTTTTCTTTTCTATTGGTATCTCTTCTTCTTCGTTCTCGAGGCTTAGAGATACAAATTCGTCAGTCCAATCGTCATTGGCTACATATGCCCATTCTGGACCGGAATATCTCCTGTTTGGTATCCTTTTCCTTTTCAATTTTGCTTCTCTTTTCGATTCTGCCTCACTGGTACTTTCCTCTTTGGCCAAGTCTTTTCCTTCACTTGAGGATGGTACCACGACAGTCACTTCCTTTCTTTTCTCTTTCACTTTTGGCCTTTCTCCATCGTTCAAACTTTCTTTAGTCCTTTCTTTTATTGGTGATATACTTAGTCTTCTCTTTGCACCGTGTCCATTTGATGGACCTGCGATCTTTTCTGTGGGAGCTTGAACTTTTTCGTTCTGTTCTGCCTTGTCCCCTCCTTCTGGGGAATCAATCACGTTCTCCTTTTCTTTTTCTGTATCGTCTGCTTCTGGGAAAGCCCTCCTCTGATCAGGCTCTCCTGCTTTTTCACCTCTTTCGAGCCCTTCGTCACCGTTACTTTCGTCAGGCTCTTTATCACTTTCAGCTGCTTCAGGCTCTTTGTCACCTTCAGCTGCTTCAGGCTCTTTGCTACCCTCAGCTGCTTCAGGATCTTTGTCACCTTCAGCTGCTTCGTCACTGTCTGAACTTTCTCCTTGGTCTTCCCCAAGTGAGTCTGCTTCGTCCCCAGAGAATATTTCTCTCTCCTCCGTTCCTGCCTGTTCGCTTTCAGTTCGGTTTTGCTCTGTCTCAGCACTCAGCACTGTTTTATCAGGCACTGGCAGTTTCAGCGCTTCAACTTCCTCATCTGTGGGACACAACACTTTCTTTGTGTGACTGGCGTGAATCCAGTTGGGAACCCCCGCACACTTCACAGCGGTAGTTGTCGTCAGGATCACTTGGAAAGGGCCTTTCCAACGGGGTTCCAAACACGACTTTCTCACGTGCTTCTTTACCACGACCCAGTCACCTGCTTTCAGTGCGTGTCCTGGACCTTGGATCGGTGGCAAGGTGGTCGCTTCCACCTGGTGAGAGAAAGAGCGAACCACGTCAGCCAGACCCTTGCAGTAGTCTAACACCATATCATCTGTAATATTCAAAAGCGCGTTTGCGGGAACTGCAGGAAGTCTCATAGCCCTGCCCATGAGAATTTCGTGCGGAGACAATCCAGTCTTTCTATCAGGGGTGTTTCTCATTGACATTAACACCAAGGGCAATGCGTCAGGCCATTTCAAATTTGTCGATGCACATATTGTCGCCATTCTCGATTTCAGTGTACCATTCATCTGCTCCACCAGTCCTGAGGCTTCAGGGCGATAGCTACAATGTAGCTTTTGCTCAATGTTCAGCGCTTCGCAAAGTAACTTTATCACTTCGTTATTGAAGTGACTTCCCCTATCTGATTCTAAAGAGATCGGGAATCCGAAACGTGGTATCAACTCCCTCAACAATAGTTTTGCAACTGTAAGGCTGTCATTTCTACGTGTGGGGTATGCCTCAATCCAGTGACTACAAATGCACACAATCACCAACACATACTTCAATCCTCCATGCACAGGCATCTCAATGAAGTCCATCTGCATTCGACTAAACGGGCCACTGGCTCTGCCAATGTGGCTCGCGTTCACAACTGTTCCCTTTCCTGGGTTCATCTGCTGGCAAGTGACACATCGATGGCAAACTGCTTCTGCAGCCTGACGAAATCTGGGGTTAAACCAATCAGTTTTGAACAATCTTATCATGGCATCTCTCCCTAGGTGAGCTTGCCCATGATAGAACCACGCAAGCTGTGATAAGAGACTATTTGGCAAAACAAATTCTCCCTCATTTGAAACCCATAACTCATCTGGTCTCTTTATACATTGTGATTTAATCCGGGAATCTCTTTCATCCTCCCTGACGTTATTCTGTAATGCTTTTAATTCATCTATTGTATCTACGACCTTCAAGGCAAATGCTTCAGCTGGTTCGAGTTCTGGTTCACTTATCGAATTCCATTCATCCCTGAGTAATATACAGTTCAAGGCACAAAATCTTGCGACTTGATCCGCATATGCATTTCCCAGAGAAACATAGTCCTGTCCTTTTGTATGAGCACTACACTTTACCACTGCAACTTCGGCTGGCATTTGAATGGCGTGTAACAATTCCCTTATTCTCTCCCCGTTTTTCACTGGGGATCCTGAAGAAGTCAGGAAACCTCTCTGTGACCATAGTTGTCCAAAATCATGCACAATCCCAAACCCGTACTGACTATCGGTGTAAATAGTGACTTTCATCAATGCAGACAGTTGACATGCTCTTGTAAGGGCTACAAGTTCTGCTACTTGTGCAGAATAGACTCCTTGAAGCCACCCCGCTTCCAAGACACCTGTTACAGTACATACAGCATATCCTGCTTTCAAAATTCCCATCCCATCTCTTAGACATGAACCATCAACAAAAACAATTTGG
Organism: Pleurodeles waltl; assembly: GCF_031143425.1. NCBI lineage: Eukaryota > Metazoa > Chordata > Amphibia > Caudata > Salamandridae > Pleurodeles > Pleurodeles waltl. Next base: position 226,150,284 of record NC_090446.1, read on the forward strand.
CCATTTTCATCAAGCTTAGTATCCTTAATGTCAGGTCGAGGTTTTGTGCAAAATTCAGTCACCTGAAGGCAGTCATGCTCGACGTCTTCAGCGTTCTCAACTTCAGCATTTTCTCCAGGAAGCAAGGTTGCTGGATTCAACGTAGTGCACCTTTTCAGCTGCACATTCGGTGAGCCCAGAATTATCGTTTCATACCTTGTGAGTCTTGCTCCAGTCATGTGTTGCGTTCGGGAGCGGGTCAAAAGTATCTCAACTGAGTGAGGGACCATGACTGTTACTGGGTGTCCCATCACTATTCCTTCACTCTGAGTGAGGCTGATACCAACTGCTGCTACGGCGCGCAAACACCCTGGAAGTGCTGCTGCAACCGGATCCAAAGTAGCTGAAAAATACGCTACTGGTCTGTTTATGCCACCGTGGGCTTGAGTCAAGACAGACAAAGAACATGCATCACGTTCATGACAAAACAATGTGAAAGGCTTTGTGTAATCAGGCATACCTAAAGCTGGAGCCCTGCACATGCATTCTTTCAACTCAATGAAAGCATCCATCTCACCTCCTTTCAGCTCAATTTGATCCAAGGCATCCTTCTGGGTCAGCTTCAGTAAAGGCTTTGCTAGAGTTGAGAAGTTGGGAATCCACTGGCGACAGTAGCCCACCATTCCCAAAAACTTCCTCACCTCCCTCCTTGTCTTTGGTGGACTCATTTGAAGTACACTCGTTATTCTTTCCTTCATTATTCTCCGTGACCCTTTCTCTATCTGGTGACCCAAATATTTCACTTTCTTCTGACAGAACTGCAATTTGGAAGGAGACACCTTGTGTCCATTCCTTCCCAAATGGTTCAACAGAGCAATGGTATCGGCTGTGCAGTCACTTTCTGTCTTTGATGCAATCAGTAAGTCATCGATGTACTGTACTAGGGTTGACTCGAATGGCAATTCCAATGCTTCCAAATCTTTCTTTAGAATCTGATTGAAGATTGACGGTGACTCAGAGAACCCTTGAGGAATTCGACACCAACTGTACACTCTGTCTAAGAATTTGAAACAAAAGAGAAATTGGCTGTCCTCATGAAGAGACACCGAAAAGAATGCTTGTGACAAGTCGATGACAGCTGGATTTGGTACTACAGGGCAGCATTTGACTATGATGTCATTTATTTTCTTCAAGTCCTGCACGAGTCGGACCTTTCCACTCGGCTTTATTAGTCCCATGATTGGTGAATTACATGGACTGCTTAACACTTCTTTCAGTACTCCCTGTTTTACAAATTCGTCAATGATTTGGGCAACTTTCATGAGGGTGTCTTGTGCCATGTGGTATTGTGGGGTCTGGGGAAAGATCGCATTGGGTTTTACAGTCACTTTCACTGGTTCCACTCCTTTCATCAATCCCACCTCTTTCCCTGTCATATCCCACACTTCCTTTCCGACTGTCTCCCGTAATTCAGCTGGAATATCTTCTTCAGTTATCATCGGGAAGAGACAAATCAGAGGATACTCTTCATCGACAGTTTCCATCTCATCCCCCTCTACACTATCCTCTTCTTCCCCATCACTGCTCATCTGAATTTTGATTCCCTCGTTCGAACACATAATCGAACATCCCAATTTGCACAATAGGTCTCTCCCTAATAGTGCTATCGGGCTTGAGTCACATACCACAAACTTGTGTAACCCTTGATAGTTGCCAATGCTGACTGGTACCGGATCTGTGATTGGGTTTGTCAGGTGCCTGTTTGCTACTCCCACCACTTGAACTGTACTCCCTGAGAGTGGCAAATTTGGTACTTCACTGCTCTTAACTGTTGAACGTGTGGCTCCCGTGTCAACCAAGAATGAGACACGATGACCCATTACTCTTCCCTCTACGTACGGTCCCTTTTGATCAACTTCCAAGGATGCTGCAAGCACACAATCTCCTTCCTCTCCTGAACTTTCACTCTCCCATACATTGTTTATTCCACTCTCACTGTGTAATGGGAACTGTTGTACGGTGCCATTTGTACTCATTACCTGGCCCGAGACCTGTGGAGGAACCATCACTTGCTGCTGACTCATTGGTGCCAAGGGTATTTGCATTTGCTGATTAGGTACCATGGGTAACTGCTGTTGCATTGGCTGCATTTGCGTCATCTGCATACGGGGCATCTGCATCTGCTGCGGCTGCATAGGTTGTAATCCCTGCAATTGATTTATGGTCTGAAAATTTGGGTTTGGACCTCTCATTTTCGGTCCCCTCATTGTCTGAAATGCATTGACATCATTGTTTTGCTGACCAACACCTGCACCTGCACCTTCCTGCACCACCATCGGGCACTCGCGTTTCCAATGACCGACAATTCCGCACACGTGACACGGCATCACCTTCTTCATTGCCTGCACACCATTCACAACGGTGTTCAAATCCGGACCATTATTCACAAAGCCTCCTCTGCCTCTGCCTCTGGCCTGTGGCTGAAACGCCATGTTTCCCTGCAACTGCGGCTGCAGTTGCGGTACCTGCTGTTGGAACCCTTGCAACCCTTGCAAACCTTGCAGACCTGTCTGAGCGGCTTTAAGTTGCATCATCATCACTTTCTCCTTCAACTTTTTCTGTTTCACTTCAATTTCGTCGCTACAGTATTTCGCATAATTCAACACCTCGTCAATCGGTTTCGACTGCCAGCAAATTAAATGCGACTTTATCATCTGACTTATCTCTGGTCTCAGCCCTTCCACAAATCTAAACACAAAATGAAGCATGTCCTTCGCCTCTATTGTTTCCGTGCCACTGTAGTTCTTGAACGCCTTCAACAACCTCTCATAGTAACTATGAATCGACTCTTTAGCCTCTTGGGCAGTTCGATCGATCTTCTGCCAATCCACATTTTTCGCGGCAACCTTCGTCTTCAAATGCTCAATCACCTTATAGTACAAGCTCATCACCATAGGTGATGGTGCACCCGTATCCCTGTCTCTCTCCGGTTCACTTGTCGGCCAACCTACAGCTCTTTTGCAATCCTCCCACAAATCTGCCGGAACCACAATCTCAAAGAGAGTGTTCAGGTCTTCCCAGAGACATTTTGCAAGCTTCACAAACCTGTCAGTCTGTTGATACCATTCAATGGGTTTCTCTCTCAGTTTGGGAAAATCATCCGTAAAAGACTGAATGTCGCTTCTGTGCCATGGTACATGTATTAATTTTCCCCCTGCTGTCTCCCTCATTGGTAACATGGTTACTGTATCACTACTCTGTGGTCTTTTCTCGTTGAGCTCTGGAACACTGTCTTTCTTCTTTTCCTTTCTCTTTACCCATCTGCTTTCCCATTTGTCTAAGCACCTCCACACTTGTGCACTCTGCAGCAATTCTCTAAGGTGCGCCTTCATGCCTGCTGACCTCATGTGTTCAAAATCTGTGGTCCCAAAATCCAACCTGTAGCTCCTGCTCAAGTGTTTTGTCTTGTCTATGTCAACCCCGTTTTTGTCAGCTATTTCCTGCAAGCTTTTATGTACCTTATTCACTTCTTTCGTAATCCTGGGACATAGATACCTCAGCTCTTCTTCCGAGTAGGACTCTAACCTATTCACACCCATAGTCCCTTCCACCAATTCTTGTGCTTCCATGTTCAACCTCATCCTATTCATATAATCTTCTCCCTTCCCACTGTCTGAGCTTTGTGTGGAATTCAGACTGTTGAACCACTATGTCAGCTGTTGCGCATTCAACCCCATCAGTGTAGCGTTCACATCGACTGCCATTGATGGTTGCGGCAACTTTTCAGTATTCGATGACAGCGGTATCACCAGTGGGGGACTTGACCTCACCAGTGTTGACTGAGCACATATGGGACTAAACTCCATCAAGGACCCAGATCCATTTGGCTGAGCCGCTATCGGAGTTATCCCTGGAGTGTTTTCTATGCACCTCCTTTCTGTCCCCCTCTGCAGCATTGATCCCTGACCGCTCATACCTAAGTTAGGCTGACTGTACAAAGGCACCGGTGGACCTACAGTAATGGGTAGTGATATCGCATCTGGGTTCTGTCCATTTCCCATGTTCTGAGACATGTTCATTCCCACACTATGGGTCATTATTGCCGGCATGCCCATCTGACTCCCCGTCATCTGAGCATGTGCGTTTCCCCCCTGCATCTGCTTTTGAGAAATCAAAAACTGGGTTGATTCAGCTTGTGCCATTGTTGGATTGTGACCATTCTGTCCTCCCATTGTGGCTGGATCTAGAATCATTCCCGTATTATTGTCACTGCTGTAGTACCTTGGGATCTGCGGCTGATAATTTTCTGCTGGTTTCAACATGGGCACATCTGGATATATTCTCCTAACCTGCGGTATCTGCGGGGTGAACAGTAAACTCGGGTCCTTAGACCCCGATGATGCTCCTGAACTCTCACTTTCACTGTTCTGTACCGATGCCGGAGGGGCAGAACTGGTACTTGGACCTTGTCCACTCTCTGCATAAGGTGGTGGACGGTCGTTCAGCAATTGCATGATTAACTCCTCATCCTCTAACTCCTCTTCTCTTCTCAACTTTTCCTCGTCCTCTCTATCCTTGGAACATTTCCTGTTTGTCTTACAGGTAGCTTTCTTACCTGTCTCCTCTTCTTCCTTAGCAATTGCGGGAAACAATTTTATCCCCTGTAATACATCTGACCTCCACACCTTCTGTGCATTATCCCACCTAGCGTCCGCTAGTGTCTTTTCTACCTTCCTTATCCTGGTCTCGAACTTATTTTGCTGTTGCTGTCTAGCCATCAGTTCCCAAATCGCTAGAGCCTCAAACTGTGCTGGCCTTGGAGGTACCTTCATGTCGTACATCGCGAATCTCAAATTCTCTAGAATCCTTATATTGAATGTCCCGTGGATCGGGAACGCTACGCTCCCATGTTTCTCTGTCAGCTTGTGCCATTGCTTTAGCCAAAGGCACGGAGCTACCCCCTTTTCCTCCATTACAATGTAAGCTGGTGTACCTTCAGGCGGCGTCTCCTCTCCTACGCTCGCTTTAATGTAAGACTCCCCCTTCATCGCACTCCTTAATGCTTTAAAAAATTTCATTTTTCTCGTCTTTTGTTTCACAAAATTTGTAATCAATAGGTGACTTTAATTCCCGGAATACTCTTCGCTTGCCTTTCCCCTTCCAATCGAGCCCCACGGACTGCGTCCAATCCGTGCGCGACCCTTCTCTGCAACCAACCTATCCCAGCGCGGCTCCTAGTGACGTCACACTCACACACACTGCGGCTGACAAAGTCTCGCGGCTAGTCTTCCTTCACTCAGCTCCTCTCGTAACAACTTCTTGCATGTATCGCGAGCTACCAAAAATATAAAACAGATCTGTCGGTTTACTACAGGAGGGGTAACACAATCGCTTCAGGACCTTAGGGATTTTTCACTAGCCTCAGCAGTTATTCCATCTTTCTCGGTCCCCACGTTCGCAAGCAAATCTGACCCGCAGACTGCTCTCAACTTGTCAGTGATCTATTCTAGTGCACTTAGAATTTTGTCAAAGCCCGAAGTCGAAGTTCCTTTCACTCCCTTAACACACGTACCGACTCGTTGACCACGCCCGATCAACCTACTAAACCGACCAGACCACAACATAAAGCAACATACTCCAGAGTCTCTTGACCTCGCAGGGCCCGTCTCAACAACGACAACCACGTGGACCTTTTTATGCACAAAGCGCCACACGCACATGAAGTTCGACGACTTCCCTACTCTCACACTCGGAGTCGCACCTCCGCTATTTCTATGAAGTTCGACGACTTCTCTACTTCTACACTCGGAGTCGCACCTCCGCTATCCTCTAAAAAGAAAAAAATTCCTCGCAACCTTCTCACACAATCTGCGGCAATAAGCTGTGCAAGCGCAAAACCCTAATTTCTCTCATACCATCACTAGTACCGCCAACGCTGATTCCATACCTCCGTTCTCTCCATTCGCAAGCTCCGAGATCCCGGGAAAGTCGCGGTGGACCTAGCCCATCATCATTCTGTCAATCTATTTTACCCAAGAAAAATCTAATTCAACTTCTCGAATGGGGTCTCAAAGGGCGTAACCGTTAATTCAACACCATGTACTTTAAGAGTACGGGGTCCCAAAAGATGAAACCGTCCTCTGCTACCATCTACTGATAGAGCGGTCCGTACTAGTAATTTTACCTGTATTGGACGCTCTTTAGGCCGATGAATCTTTTGGCTAAGTGGGACCCTCTGCACCCTTAATCAGTCAATTTCATTAAATCAATAATCAATAACGAACATAAGCAACACCCTGATCAACATAACACTTAACAATTAATCCAGAATACATTTTCGGCGAACCCTGACCTTTCAGTCAGGAATAACCACACCAGTTTATTCAAAGTTAGTAAATTTATTTCCCTATATTAACAAAGCTAGCACAATATAGATGTGTCTCAACACCAAATGATATATGTAGATGAACATTAATAGCTGTCCATAGCGGCGAAACAAGTGCAATCTATGCAGCATTTGAATAACAAGGCATTCGATAATAGCAATGCAAATCACTAATACGATAATCTGTAATGAACTAATTGCATACATTTAGTAAGCATAACAAGGTCTCAAATTGCATCGTGCAACAAAAGGAATCCTCATCTAACCTCAAATTAGCATCGGCATGTGGGACTTCATGCAAAAACAATTTAGCAACATTAATTTGGAAAACTCCTAGCTAGGGATCTTACAAAAAATCAGCAGTTGGTTACCTAAAAGAAACACAATGCAATTTTACAATTTCCTTTCATATTTACCAATTACGATCAGCATTCAAGGAAGTCTTCGTCTCGCAGGTACCGTTTCTCGATCAGCATGGGACGGGGCAAAGGGGCAAGGTGGACGGGGCAATTGCCTCACGGCGGCAAGATAAAACTACTACTTCATGCAAAGGGATCAAAGTTAAAGTCTCTAGGGCAAGAATCATTTAAGTCTCTTTCTCTCGATTAGAGAAAGCATCAAAGTCTCTCAAAATGGCGTCGCAGCAAAGTGGGCCATAGTAGTTGCAATGTCCTGCAAAATGATGGGTATATGGGCTGTAATGTCCGTAATGGCTACCTTCTTCTCGTGCACCTGGTTTAAATAGACAACAGTTCAAATCCAGTAGGGTCTTCCATTGGAGGGTTCATAGGTTAGCTTCAAATTGTCCAATCAAAAGCAACAGTTCTCAAGCTTTTACTTAAGCATACATTATCCTTGGAGACGGGTACGCAAGTTGCAACATTTGATACCAATTAACTCACTTTCAGAGCTTCCATTGTCCGCACCTGCAGATCGACCTTGGAGTAAAGAGAAAATATGCCAGGCTGGCACGAAACCTTAAGATAAGCATGTGAACGATCTCAGTGGAAAAGTACAGCTTCAAGCAAAAATACACGTTTAATAGCACATTGGAAAAATACGAGCATCTAAATCATGAGACCAGGCTATTAGGCCGAAGCCTCCACTAAAGTTATGCTAAGCTAAAACATTTCAAGCAAGCAAATCGTAGCACACGTTTATAATTATGTCGGATTAGTGCAATTCTAATACATCACGTTATATAAAGCACGCTTATAAATGTTGGCAAACTACTCTGAGGGCACATTTTGTCCCCGTACAATCTTTATTAGTTCGGTTAAAGTCACACATGATTATTTCACACTACGTTTATGCGTTAATAAATGTAAAACCTTCATTTTCTGCTTCATCAGTAGTCAACTAGAACTAAGATATATTGGTGACCTTTAGATGATAGCACCAAATGCCCACCAAGACCATACCTGCTGGGTGAACGGGGTCTCTATAATAGGTAAAGGAAGAAGGGGAACCTTGGGTTCCAGGGAGGGATTAATCAATTGACATTTTGGACATTGTAGGCAATGTTTCCACATGTCCCCATATATACCCGGCCAATAAAACCACCTTGTTATGTACCCTTCAGTATTTTCCCTTCCTAGATGTCCTTCACCCGTCTCCCCATGTGCTAAGTGTAGTACAGGGCTCGGTAATCTGTGGGAACTAACAATTGTGTTTTTCTGTTCCCTTGTTGGGTGACCACTTGATACAGTAAATCATTTCTGATGTTGAAATAAGGACCTACCATAGGATTGATATTGGTGATGGCATTCTGTCAGGCCTGCTTTAGAGTAGGGCATCTCATTTGGACTGTCGAAAATCTCCTGCGACAGATAATACATGCTTCATGGGATTAGGATTATTTCCATCATTATCATTATTCTCCCTGTGGTAGGTTTTCTTCTGGTTTCGCTTCTGTGTCTGAGTCAGTCTTTCCCTATGGATATTCTTTTATATTTCTACTTTGGAAAAGGGTGCTCGCGGCCACCAGGACTCTGTCAGATCACTTGGTTTTAGGCTGTCTAATAGCTCTTGAAATGCCACATAATCAGTTCCTATAATGAGTTCCTCCACAAGGTCTGGGATGGCTCCTACAACAACTTCTTCTTCTTCCCGTCACTTCACCTGTATGACAGCCACTGGGTATGGTTTATTATCACTGTGTACACACATGATGAGTACATAATCTCCCTTTACCCATTGTTCTGGAAGTACGTATTTGGGGTTTATGACACTTTGACTACAGCCCAAGTCTACCAAGGTCCTTCTTATTTGTTTTTTTACTAGTAGAGAAGTGGTATATCGAGTAGTGGTATTACCCAACCACAATACTCTTCCTTTGGCCCTCCCTATCTCCAGTGGTTCTCCCTGGTTCCGTTTTTGTGGACAATATCGTGCAAAATGGCCCCATTCTGCACAGTGATGACATTTGGGGTTTGACATGGGCTCTTTTAGTGGATCTCGATAAGGAAGGGGTTTTTCCATATTTACTCCAGTTAGAGGCTTTATAGGGAAGGACTGAAGAGATGGTTTAGAAAGGGGGAAGTTTGTTCTGGTAACAGTGCCCCGAAAGTCTGGAGCCCTGTGATAAGCACAGGCTAGTTCAACCGCAGAGGAGTTGTCCAAGCCGGGATGTTGTCTGATCCAATTCCGAGTGGATGTAGGTAGGGCTTCTAAGTACTGTTCAAGTACTATGGCCTGGAACATCTCTTCTTTGGTAGTGTCTGTAGGGGATAGCCATTTACAAGCTTCATGTTGAACCCGATAATAAAGAGTACGCGGTTTCTCTGGACTCATCCATTTAGTACGACAAAAGCGCATCCTGTAACTTTCTTGGTCTAATCCCACTTGTTCTAGGTTAGCCTTTTTTATGTCTATATAGGGGTTATTCCATCCGGGTTCACCGATTGATAAGCAGCCTGTAACGGACCAGTACTCTTGTGGCCAGTTAGCCGAACTCGCTACTCATTCAAAGTTTGTGAAAAATGCATCTGGGTCATCATGTTCCTGATACTTCTGCAATAGAGTGCTAGGAACGGTCGGGTGTACTCTAGTTGTAGCTATTGTCTCTGTGAGTTTACCTAATGCGGTTTTGTGTACAAGTTGATTATTGGCTATGATTATAACTTGGCTTTTCAGGGCACTCTGTAGAGCATCAAGATCTTCCCTGGCTTCTTTTATCTGTTCCTCCCACACTAGTTGTAAGTGTCTCTGGCCTTCCGCCAACTGGGCCATCATGTCCGCCAGGCTTGGCTTCTCCTCCATTTGTCTTTTCTTGTCTGGGAGGATGATCTATATCCCACTTCTGACACCACTGTGATAGGTAAGTAAAATGGATACGCAAGTAAGTAGGCAAAATATATGTTTAAGGCTTTTTATTTTCTTCTTTAATTAATGTCTCTCTTAATCCTTCTCTACTTTGGCTGTACGTCTGTAGGATGCTTCCTTCCTTTCCTTCTTCCCAGTTCCTCATATATCTCCTCTTTCTGTTTAGGTTGAGGTATTCCAGGGCTCCAGAAGGTCATCCACACCAGGAGAGGGAAATAAAAATAAGAAGCCCTTTTTAATAGGTAAGTATAAGGGAAACCTGGTTTCTATTTCTTCTCTTTCAGGATATTCTTTTTCTTACTACTTTCCTTTGACCTTCTCTGTGCCCCTTCTTTATTAGTGATATAGTGCCTTGGTTAATACCTAGTTTTACTTTTATTTACTTTCTATTCTGTTAGTCTTGTCACTCTGTTCAATCAGTGCTCTTTTAGGTTTTATCCATTCTAATATACATTTTCTTGTCAAACAGTGCACCACCCGTTTTCCGTCACCCAGTGCTTTAATCCTTTATTGTTTTCAGTATTTTATAAGGTACAAGTCTTTGTAGAAAAAAAAACAGTCCTCTCTGCTTCCATGATCCTCTTTTCCCTCCCTTTCCCCGGTTCGTTTCACATACCTGGTTGGGCCACACTCCTCCTGGGACGTGGCAGCTTCTGCATGTATCACTCTCCCTCCCAGTCGTCTCGAGGCATGGTCTTTGTTGGTGTTCTGCGATGTCCGTTTCCAGGTCTCTTCTCCTTGAGTTTGTCATCCCGCATCTCTTCCTCCTATGTACTCCTCTGGGTTCCTCCATCTTCTTCCTGCTCCTCAGGCTTCCTCCTCAGTGTCGTCTCTCTGCTCTCCCGGCATCTTCTGGGTATTTCAGGCACCTCCTCCTGTGTCGCGAAGCCGTCGTGACGTAGGGGTTGTAATTTCCCTGTGACACCCTCGGCAGTGCCCCCGGGATATGGAAGGTCCGTCCCCGTTCCTCGTGCCCTGTCACATTCACTCCCCCATGCGAGTGACTGTTGGAGCCACAAATTGGTAGGGTATCGAGACAGAAAGGCAGCATTGGAAAGCAAGGATCCCGGGGAATGTTTAATCTGAAACAGAAAAGGTTGTAACGATAAGAACCACCGGAGCACTCGGGAAATTGTGTCCTTATGTTTAGATAGCCATGTCAGCGGGCGAGGTCCATGAGGAGCGTAAATGACCTCCCTAAGAGGTAATATCAAAGTGATTTGATGGCCCATTTTATAGCAAGACATTCCTTCTCCACCATAGGGTAATGCTTTTCTCTAGGTAGAAGCTTCCTACCGATGTACACAAATGGATGGAACTGGGCATCTTCCCCTTCCTGAGATAACACTGCTCCCAATCCCTGATCTGAAGCATTGGTTTTGTAACTGAAAAGGTTTCTGAAAATCAGGACAATGTAAGATCGGTTCGGTGGTTAGTAGAGACTTTAGATAGAGAAACCGTTGATATTCTAGTTCAGACAATTGGGATATATGGCGTGGTCGTTGCTTCTCCAGTAAAGCCGTAAGAGGAGTGGCTATGTCACAAAAATGTGGAATGAATCACCTATAATAACCAACCATATCCGCCCCTGTTCCTCGTGCCTTGTCACAGCGTGACAGATCACAGTGGCACTCCACAGACACACAGGTCCATCCCAGGTGTGCTCATCAACTCACTGGCTCAAGGGAACCTTTAAACACTTGTAGAGTTAGCACACTGCCTCTCATCCGAGAACAGTTCACCCCATTGCATCTTGGTAAATGCAGTATGCTTACTTCAAAGTTGCTGTTGTTTTTCACCAAAGCTGGTGCAGGTAGTGGTGTTATCGCTAGACAGGTGTTTCTGGGTTTAGTCCTTCATCCGTAGAGAGCAAATGTAGCAGCGAAAAGTAATCTCGGTTTGCTTGCACCATGCCAAAATCTTCACAGGTCACAGTACCACTTCACAGCCACACAGGTGTATCCGAGGTGAGCTTGTCAGCTCATGGGCTCAAACAAGCCTTTTAAAAACAAGGGGGGAGGAGCACACTGCCACTCATCCCAGTACAGTTCACCCCATTGCATCCTCATAAATGCAGTACCTTACTTCAAATTTGTTGTCGTTTTTCACCAAAGTTGGTGCTGGTAGTACTGTTATCTCTAGGCAGGTGTTTCTGGGTTTAGCCCTTTATCAGTAGAAAGCAAAAGTAGCAGAGAGCAGACAAAAGTAATCTGGGTTTGCTGGTATGCAGCCCAGGTCTTCATAGGTCACATTCATAGGTCACAATACCTCTTCACAGGTGCACAGGTGCATCCCAGTTAAGCTTGTGAGCTCACTGGATCAAGAGAGCCTTTTAAACACAAAGGGGGAGGGAGCACATTGCCTCTCATCCCAGCAAGGTTCACCCCATTGCATCCTGGTAATTGTAGTACGCTTACTTCAACGTTGCTGTTGTTTTTCACCAAAGTTGGCGCAGGTAGTGCTGTTATATCTAAACATGTGTTTCCTGGGTTGAGCCCTTTATCAGTAGAGAGCAAAATTAGCGTAGAGCAAAGAAAAGGGATCTGGGGTTGCCGATATGCTGCTCAAGTCTACCCAGGTCACAGTACCTCTCCAAAGGCACACAGGTGCATTCCATATGAGCTTGCCAGCTCATTGGCTCAAGGGAGCCTTTTAAACACATGGGAAGAGGGAGCACACTGCCTCTCATCCCAGCAATGTTCACCCCATTGCAAAGGGTTTAACCCTTTATGAGTAGAAAGCAAGCGTACCAGAGAGCAGATCAAAGTCACCTCGGGTTGCTGGGATGATGCTCAAGTCTCCACAGGTCACAGTACCACACCACAGGCACACAGGTGCATCCCAGTTGAGTTTGTCAGCTCAGTGGCTAAAGAGAGCCTTTTAAACACGGGGGAAAGCACACTGCCTTCCATCCCAGCAAGGTTCACCCCATTGCATCCTGTTAATTACAGTAAGCTTATTTCAAAGTTGCTGTCGTTTTTCGCCAAGTGTTGGTGGAGTTAGTGCTGTTTTCTCTAGACATGTGTTTTTGGGTTTATCCCTTAATCGGTAGAGAGCTATAGCAGAAGAGAGCAGAGAAAAGGCAGCTGATGTTGCTGCTACGCTGCCCAAGTCTTTACAGGGCACAGTACATCCCTCGTGAGTCCTTCAGCTAATTGGCTCAAGGGAGCTTTTTCAGCACTACGGGGGAGGGAGGAAGCACACTGCCTCTCTTTCCTGAAGAGTTCACCATCCTGGTAATTGCAGTAAGCTTATTCCAAAGTTGCTGTCGTTTTGCAGGTAGTGCTGTGATCTCTAGACATGTGTTTCTGGGTTTAGACCTTTCATCCGTAGAGAGAAAAAGCAGCAGAGAAAAGTGATCTGGGATTGTTGGTATGGTGCCCAAGGCATCATAGATCACAGTACCACTCCACAGGCACACAGGTCCATCTCACGTGAGCTTGTCAGCTCATTGGCTCAAGGGAGCCTTTTAAACACAAGTGTGGAGTTAGCACACTGCCTCTCGTCCAAGCACAGTTCACCCCATTGCATCCTGGTAACTGCAATACATTTACTTCAAAGTTGTGGTTTTTCACCAAAGTTGGTGCAGGTAGTGCTGTTATATCTTGACACGTGTTTCCTGGGTTTAGCCCTTCATCAGTCGAGAGCAAAAGTAGCAGCGAGCAGAGAAAAGTAATCTGGGTTTGCTGGCATGCTGACAAAATCTTCACAGGTCACAATACCACTTCACAGGCACACAGGTGCATCCCAAGTGACCTTGTCAGCTCATAGGCTCAAGCAAGCCTTTTAAACACAAGAGGGCCGGAGCACACTGCCTCTCATCCCAGCAAAGTTCACCCCATTTCTTCCAGGCAATTGCAGTAAGCTTATTTCAAAGTTGCTGTTGTTTTGCAGGTAGTGCTGTTATCTCCGTACATGTGTTTCTGGTTGTAGACTTTTCATCAGTAGAGAGCCAAAGTAGCAGAGAAAAGTGATGTGGGGTTGCTCATGTGCTACCCAAGGCGTCATAGATCACGATACCACTCCACAGGCACACAGGTCCATCCCAGGTAAGCTTGTCAGCTTATTGGCTCAAGGGAGCCTCTTAAACACAAGTGTGGAGTTAGCACACTGCCTCTTATACGAGCACAATTCAACCCATTGCATCCTGGTAACTGCAGTACGCTTACTTCAAAGATGTTGGTTTTCGCCAAAGTTGGTGCAGGTAGTGCTGTTATATCTAGACATGTGTTCTGGGTTTAGCCCTTCATCAGTAGAGAGCAAAAGTGGCATCGAGCAAAGAAAAGTGATCTGGTGTTGCCGGTACGCTGCCCAAGTCTACATAGGTCACAGTACCTCTCCAAAGGCACAGAGGTGCATCCCAGGTGAGCTTGCCAGCTCATTGGCTCAAGGGAGCCTTTTAAACACAAGGGAAGAGGGAGCACACTGCCTCTCTCCCAGCATAGTTCACCCCATTACATCCTGGTAATTGCAGTAAGCTTATTTCAAAGTTACTGTTGTTTTTCACCAAAGTTGGTGGAGGTAGTGCTGTTATTTCAAGACATGTGTTTCCTGGTTTATCCACTCATCAGTAGAGAGCAATTGTAGCAGAGAGCAGAGAAACATCATCTAGGGTTGATGGTATGCTGCCCAAGTTTTCACAGGGCACAGTACATCCCTTGTGAGTCATTCAGCTCATTGGCTCAGGTGAGCCTTTTAAGCACTTTGGGGGGAGGGAGTACACTGCCTCTCTTTCTTGAAGAGTTCACCCCATTCCATCCTGGTAATTGCATTAAACTTATTTCAAAGTTGCTGTCGTTTTGCAGGTAGTGCTGTTATCTCTAGACATGTGTTTCTGGGTTTAGACCTTTCATCAGTAGAGACCAAAAGTAGCAGAGAAAAGTGATCTGGGATTGCTGGTATGCTGCCCAAGGTGTCAAAGATCACAGTACCACTCCACAGGCACACAGGTCCATCTCATTGTGAGCTTGTCAGCTCATTGGCTCAAGGGAGCCTTTTAAACGCAAGGGTGGAGGGAGCACACTGCCTCTCATCCCAGCACAGTTCATTGAATTTCATCCTGGTAAGGCAGGATGCCTACTTCGAAGTTGCTGTTGTTTCTCACCAAAGTTGGTGCAGGTAGTGCTGTTATCTGTAGAACGTGTTTCTGGGTTTAGCCCTTCGTCAGTAGAGAGCAAAAGTAGCAGAGAGCAGACAAAAGTAATCTGGGTTTGCTGGTATGCTGACCAAGTGTTCACAGGTCACAATACCGCTTCACAGGTGCATAGGTGAATCCCATTTGAGCTTGTGAGTTCACTGGATCAAGGGAGTCTTTTAAACACAGAAGGGGAGGGAGCACACTGCCTCTCATCCCAGCAATGTTTACCCCATTGCATCCTGGTAATCGCAGTACGCTTACTTCAAAGTTGCTGTTGTTTTTCACCAAAGTTGGTGCAGGTATTGCTGTTATCTCTAGACACATGTTTCTAGGTTTAGTCCTTCATTGGTAGAGACCAAAAGTAGCAGAGAACACAGAACAGTGATCTGGGGTTTCTGGTATGCTGCCAAACTCTTCACAGGTCACAGTACCACTCTGCAGGTATACAGGGGCAACCCCCTTGAGCGTGGCAGCTTCTTGGCTCAAGGGAGCCTTTTAAGCACTGTGGGGGAGGGAGCATACTGCCTCTCATCCCTGCAGAGTTCACCATATTTCCTTCTGGTAAATGCAGTATGCTTACTTCAAAGTTGCTGTCGTTTTTCACCAATAGTTGGTGCAAGTAGTGGGTTTATCTCTAGACACATATTTGTGAGTGTAGTCCTTCATCAGTAGAGAGCAATAGTAGCAGAGGGTAGAGAAAAGTCATCTGGGGTTCCTGGTATGCTACCCAAGTCTTCACAGGGCATGGTACCACTCCACAGGCATACAGGTGCATACCTCGTGAGCCCTTCAGCTCATTGTCTCGAGTGAGCCTTTTAAACATAAGGGGGGAGGGAGCACACTGCCTTTCACCCCAATAGAGATCTCCCTATTACTTCATGGTAAATACAGTACACTTACATCAAAGTTGCTGTCGTTTTTCACCAAAGTTGGTGCAGATAGTGCTTTTATCGCTAGCCCAAGTTTCTGGGTTTAGCCCTTCATCAGTATAGAGCAAGAGTAGCAGAGAGCAGAGAAAAGTCATCTGGGGTTGCTGGTACACTACCCAAGTCTTCACAGGTCACAATACCACTCCACAGGCACATAGATGCATTACAAGTGAGCTTGTGAGCTCATTGGCTGTACGGAGCATTTTAAACACAAGGTTAGAGGGAGCACACTGCCTCTCATCCCAGCACAGTTCACCCTATTGCCTTCTGGTAAATGCAGTATGCTTACCTGAGAGTTGCTGTTGTTTTTCACCAAAGGTGGTGCAGGTAGTGCTGTTATCTCTAGACACATGTTTCTGGGTTTAGCCCTTCATTAGTAGATAGCAAAAGTTCAACTGTGGTGAAAAACTATAGCAACTTTGAAGTAAGCTGTTGTTTTCACAAAGGTTTGTGTAGGTAGTGCTGTTATCTCAAGACAAGTGTCTCTGGGTTTAGCCCTTTATCAGTAGAGAGCAAAAGTAGCAGAGAGTAGAAAATTATGTATGAGACAATGAATGTGATACCCATGTGCAGTGACAGTCAATAGAATTATCTGATGTATGTAATTAACTTTTATGAAGAATTTTAATAAAAGACTGCTGCATTGTCAGAGATTACATATCCATCCCCCATCATCCACAGGAGCAGCTCAAGCTCAAAATAAATGTAAAACATCACAAGTTTGCACTCATTCACAGGAACTAAGTTCCTTCAAGAATGGCCTGGCAGCTTCACCCTGAGATAAG
This sequence comes from Pleurodeles waltl, assembly GCF_031143425.1. Lineage (NCBI taxonomy): Eukaryota > Metazoa > Chordata > Amphibia > Caudata > Salamandridae > Pleurodeles > Pleurodeles waltl. Next base: position 226,166,823 of record NC_090446.1, read on the forward strand.
ACAAAACTCTTTCTCTTATATTCCACTCTGAGTATCACAGTGTAGGAGACAGATGGGGGCGAGACCTCGTGCTATCAATAGCCCTGTGTCACCATTAGTTCCTTCTTTTTCTTCAATTAAGTATCTGGGAATAGGTCAGGGAAAAATAATCCTCCAGTGTATCGGCAATTACAGGATTTATTCCCTACAGATAGGGTACTGCTGGTCTAGCTTCACTTTTCTACTACAGAGTTCAACTACTCCTTGTTGTTTCTCAAGGTCGTCACAGAGAAACACTATCCTGAGCAGACCTAACACGCCCCTGAAAACAGACTCCAAGTCTACAACCCTGCAGGGATTACAGCCAGTACCCTCAGAACTCTGAGATGGGCTCCTTTTTACAGGTTATTGAAGACTTCTAACCTTGTATCAAGTTTCAGGATTTAATTCATCCAACAGGTTAAAATGGTCACCAAATATTCCATTGTTTGCCACTGTCTCCACACACTTTTCCACCATCTTCACTCTGTGTTGTCATTTCCAGTTCCATCTCCATCACACATATCCATCCCTCTAGGCCCTCCAACTTACTCTAAACTGCTCTCTCTGCTGGTTCAATACTCACAGACCTACCTGTCAATGTTTAGGGTGTTGATAGGGTAAGTAGGATCTTCTCCTCAGCTGATTGTGGAGACTAGTTGCTACAGTTTCTTAACTCCTAATGTTTTTGGGTTGCAGGGGTTGAGCTTCCCGAGCTGAGTTTGAATCTCTTCCAGAGTATAAATATGCCCCAATGTGTCTGTGCTGAGGTGCTGTGTGGTTTATAAATGTACTCCAGGGACTGATTGGGACTTAAAACACCAAGGGCCTGATTTAGACTTTGATGGAAGGGTTACTGTATCAAACACATGATGGATATCACGACTGCTGTATTACAATTCAATGGCACCTGAAAGACGGCAGATGGAATATTCATCACATTTGTGATGGAGTAACCCGTCTGCCTAAGTCTAATTCAGGCTCTAAGTCAGAAGCTAAAATGTTTGTTGAAGATGAACCTGGCTAGGGTACCCGACCTGTGTCATCACAGCCAGCCTCAAATTTCACCTTGGTCCAGGTCTACCGCAACTATAGACTATTATTGGAGCCTAGCACTTTTTGGCATCATTCTTACTTAAACTTTAAAAATGTAAATCTCTGCTTTCTCTTATCTTTTTTTCCTGTTTTGGTGTAATTTTGTTTATTAAATTCATTCATTGTTCTAATTATGTTGAGATTTGGAATTTTGACTTTATTAATGTTTTGGTACTGCATAACTACTTCAATCTTTGCCTTGCAACTAAAGGGGTAAGCTCAGTTTATTTAGTGACTTTATGGGTTCATCCTGACCAGAGTTGTGAATACTCCTTGAGGTGGTTAGTCGTCCAGTCCAATTAATATTCCAACGTCTTATCGGCGCCCTATGAAACTCATTCTATTTTAAAAAGATCATCTTGTATCATATACGTCTAGGGCCTGCAGATGGCACCAGGTCAATAGGACACACAATTTCCAGTGCTGCCCTTTCCTTTCACAAATAATAATTTTTGGGTATTTTTCAAATATGTTTAATTTTCGTTTGATTTGTGATCTGAAACTGAATCAGAATTGCAGCTTCCAAAATGCACTGGTTTGTTACATCAAAACTAGGGCAGAAAAAGAAATGTTCTGATAACTTTGATTCATATGGTCACCCTATATCTGACCTTAGTGCATTCCCATGACTTTGGGAGTCTGAGTGATCATATAGCTCTAGAAGAGCAAGCGGCTGCACCTACTCTTGGAAAGCATATGATTGTCTATATCATTAACCACCTGTTCTGAAAAGGAGGATTTGTGGCATGAGAGACAGCTCCGTAATGAGCTTCCCAAGTCACTGTGCCTTGGCCTTTGTGGAAAAAGAGTGCCACGTGCATTCAAGCAATTTTACTGTAAACCAGCATAAGAGGTGTGTGTCATATTTGTTCAGTGCTTATTTGCAGATTCTACCTGGGGAATAAGTGCATATTGAAATCTGTGCTAGGCATAATAATGCATAAGTTTGGCTGTTTAGCTAGCAGCTAGGTCAATGGTGAAGTTACTCTGCTATTCGCAGTCACTGGTCAAATCGTGCATACTGCCAGGTAATTAGCCAGTGGCCAGAAGAATAATGGCATACCTTTGCAATCTGCACAGTCACCCACCAAATCATACACAAAGTCTGCTATTTAATTAACAGATTGGTAAATATGAAGGTTCTTTGTTATTTGCGACGGTCGCCACTCAACCCGTATGTAGTAGTGCACACTTAGCCAGCAGTTTCTTTGATATTTTTCAGCTTCTGGCTAAATTGTGTATAATGTTTACTATTTAGTTAGCAACTGGGTAAATCGTGAAGTTTATTTGCTGCTATTTACCTAGTCACCAGCAAAACAATTCCTAATTTCTAGTACTTAGCCAGTGGCAGGATTAGTAATTAAGTATATATGATATTTGCACGGCTGCCGGTCATATTGTGCATAATGTCTACTATTTCACAAGAAGCAATGTAAAGAGTGAAGTCTCTAGCAATTTGCTGGGTGCTGGAAACTTACAGCATTATGTTTGCTAATTAGTCATTGGTCACCTATATATTGAGTATTCTTTGCCATTTGCAAGCCCACTAGCCAAGCAGTGCATAATGTTTCCTGTTTAGCATCAGGCTAGGCAAATAATAAAGTTTATTTGCTGGCCAAACAGTACATAATCCCTGCTATTTAGCCAATGGGAGGGTAAATAGTGACGTTTATTTGCTGTGTGCATGGTAGTGTTCCAAACTCTGCATAATCTCTACTATTTGGAGCATACAGCAGGTGAATAGCCGAGTAAATTCACTGTTTACATGGCAGATGGATAAACAGCCAAAAAGCCTAATGGTCATGAGTTGAAAAACTCCTAGAACACCAAGCTGTGCATCCTGTTTTGTTTAGAGAGCGGCAGAAGTGGCCACCGGCAGGAAATTTAACAATACTGTCTATTAAATGGAAGGGTAGAGGTGATGTGTCCCCATGTCCAGTGTGGGATGGGATATATATATAAATAGCCAAGACAATAACCATAGTACAGGCCACAGTGGGAACTCAGAAACTAGACTGTGTTTAACAAATATTTTGGTAATGATGAATGGGAGAGATATGTGGCCTAGCTTCCTCATAGGGAGGAGATAACATGCTTTTGTGTGTGAATATAAGGCTTTTTTTAACCTTCTGTAACTGGATTGTGTGTTAGATGTACAATATTTACCAGAAAACTGTCAATCCAACAGTATGTAAATGAAAGAATTTCTAGGTGATATAATTGAACACACAGACTCATTATTGTACATTTTATTTTGCTTAATGTTTAATTACAGGATCTATGTTATGAAAGTAAATGAGATACATTTTAGGCCCATTATTTGATGCATTGTGAATGAGCTAATAAACGATATGTGATCCATGAAACTGAATGTATGCCTGAGAAATTAGTAAAATATATACAAATAAGTATTCTAAATAGCTCCCTGCTGTATTGCAACACTCTTTTTTGCCTCCCTCTAGTGATGCCTTTGTTGTATGTCAGGCCTGCAAATGTCCCTTACAGATGAGCAGAAAATAATTTCCTGGGTCTAAAGAATTTAGTAATGATGAAATGCTAATCTATATTAAAAGATGTCCTCATTAGTTTCTCAAACATCAAATCTCTCCTTTGTGAATGACTGATTTACTTCTTCTGGTCTTGAGTTCTCTTAGAAATTGATTATTTTTGCCAAAAGTTGGTGCGACAACATAAGTATTTTAAAGTCTCTGTCCTTTTATTGCTCTCTATTGTTATATTTCAAGTAAAGTTTTAGGGTTTTTATGCAATACCTCGTTTTCTCATTTCTTCCATTTTGGATGTCTATCTGCCTTTCTGTAACTTATTTCCTCGACTGTGTTCTATATAAAAATAATCAAGTGCGAGTTCATCTCTTTATTTTGTAATAGTATGTGCACATATTCTTATGCACAAAGATTCACAGTCTTCAGAATAGTATATGCCAAGCTTCAAAGCCATCTTGGATTCAGACCTCAAAATGTAAGTCTGCACAGAATTTGAAAGTATTGTAACCAATTGCGGTTTGAGCATATTGAAATAAAGAGGATAACACATGAACAGAGTACAAAGAATTTTATTTTAAAAATTCTAAACATCTGACCTAGTTAAATGTTCAGTTTGAACACTTCCAGATAATCAAGAAAACACACAAAGTCGAAGGTGAAACTGTGAAAGTCGTTTTTAAGAATTGTTTAAAAATTAGACAATACGTTTCCAAAGCTACACCAATTTATCAATCTTTTATTCATTGAGTTTTCAGGCTTCACTACCACAAGGCCAAGCCTAAGATGCCTCAGTTCAACCTAGATTTATTACAATACACTTCTATTAAGTATCAGGGTAACATTATCACACATGGTGCATTTGCTCAGATTTTCTGGTCTACGGAACATTAGAATATAGCATCTTCTTTAAAAAAATAAATTAATAGTTTAAACTAATGCAATGAATCATTGACATTAGGAAAATAAAAGAACATATCTAAAACTATAAGGTGTGACGTGACCACATTTACAAAAAGTGCATTTAAAAATATGCGAACACAGGAAAGGTAAAAACATGAATCCTATAAAATCACTGCACTATACATGTATATTACAAAATACAGTTCAGAAGATAACTTTCTCTTTCACCTTCACAACGTTTTACAAAAAATAGTTTGCACTTAAAAATATTGATTTTTATTTGTACCATAGACTGATTTATTTTATATAAAAAGTTACATAAATTACAGAAATATCTTTATTATTGTAATGTTTGCAAACATAGCACCATTGATACACATGTAATACACATGTTATTTCTTGACATTAAAAGCATACAAAAAAAACTCATGGAAATATCATTTAGGACGTTTTTTTCAAGGTTTTGTTTGTGAAACACCTCTCATCACAGCGTAAAAAACTGTATTTTTATATTTTGATTTAATGCAATATTTTCAAAACATGATATTAATATAGGATTTGTTCAGGACTCAAAGGAGTTGATGGCAACATAGATACTGCTGCTTAAGGAGAACTTTCTTGGTTTGGAATCAGTACAATTTCTTGTGATAGTCGCACATATATTCTGTTCAACAGCATCAAAATGATAAAACACCAGTTTTTACCCAATAAGACATGTGAGGACATTAGGATAGCTAAGAAAACAATCTTCTCGTTTTCGACCAATTTCTAAATTTCTGGTCAAAATTATGCCCTTGGATTTTGAAGCGGAAAAGGCCTTAGATGCTTAGCATAACATACAGGTTACACAGAATGCTGGAAATTGTTCCTCTCCTTCTGAATTTAGTCTAACTAGAATTATTAGTCATTCACTTTAAAATATTGTACTTTTATCACATTATAACTATTTGGTTTTAAATTATACATCACACCATGCCTGTTCCTTAAGCCAGTTCCCAAGAACAACCAACAAATGTTCCTTCTTGTAAATTCATGTGCTGTTTCAGGATGCCGTAACGGAGTACTTTCACTACTTAGCTCTCAAACATAATTAAAGAGTATCATATGCTTGTGGATAATTATTTCACAATATAATAATATTTTTGTAGATATTGCCAACTAGAAATACAATTGCACAAAAAATCTAAGCATGCAAACGAAGCTTAACTTTGAACCCAGGTAAAGTATGATGGAAATAGTAGCCTTCCTTCCAAAGAAAATCTAATAGATTCCCTAAAATGTAGTTCATTTGAAATACCAGTAGGCATGGGGAAGCCAGTCACATGTCTGACCAAACTTTGCCACAACCCAGGGAGCCTTTAAGGGGCTAGGGATTGTCCATAACAATTTGTGTCACTCTGTTTATGCTAGTCTTGCCACAAACCATCTGAATACTTTTGGAGGTCTCATATTTTCAAAGTGAAGGTGGGACTGGCCAATGACTTTGCTGAAACTCATACTCTTATTGGTTCTTTTTCCACTTCATACTGAAATCAACCATTGAAAGTGGTGAGAAGAACATGACAGAACTTAGCAGTGAGTCGCTTTCATATTCAACAACATTATTAGGTAAATGTGGTCCTGCCAGTCAGAAGAGGAGAACAAGAAAATGAATATGAAAGGTAAAGTCTGAAATTGAAAAGAAGTTAGAATAAAGTAAAGATCTTGTGAGTGCAAGAGCCAACACGTTTGAAAAAAGAAGTTAAAAACAAGAAACACATAGAATCAATACAATAACATATTGACTTATATTTACAAATGTTTTTTCTCTTTGGTAATCTTGAACCATAACAAAAATGTTTTTGACCACTACATTCAAAGCTGTCTAAGCTTGTGTACATATGAGTAAAAAGACTTTACCAACTTGCATTCGGTTATATAATGATAATATGGAGTTTACTGCAGTCTGAAGCACAGCAGTGTGCCCTGGGACACTCAAGACCTCAAGAAATGAAGATGCTTGGATTCCACATTATAGAAATGGTTGGTTGCTTGATCTTGCTTTGTATGAGGAAGAGGTGGCCTCCAGATCGGAATAGAAAGGAAACAATTTCGTAGATAGAATGTAATCAGACAAAATTATTATAGGAACATGTAACATTAGTCCAACGATGCTCTAAATTGCTGTGTTTCATGTGCTAGCTGGTTTGCCTGCTCCTGGAGATCCTGCAAAGCGGATGGGTTTGGGTACTGTATGGCAGCTGTCTTGGTGGCAACCGCCAAGTTCTTCAACAAGGTGCAGAGCTGGCTGCTACGGCACAGGATATCATTGCGAGCATCGTTTTCCTGTACTTGTCGGCAAAGATTGTCTACCAGTTTCTGTCCAACCATAATGATGAGTTTGCTGTGACCTATGAAGACTTCCGGGGGCTGATTATTACTCAGGCTGTTGTTAAATACAGCGGTGGCCTTCTGGAGAGCTCCAAAGTACAACCGGCAGTGCTCCGACAGAATGACCTTGCTTGATGAGTTTGCTGTGTGCTGATTGCTGTTCCTGTTTGAAGATGGAGATTCCTAAGGAGTGAACAAAAAAGTGTCATCTTATTGGGCTCTATGTCACTATATCTTCACAAATATCGAAGTATTGAAATATCGACCTAAAAGATATTGCATCCACAATATTGGTTGCCACTGTTTCCCACAGTATGTAGGCAGGGGGGAACTACACATTCAATATACACAACTCCACATCTCATCTACTTACTTTTATGATACGGTGGTAGTGGATATTGTGAATTTGATATTTTGTTAGGTGATATTTTTACCTATTGTGAATTTCAGATTTAGTTAGGTGATATTTTGACCTCAACATAGTGAACTCTCCACCATATTCATGCTCTATAACACGCAAAAATATAAACAATATATAAATAAATATACAATGATTGTAGAGAAAAAACAATTAAAATAACAACATCCACTTAGTGTCTCCTTTTTATGCCCAGTGTTAAGTCTCTAACATTCTATTATTTTTATGACTTTAGAGGACCTTTGTACATGGTAAAGATGCGCCATACAATACATGTTGACCAGCTAAAATGTATATAACATCAAAAATACCTGCGTCTGAAAAACAGCGTTCTTTTTTGCTGAATCTTTATCTGGAGTTCTGTATGCTTGTTCCAAGTCAGGTTTCATCTGAATAGATATGAGCAGATGGAAGGCAAGTTACTTCAGTTTGTTTTCAGTTCCAAAAGAACGATGCAAACCAAAAACCAACAACTTAGATGGAAGTAGCTGGGATAATGTTTAGATGCCCTCCACAGGTGTCAAGCTCCTCGTTTGTGCACAAGAGGGAGGGCATTTAGACATTGAGGACCGACGCAACCTGGCCCTCCACCCCATGTTTGCCCACATTAACCTTTTTAGGTGAACATCTACAGAAAATATGACTCAACACTTACTTTTGGTTTAAAGGTAAAAAAAAAAATTCTTATAGGCATAATGGTTTACAGGATAGTCACGCTGCAACAAAATAAAATTTGTATAGCCCCTATCACAAATTGGTGAAGTTGACATATTAACTATGCAAAATAAGGTATTTCGATTTCCCCCTGCTTTAGTGAGGAGATTGTCTGCCTTAATTTATTGCTAGCAAACCATGCCATACTAATGTTCAGCTCTCTATCTGCTCTATGGAGCGAAGCACAAACATGATAATTGGAACTCTTTAATTGGCCCATATGTAGCAACGACAAAAGGATTGCTGGAATGATAGATTAAGTGTTCACATTTCTGAGCATCATTTTTCACCCACCATGTCACTCTAGAGAAAGGCCTGCCTTATTCTGATCAGTACTGAATCTGCTCCTCGTAGGAACAGAATGTCCCGAATTGCCAGGCAAGGCCCAATGTGGAAAAGACCAAAAGCAACCCCAGACCAGTACTGACCTTCTTATGTCTCATCAGTGAGAAATAGCTTGAGTCTTACGGCAAACTGAGAACAGATCTCACGTCTGGGCGGACGTATTGCACTTAGAGCGTCAACTGCAACAACAACAAGGTGCTTGATGGAATGCTTGTATTAATCTCAGCCACTGCCAATCACTTGGGCTGCATTCCAGTCAGTTGTTTTGCCAAACATGCCACTCTAGAGAGGGTCCACCTTTGGCAAACCAGTACAGTCCTAAGTAATTACCATTGACTGAGATTCATTCAGTCATCCTATCCATCAATTTTTGTATGCTTCAGTACTTGAATTAACATAGGCACTGGTAATTACTCAGGCTGCATTCCTCTGCATCATGGTTTGCTCACTGTACACATCGGACACGGAGCAACTCTGTAGAGATCATACTTGATCCTGCTCGAATACAACCAGTCTAGCCCAGGCTGCCAGGCATCATCCCCTCTGAACAGGAAGACAAGTGAAGCCTGAGCAGTTTCTTCTATATTGGGACTCATCAGTGGGGCGCATCTTAAAGAATATGTGGATCCATGGCTGGGTATACTGGACACACTCAAAGCATCACACTGTTCTTCACAGACATTGCTTCTTTCCACTAAACCTGAGATCTATGTCATAGCCTCCAGGTGACAATAGCAACTACAGCCCACGCTCTAATCAATGATGCCACCAAGGTGACAAGCTGGCACAGCCAAAAGCAATCATCCGATAATTTGTTCCCTGGTCTCTGCGTTCCTCTGGTGATTTCATTTTTGGTGATTGGGGATTAGGCTGTGCAACAGTTTGGTAACCCATCTTGGAAATACTGCAAATTGGCATTCAGGATGTGTTGTTACTGGATACAACATTTCATGAAAATGCACTCGTAATGCATGCAGGCGTCATCACAATCTCTGTTTCTCTGGTGGTTATAACTCTCTGTATGAGCTTAATATTTCTTTGCATCTAACCACCAGAGTAGAATCACATTGTACTGCTTTTATATATCAGACATGAGACCCACAATACTCCTCTCCTGTTTGGTAGCTTTTAAAACCTATCAACCCCTGCCTTTCCTAGTACTGCTTTCCAGGATAGTGGTGCTTTATTGTACTGCAGTTCTCCTGAAACGTCCCCATTCCAGATAGATATTGCATCTTCTACAATAGGTGTACAACTGAGACATGTATCCCACCCACCTCCACTGAATTGTTATATGTATACAGGGCGTTTCTATTGCAGTGACCCAACAGTTTTGGCAGGTGCCCTGTGATACCATCTTGTCGATGCCCCCAAAAGATATTCTTGCCAGAACGTGTTACAATAATTTATAGACAGGTTTCTCAAACTGTGGACCATGATGAGCTGATTTGTGGTAGGTCGAAAAAGTGGGAGCAATAAATAAAGATGTCATTAAATGATGTGTTTAACTTGTCACATTTGCCTGTTGGAGATTCACAGAGGCCAAATGTCAGGCTATGTCCTCTGATAAATTGCAGGAGTTGTGTTTACTTCTTTTTCTCTGACTACAGGCTAAGGAGTTTTCAATGTGAATTATGTGACAATCTTGCTTTGAGTCCCAGGAATGTGCAACACACAACAAAACAAAATGTAATTGTAATTTGTGTGCTACATAGTTCTAGCAGTAAAACTGTACGTCTGTGACAATCTAGTGGCAATTTCAATAGAAAACGTGCTGTCTGTGAAGGACAATTCGCTACTGGATGAAGTTTTAGTTCCATTTAAAAATCACCCTTCCTCACGTCAATTTGCAAACGTTTGTCATTCTAAAAGTGGGACATGGTTCTAAAAAGTTTAAGAATCCCTGCTCTAAGTATCTTAATGGAAATGGTGTGCACAGAAATGACGTTTTCCTATATATTTGTCTAATATCTCCTCATTTAATCTAGCAAGGTAGCTCCGTAAGTACAGCCAGAGTCAGAAAGCTCTACAAGACCATACAAATTGTAGAAATGCATTGTATTAAAGTGCTACACTAATGCTCTTAATATAGGCCATCACCTTCTGCAGACATGTGCGTGTAACTTGCAGATCACAATCGTGAAACCTACGTCGCGATTCAGACATTTATTCCGCAAGTAGAATGACAGTTGGTAATTCTACCTCAGATTATTGATGAATTTAGAGACAATTCATGTGTTACTGTATTTCATTTAAATGGATAGCCTTACTGTTTATTATTTCCAAACTTTACCTTTTCCTCTGAATGCTGCTTCTTTGAAACTCTTCGGTACAGTGTCAGGTTCAGCATTTTTTCAAACTCCTCTTTTTTCTGAAAGAAAAATTTGCCAGATGAAATATCATTCGAATGCAAATTATAGAGCAGTGGAAATTGTGAAGGGGTAATTCCTTCTCTTGGTGGGCCTATATCGCTATCTCGGCAGAACTGACAGCAGAAATAAAATTATAAATCTATAAAATATTGAAGTTCTTATTTTCTGGCATACAGGTTTGAAAGAATTAATTTTCTTCTTCCTCCCACATAAATCAGATGTCACCACATGCCTGTTTGAACATGATTAACTCCCATGTACTTAGCATAATTATAAGTTGTTTTACTGTCTTTTCATTACAGTGAAATACCTGAAGAAATTTAAAAGTGCAACCTGGAAAATTAACACAGAAATGCTGGTGTTAAACCAATACAGAGTGTGATGAAAATAATTTTGGGCAATTTATGTTAGATATATCTATATTTTCCACTCAGTGGTCAGAATCTTCTGCTTTTAGTAAATTAATTTGCTCCATTATTTTCCCCCCAAAAACTAATTCCTTCTGTGGTGAAGGAACTGCTGAGATCCATTTTGTCATTTTGGGGTCCCTCGCTTCATTTATTCACTTGGTGTTATTTGGGCGCGGTCAGGGGTGTAATTTGGGACACTGCAGCCCAACTGTGCAGAGGGATTTCCCAAGCATTCAAGGTCTCCCCCAACCTTTCAAGGGACCCTCATTCCACCAAAGGCCAGTGAATATTTGTGAAATATGGGAGACTGAAGAACCCCTCTTCACAATCTGCAGTGTGGCCTATCATTGTGATTTCTGCATCTGAGCATGGTGCTTACACCCCACCTGTTCGAAGGTTTACCGGCGCCACTTTTCACTACTTTTTTTTAAATGCACCATTTGTTTTCATACTAATTGTAGAATCTCAAGAAACAATGTCATTTTTTCCTGTGAAATATTTTGTAATGTAAAATAAACGTGGCATTTTAGTGAATTATTCTCCAGCCTGAAGGGTCCAAAACACAACGGGGAACAAAATTGTACCATATATTTTAGAGGGCTATTCCCCCTAGAAACAGGGTAAAAAAATCTGAATGACAGGCTGTTCTTAAACAGTAATCGTGAAATATACCAATACTCCATTATTTACACCGACTATCCCAAATGTCTTTTTGAAGGACAAGAGTGGGGAATCTCCAGTCAAGAAAATGTGGAGAAACATCTGTGAAACACTGCATTTTACACCACAATTTACCTAGAAAACTATTAACAAGTTAGCTTCTAATAATCTGAGTATGCAGTTTGGTGCAGCCTCCCATAACAATTCAAAACTCTAAAAAGTAACTATCTTCATATCTCTATTGTCCTTCCTTTTAATTTCCCATCGAGTACCTTTTAAGTAGTTTATCAGTCATGTATTCTTCACATTATGCCATCAGGTGTTCAGGTATCCAATCAAATCGCACTTATTTTCACCATGTGACACAAACATCGTTCCTATACTTACCAACAACATGATGTACCTCCAATTCTCCCATATGATGCTCAATACCCTCTTACTCATTTCTCTTATGTGCCAGCCAGTATCTTAGACCCATATTTGCCTCATATTGAGCCAGTACTATTATCTGCCTCTGCTTTTGGCTTATGCTAGCCAATATCATGATGCATCTTGTTTTCTCCAACTGCCATCTAACATCATGCTGTGCCAATTTCCTTTCTAAATGGCACTGTTGCTAGGAAGCACATAGGGGGTCATTACGACCTCGGCGGTCTTTTCAAAAGACCGCCGAGGCCGCGGGAGACAGAATACCGCCATTGCCGGCGGTATTCATGTCTCCCTATTATGACATTTCCGCTGGGCCAGCGGGCGGTAACAGTGTTACCGTCCGCTGGCCCAGCGGAAATGTCACATCAACATTGCAGCCGGCTCGTAATAGAGTCTGCGGCAATGCTGATGTGCAGCGGGTGCAATAGCACCCGTCGCGCATTTCACTGCCCGAAATTCGGGCAGTGAAATGCGCGACGGGGCCATGCCTGGGGGCCCCTGCACTGCCCATGCCAAGGGCATGTGCAGTGCAGGGGCCCCCAGGGGCACCCCAAGTCCCCTTACCGCCGGCCTTTCAATGGCGGTGTGTACCGCCACGGACAGGCCGGCGGTCGGGGACTCATAAACCCCAGGGCAGCGGTGCTTGACCGCCAGGCGGAATCCTGGTGGTATAATGAGGGGCCGGCGGTATGGCCGTGGCAATTCTGCCATGGTCATAATTGCTGGCGGAAGACCGCCAGCCTGTTGGCGGTGTTACCGCCAACATACCGCCGGCCGCCTTGGTCGTAATGACCCGCATAGTGCCGAAATGACAAGATATAACTTTACCTAGAGCTCTGAAAATCCTTGCATCGGAGCAGAAGACAGGGAGCCAGTGGTTGTATCTCCACGCTGGGGCATTAGGATATTTGTAGCCCATCCGTAAGTATGAATTCTCAGTATGCATATAACATGAACTAGAGGAATCATTTCCCCTTAAACAGTAAAGTAAAGATTGCACTAACCTGTAAGTGGACGTATTCACATTCTTCTATCACATTTCCTTTGGAGATGTTCACATTTAGTTTATCTTCCATAGGTTTAACCGAAGGCAGACTCCTTTCCTTCTCATCCACCTCAGTGTTTGACCTTTGCACAGTTCCCATCAACTGCTTGGAATTCCTCTCCTCGCCATTTTCTGAATTATTTTTAAAGAGTAGCTTTCCATTGGCAATGATAATTGATGCAAAACGCTTTATGTCCTCTGGAATTGTGCGAGCCACCATGACAAAACGGTCAAGGTCATCAGGGCTACTCTGAGGTTTGCTAACAACTAGGGTCTTCAGCGACCAGTTGCAGTTGTTCAGTGCTTCCCTGGTTTGCAGCAGAATTTGGTAAGAGTCAGCAATGATCTGCAGCTGTTTGTTTATTTTTGTATGAAGGTTGCTGTCTGTGAGGTGGATTGCATTCCTCTTCACCTCATGTGCAAAGTTCAAGAAATCTGCCAGTGATTCTTTTATGCTGTCGACAGATCGATGGATTTCCTCAAGATTCTCCTCTAGGTACTCTTGAAATCGCCATTTACTGCTCACGTAGATCATGAGGCTCGCTATTGAACTGGCAACTCGATGTTGCAGCTGGGACAACCTCTCTATGGCCACGTCAAGTTTCAGTGTTACTTCTTTAGCGGATTCATCAGAAGATGATGAAGCAGAAAAGGACTCCATGGATGCAGACGATGACATGGAAAATGTGCTGGCTCTACTCTCCGTGCTAGCCACCGACAGTCTGTCTTGTTCTAATGGTAAAGAACAGGGTTTGTTGCCTCTTGGTAGTGGCGGTGGAATATCATATATCCGATTATCGCATGCACTGTTTCTTGCACTGTAATTTCCTGTCTTTGATGCTGTAGGCAAGCCTTTTGGTACATCATAAATGTTCTGGTTACAGCTCGCCTGCTCCATCTTGTTGCTTAAACAGGTTGAAGGAGCATCATAGTCTCCATTGTGCCGCAACATTGGCATATCACGAGAGGGAGGTATATCGTACACTGGTTGACAAGAAAAACTTTGTTTCTTCTGCAGTGGGGGCACGTCATATATTTGGGAAGGATTTGATTCACGCCAGGTGGGCAGTGTATCATAAAAGACCTGTCTAGGTGGAGATATGCTTGGCGGGGTTGTATTTGTGCCTATTTTTTCTGGCGACACAGGTACATCATAAATCCAGTCTGACTTCCGAGGATTTGGCAATGTTTTGTAATGGGCTGGAAGTGGAGCCTCTACATATTCATCATTCTCTGTAACGCCTCTGCCAGTGGTGGGTGGAATATCATAAACCTAAGAGAGAGAAACACATAGTTAAAAAAGGTTATTTGGAGGGGTCTTAAACCTGGTTCAATTCAATGGTTTTCCGTAATATGATAATTCAAAAAGGACAGATCACTGTAAATTACTCAAAAGGGTGGGCTGAAAGGGCATGCTTTCTACGTTTCAAGCAGTAATTGATCTATGACATTGTATACAGGGTTAAAAGACAAATAATGTGATACTCAGTCTCCTTTTATTATTAAATAATATCACTGACTAACATTAAACATGCTAATGTTTTTTCTCTCATCTTCCGCCACCCCACCATTGGTTCTCTTTAATGTATGGATATATTTACCTACATACCACCAATCAAACAGTGCCACAAGGATAGAGCATGTGTAAATTCCTACATACAAAGCATAAAAATGCAACTCTGTAAAACAGTATAATGCATCACTCGCGTTAATGAAGGGTTTCTACCAGAATATCAAGATGTATTAATCTGTCAAAATACTGAGAACACTAATATTGTGAAAACAAGTAAATGTTGGGAAGTCTAGATTTACTAAGCATTTCTCCCTTTCTCGTCAAAACAAGGTGCGCTCTCCACGACTTCACTGTATCCTTACGATGGTAACAAATAATAAATACTACTGAAGTGTTTCCATGCAGTGTGCATCTTCTTTTGGAATTGTTAAGGGTGGTTTGGTGATATACCTTCTTCTAGAGTTAGACCCATACAGGTTTTCAGACATAATGAGATGCTATTGAGCATTATCCAGTGTTGTCTCACATGAAATATCTTTTTGTTTAATGAGGAGCTGTTCCAACTGTCAAGAGACACAGTGATGGGCACCTGGTTCGCCCTCAGCTGTGATAATTTGCATATGGCATGGTGGGAGGAGCAAGTGCTTAATGGGAGACATATGCAGGAATGGTCAAGCCATATCATTATGTGTGTCAGGTATATCAATGACTTGTTTGTATTGTGGAAAGGTGACAAGAATTCAGCAAAAAGATTTATTGATGTGATCAATATTAAAAATTTGAACCTGACTTTTGGTGCTACCACAATAGACTTTCTGGATTTCAGAATAGAAGTCAAGGATTTTAAACTTACCATCACAGTTTATATAAAAAGTACAGAAGGTACATTCAGAGATTTTATAGGTGCAAAACATATTTGTAGCACAGAGGCAGGCTTTGAACAGGTACAAGAAGAAATTACCACTAGATTGAGAGCAAGGGGGTATTATGACAGTACTCGCTCATAGCAACATGCATAAGGGAAGATGCCCTTTTGAGACATAACAACACCAAAAAGAAGGAAGAACATAGATTTATCATTACATATGGAGTTATCATGACCAATTGAGGGGTGCCCTATATACACACAGATATCTTATTCACAAAGATGCTATCATTAGCACAGAAGTGGGAAGGAAACCACAGATCAACTATAGAAAAGCAACATCGATGAGAGATAAGCGAAATTATGTGAAATTGAAGAAGGAACACTGGCTCAAATCCCAGAATGGATTTACTAATGTAGTAAATGCAAGGCCTATGCACATAGGATCAACATCTCAGAGATGGTCACAAATTTTAAAGAGAAGGTTAAGATAAACAGTGTATTGAACTGTAAAACAGTCTTTGCCCTGTTTTGTCCTTGCTGCAAAACATACATAGGAAGCACTATACTACCTGCACATATGCAAATTCTACAAAATTTGAGGGTGATTAAAAACAAGGCTGTCAGTTAACCCACAGCATGACATTTTAATGACTTTCATGAAGTGATCAGAATAAACTCAAGTTTTGTGTAATAGTGTGCCAAGGAATACTCGAGGGGGAGACAGACAGAATTCACTGAGGAGGCTAGAACCCAAATACATATTGAAAATGACCACAAGAGACCCCCATTGAACCAAAGTTAACGAGGCAATGTATACAAATTTGTAAATCTTTAAGATTAACCTTTTTAAAGAAATGTTTAGAGATTGCTCTACTTTAGTGTTCTTATTGTATTTATTTTATTTTGTAATTTCAGGAGTACAGCAGGAGAGAAGATTATATACAGTATTATATACAGATGATTTGTGGTTTTAAGTTTGAAGATAGTGGAAGACGTTACAGGATAAGTGGCGAAGGCCCACTTGGTCATGGAACTGAACAGTGATAATGTTGAATTTAATAATGACTGCATATTAATGGAATTATTACTTTAGGTTTAAGTGCATTGTGAAGTTTGATTTAATTTGAAATGAGGTGACAGAACTATAATTGTGAAACTTCGCTTTAATTGATAGTGAACGGTGTTAATTATTTTTGAAAATGTTGTCTGCCCACCTGGGCACAATACCAAAAACAGAAAGCAGTCTTGTAAATTGCATTGAATTTTCCTGTAACGGCGTTCCACTAGATAATGTATGTTACATAAATATGGAAGTGACTTGTATTCAGTGCTAGTAATAGTTGACCACTCCAAGATGGCAAATTACTAACAGTAATTAGTCCATCATTTGTGTTTGGTACGCATTAGATGTTAAAAGAGACAAAGTAATGGCAGTTGGCATTGTGAAATCTGTGGGGGGTCACCAAAACGTTTTAATGCACTTTACGTATCTGCTTCCAATATGCCTGAAAATGGTTGAATAAAGGCATCCAAATTCACAGCCCCGAAATGTAGTCCTTATCCTTTAAAGGTGTGGAGAAGTTTTATATATATATTCACTTTAAAAACCAATGGTTACAGGCACATTATAGTTAGGATCTGAATTGCCTCGCACAAAACCATAGAAATTCAGCGGTTATAGTTAGCTCAAGTAAATATAACTCATGCCCTAGGGTAACTGTAACTCAAGCCCCAGCCATGCACGGTTTTATTCTCAATAATTTTACTGCAAATCTTACATTGATATCATCAATGAGGTTATCAAAGATGTCATTAGTGATGTCATACATGGAGTAATTAGAAGGGCATGGAGAGGGCGCTAGTTATAGTTACCTTAGGGCATGAGTTATAGTTACTTGAGCTAACCTTAACTATAACTGCTGAATTTCTATGGGTTTGGGTGAGTACATTCAGATCCTAACTATAACGTCCCTGTAACCTTTGTTTGTTTTCAGTGAACTTCTATTTTTTTAACATAAAATAATTTTAATTACTATACGTTAATCGAACCACTGCCAGCTGTGCGTGCGGTGGTTTGCCACAGGGCATGGCCTGTGGCTATCCCCCTATAGCCACCCAACCCTGCATGCATAAGTCTCTGAGTGGGTCTGTGAGTGTGTGCATGAATACCTCGGTGGGTTTGTCAGTGGGTGCACGGGTCTCTGAGTGGATCTGTGAGAGGGTGCATGAGTCTCAGAGTGGATGAGAGTGGATGCATGACTCTGAGTAGGTCTGGGAGTAAACGCATGACTGTCAAAGTGGGTCTCTGAGTAAGGGCGTGATTGTCTGAGTGTGTGTATGATTGCATGCATGAGTGTCTGAGTGGGTCTGTGAATGGGTGTGTGAGGGTCTAAGTTGGTCTGTGAGTGGGTGTGTGAGTGTCTAAGAGGGTCTGTGAGTGGGTGATTGTGGGTCTGAGTGGGTCTGTGAGTGGGTGCCTGAATGTGTCTGTGATTGGGTACGTGAGTGTCTGAGTAGGTCTGTGAGTTGGTACATGAGTCTCTGAGTGCATCTATGAATGAGTGCATGAGTTTCTGAATAGGTCTGTGAGTGAATGTATGAGTCTCTGAGTGGGTCTGTGAGTGGGTACATGAGCCTGAGTGGATCTGTGAGTGGGTGCATGAATGTCTGAGAGGGCCTGTGAGTGGGTGTGTAAATGTCTGAGTGGGCCTGTGACTGGGTGTATGATTGTCTAAGTGGGTCTGTGGGTTGGTGACATGATTGTTCCTGGTGCGTCTTTAATTAGAATACTGTGATAACATGAATCATCCTATAGAGAGGCCGAGACTACAAAGATATAAATCTCCATGCCAAAGGGGTCCTTCCTCTTATATGTATGAGGTAAGTGCTTATTTGTTTTGGGGAGATGTCCTCATGTTCCTCAGCATCAAGAACGCTCCACCAAAATCGATGGGAAACGACCTGGTAGCCCTTTGGGAAGCTGTCAATCATCTAGCGAAAAGGAAGGGAAGACATATGCATACTACTAAAATGGACAGTGGAGGGCCAAGGAGGAGCAGCTTCCAGGTGATTTGCATATTTGCATACTCGTAGCATTTTAAAAGGAGAACCATGGACTTTGATCTCATCAGGAGAGTACAAGAAAGAACCCCCTTGTCACAGTCACATAGAAATTGCTCTCCAATAGATCAGCGAAGCATTCATCTCCAGGAACAATTTCTGATTGTTTTTCAATATTGAATCACTGAGTAAACACACATAAAAGAGGAGGGGTCTTGGCCCATGGGGACTCCCTCCCCTGGGCCTGGCTTTTATTGACTAACAAAGGAGTCCATGCAGCCCACCTCTCTGGGTCCCCCACCGACCCCACAGGCCACCCAGTGTGCTATGGGACAGTGGGGGAGCTTCAAGGCCCCCACGGTCCCAGACAGCTTCCCGCCTCCTGCAGGACCCAGCATTGCTATTGTACACAGGGAGCTGCTACACATGCACTTTGACAGCTCTCGCCCATTGGAACCAGAGTGTTTGGTCTGACTTGGTGGGAGCTGTCAAAGCTCCTTCCAAGTTATAGCAAACAGAAATGTCCCAGGGATGGGCACCATGGAACATAGCAGGAGCCGGTCCTGGGCTTAACAAGGGGGACACACACGGTCCCCCTCCATCTTTTCTATTTAGCCCCGGGAAGGTGGTGGTCCCAGGGGCTGGGGTCAGTGAAGGACCCCCAATCTGATTTTATTTCAGCCCGAGGAGGTGGCGGTCACCAGGGCTGCAGGATGGCCACGCGCCCTCCCTTATTATATTTTGAATGAATTCCCTTGGGGAGGTGGTGGTCCCCAGTGGCTGCAGGGGGGTGCACAGGCAATCCTGCATTAATTTACAATAGTTTGCCCCTGGGAGGTGGTGCTACCTGGGGTGTGGGCTGGCCCAATGGCTCAAAACTCAAGACTCAAAACTATGACCTGAGGGATGCACAGTGAACTCGCCACAGTGTTTTTTGTGAATCTTCATTTTCTACTGTAACAGTACTGCATTTGTGAAGACACTGCATGAGACTCACGGTTCCATCCTTTATGTCTTGTTGATGGTGCATTCCTGCTTTCTCCAAAGTCGGGGGTACATCGTATAGAACCTGCTGAAAATATTCAGTCGACATAACGGGCAAGGACGCTTTTCTTGTTGTTGGGGGGGTGTCACACTTCTGGTAAGACAAACAAAAGCCACTGTTCAGCCATAACCTACTATATATTTAATATATGAGGCTTGTGCTTTTTGGTAAGAGTCATTCAGACTGAGGTGGTGACTTGTATTATAATACCATGAGATAGTTTGACAGTAACACAACTTTGCTGTAATACTTTGTGCAGACTAATGCATTGTAGGTAGTAAATAGGAGAACTTCTGAAAGAAAACAGAGGCAATGGGAGAGGGAGTGATGGATGGAGAGTAACAAAAAATAAGGGGAACAACACAATACAAAAGTGGAATGCAGAAAAAGAAGAAAGATAAAGAGATTTGAAAATATGGCTACATCATTTTAGACCATACGTGTATTAATAAACCCATTACTCATTAAATCCACACTTGGAAGGCTTTGGTGGGGGTCATATCAGGCCTCTACACTATTTTGATTGATCACTGCTTTTCCAATGCTACTTCGGAATCACTATGTACCTGGTGGCATGACGTAACACGCAATTCCATGAGGATGAGTGAGAAGCACTTTTGGCAGAATATATTAAAGGGCTACCAGAGCCATAACTTAAATATAGCTATTTCAAGGGCCTTCACCGTAGACCCTGGTCTCTGGCGAAATCATGTAGAGCTCATCTCAGTGTTGACTCTTGTAGCTAGAGATGCGGGGATGGAGACCGTGACATGGCTCATATGATTTGGGAATACATAAGGATCCAAAGTTTGTGGGTACAGATTTGGAAGCTTCTGAAAGAGAAGCTACAGGTGTCTTGACTGTCTACTGCCCATCTAGCTCTGTTACTTTATAACTCAAGAATTTCTCCTTTAACACAGCGTCTTACCAGGTGTGTCTCCACTACTTAGCTGTGGCCAAAATGACAATACTTCTTGGTTGTAAGTTGCCTTGTGCCCCCACCTTTCAGACTTGGCTGGAGAGTATGTACGAAGTGGCACTTTTTGAGAGACTAATTTATAAGTTGAATGACAAGTTGCAGGTTTTCGAAGAGATCTGGGGCCACTTTCTTCGACACTGAGGATATTACTTTTGGTATATCTGGATTATTAATTGTCAATTAATACGGAAATGCAACACAAAAGAGAATATCTCTGCCCCAGCTTCCAACAAGAGCGTTTTTGGCACTTTCTTTCACCCTTGATGATGCCGGCGTCCAGGGTCAGTCTTATGAAACTCAACTGAGCGTATTTATCTTGGCATAACACACTGGCTCCGGCTTCATGCCTCAGTCTATGATGACCGGCTTATGGGGTGCGAGGGGTTGATGAAGTCCCCATTAACTCGGGTGCCATGACTGTTGGGGTGAGCAGGGACGGAGACATGTTTTATATGGTCCTTGGTTGTAGTGTGCTCTTTTCTTTCTTTCATTCTTATTTGCCAGGCCTTTCCTTTTCTTTTCATAGTCATCTCACGAATTTTTCATGACTGTAGAATGAGTCTACATTTCTCTGTTTTAAGATAGGTTTCCGTCGCTGGTTGCACCCTTCGGGCAACATGGTATGAATACTGTGCTGATGCTGGAATCATATTCATTGTTAATGCTTTGGATTTCATACTGAGACTATTTTCAGGGACTTTGTTTTAAGCCTGTATTACAAGTTGTACATGAATTAATAGATAACTGTGACATTATCAAACCATAAACATTGGTTTGTACTTCGCTGAGAGTTGAGTGAACAGGGACTCGGCACCTGACAAGTGCAATGGACTTGTGTTTTTATTCCCACTGGCTCTGCCTGGTTGATGCAGGACGTAGCTTCAGCTTGAATCCTCACCCCATTCGGTCTGCACCCTACACAGTTACAAGTACGAGAATGGAGAGGTGCTACTCACTGTACTATGGATAACACTAACGTGCGTGTGTGTCGTGCCTGCTTAATGCAGGTGTTTATGTAGATCCAACTTGAGTCATCACCCTGTGAATTCTACGCCCTACACAGTTACAAGAACAAGCACGGATATGGATTGCCTTCTATGCCATGGATAACACTGATCTGTGTGTGGCTGTATCTGCTTTATGCAGGGTTTTTTTGTAGTTTCAACTTGAATCCTCAGCACCATTAATTATACACGCTGTGCAGTTACATGTAGAAGCAAGGAGATGCGTTACTATCTTTTCCATGGATAGCACAGGTGTGAGTTTGTGTGTTTATGGCTGTGCCGGCTACATGCAGGTTTGTATGTAGATTCAACTTGTACCCTCAGCCCCTATATTTCTGCACCTTACACAGTTACAAGTAGAAGCATGGACAGGGGCTAGATCCACTCCAAGGATAAGGCTGGTGTGTGTATGTGTGGGGGGGTGTACCTGTGTAATGCAGGTTTTTATGTAGATTCAGCTTAAATCTTCAACTCCATTAATTCTACCGCCCTCCCCCAGACTCAGTTACAAGTAGAAGCATGGAGAGGTACTGCTCTTTGTTTCATTGATAACACTGATGTGAATGTGTGTATGGCGTAGGGGAGTACATTCACCTATTAATTACAACAGTGCAAAGATCAATTTCCATATATCTGTATATATTCAACTTTTGTGAAAACACACGTATGTTATGTCAAGCACATATGCAGATCTGCCCACGTTTATCTTTATAAGGAAATCAAAAACATGTCTAAAAAAAGCATTCCCATGCATGTCAGCTAATGGAATAGCCCTCATGGCGTACTTTCATTTTTTTCAGTTTTTAAAACTAGAAACAGACAGGGAAAGATATTGTTTTTTGTTTGTATTGATGAGTGAAAATCAACAACAAAAGGAAGACTGGGAGACTTAATTATGGTACATTATGAAAAGAAATAGCATTTCTTGACTGAGCTGATAGCATCTTAGAACACATATATTCGATGTAAAATAGCACACATTAATCCTGTCTTACCGCTGGCAGTAAGGATCCTCGGCGTTGGGGTGAAGGAACATCATACAGCTCGCTCTGTGGTCCTGACACTGGACTTGGGTTGGAGGCCCGAGATGCTCTGGGAAGCGTATAAAGTCGCTTGAAAATGGAAGAAAATACAAACTTAAATCTCTGAATTAATAAATGCCACATCTGCTGGAATTAAAGTTTTTGATAAAATATCAAGCATTGTATGAATTTGCATGATCAGAAAAGTATACCGTTGAACAACAGCAATTGTCTTCTGAGGTGGTCTACAATGGGAATATACTAAAATGTCACCCAGATTTGTTGTGTGGTTTTAGTAGGAGGTTATGAAGGAAGAACACGAGTGAGCTATCGTTGGTACAATGAAGATGATTGCAAGAGACCAAGCATTCAAGTTAAGATAGTTTGTTACATATGTAGAGGTGCCAGGGTCGGACTGGCCTCTAGTGCAATCTGGCAATAGCAGAAGGCTGATCTGACAGGTCAGTGTGTGGTTCTATTTTTTGGCTGTTTACAGGGCAGTTTTAAGGTCTGGTGGGTTGCTTTTTACTGTTGATTTCCCTTGTGTAACTGCTAATGTTGCCCAAGTACAAATTCATGCAGTCGCCCATACCTCGCAAAACACATATACAGACGTCATTACAAGTTCAAAACTACCTTGATTTGCAAATGTAGGCCACTTTTTCATCTACCTGCTTTTCTAGTGGAGATTCTTTTCATTGTTGTTTTCAGACCCATTTTCTGACTCAGTTTAACAATGTGATGCTAAGATATGTAGAAACTATATAAAATGAATCTTCCCTCCATCAAGGTGATGATCCAACATGGAGTCACCCTGGGACTCTAATAATCAAGTGACCCCTGCTCCAGCATGGTTGGCATGCAGCGGCATAAACTAGAAGTCTCCATTCAGCACCTGGATACCCTCACAGGTATTAAGCACCGCTCTACAAATCCACCTTACATTACATAACATTACATCCTGCTATGCCTACATTGTTCTGATCAGAGTACTACTTTGGACAGCCGCAGTCCTTGATATAAAGAGATCAATGTAGGAAAATGTTTCATCGCCAAATTTAGGGAGTGCAGTGTCTCCCATTCCAAAACAGCGAAACACAAATTCAAATAATTTAAACGAGTGCCTCTCTCTTACATCTGTTGATAATTGAACAAGCATGCATGCAATAGAAAACACTCCTTTAGCAAAAGAAGTCTGTCTCGTGCATCCTGTTGTTTTTGGTTTTGACACTCTCACTCCATTGGTCTCTAGATGTTCAGCACCGACCAAAAGCCTCATATCCAAAAGGTCGAAACAGGCCAGAAGTGAAATAGCTTACTAATATGGATCTAAATAGATTCACACAGTGTTCCATTGTAAATGTAAACTATCTGGAAAATGAAACATTCCTTCAGAACCCATGTTATCAAGAAATATCAGACAGGCTTGCTAGTTATGGCTTATCCACAGACAAAAACTTTAACTACTTGAAATTGATTTCAGAAGCATCATACAAGCCTTAGGACCTGATTTAGATGTTGGCGGTAATGGTCCCACTATTGACCTTTTGACTGAAAACCAGTCCCCGCTGCAATGGTCTGCCTGCCGTATTTAGATGCTGGCAGTCCCACAGATGAAAGATCGCATTCGAACCGCCGTCTCCGCCAAGAAAGGCGAAAGGGGGCGGTGGCGGGACTACAGACAGCCTTCCCGCAGTGCAGATTTAGATGTGCCTTACTGCCAAGAAAAATATGGCGGTCCGACCACCAAGTGGGTGAAAACTCACCTTTTCTAACCTTCCCCCCCCAGCTTTGAGTGAGCATGACTGGACAACATTTGCCATTGCTGCTGTCACCGACCATGGTGAAAACACAACACCCCCAGACGATATTCTAGAAGGTAGGGATGCCTCATTGCCAGGGTACATTGGGTGGGCACTGCACGAGTGGTGGAAACCCCTGCAGACATACACATGTCACAGTAAAAAAATGTATCACAGTGACATGCATATGTGGGGGACACACTTGTGTCAGACACGGGTGGGGACACACTGGTATACAACACATGTCGCACACATACACAACTATCAATATGCGCCAGTATCCATTGGCAAGTGAATGCTGGCTTCACAATGACGGTAGACTCACACCTCTCAACTGTGTTAATGTGTGCCCATTGCCAGGGGACCTGTACCTGTCATGTTGTGCTGCAAGTTGTGTGTGAGTCAGTAGGTGTGTGTATGCGATGCGATTGGCTGGTTGAGGTGAGGGGAGTGGGTCTTGGTGATGTGATTCTTTCTGTATGTACGTCAACTGCATTTGAGACCGAAGTTGTTGTGTATTTTGTGCTGCTCTGAATTACATTTAGGTGAGTGTTGTTGTTGTGTGGCGATCTTTGTCATGATGTGTGTAGTTGTGAATGTGTGTGTGTGTTTGTGTAGCTGAGTGTGTAGTCCCGTTGTTTGTTGTGGTTGTGTGTGGGTGCAATGTCATTGGTGTGTGTATGTTGTGGCATGGTTGTTTCACAGTGTGTGTTTTCGGCATGTATGGGTTGTGTTGTGTTGGACTGGCAATGGTTAATTGTGTGTATGTGTTGTGTAGTGTGGGGGTACCTCTATGGCTAAGGTATAGTGTTTGTGTGTCACTTACCTCCCTTCCATTTCCGCAGCCATCTCCCACCGTCAGGGAACTACAGTCATTCAATCAGTCTGCAGAACTGTAACTTCTAAATACAGCGGGTGGAAGACTGTCAAAGTGACAGCCTTTTCGGGCCTGAGTCTGACACGACTTGGCGGAGCGACCGCCAACATCTAAATCAGGCCTTTAGTCCTCTCCACTTGGAAGGCAGCAGCGCCCTCCATGCCTGCATCTACAGTTCCTGCCAGGATCGACTGATGAGCAGGGTGGACTGGTCTATAGGGCAATCACAGTGCCTGATGGGCTCGTGCGACAGGTCAGTGTGTGGGCTGGTTTTTTGGCTGTTTATGGCCCTGTGTTATTGTCTTCTGGACAAGCTCTAATCTATGCATTTTTCTATGGCTTGCAAAACACTTAAACAGTTTTTCTATGCAAGTTCAAAGCTGACCCAAATTGTACGCATGGGCCACTTTTTTTTAGCTATCTAATTCACTAATGAGGCCACTTTTATTTTAATACTCTGGCCCATTTTCTGTCCCAGTTGGACACTGCTGGTGAGCTTCTTGCACACACCTCAATCCTCAAATGCCTAAAGAAGTATCACCACATAACCCTACCCTGACAGAAGAACACCCCGCCCTCTTACAGGCTCACAACAAGGTATGCTATGGTATCTATAAGGCAGTAAAACTCAACATGCCAACTAACCTGGCCAAAAAGATAACCATCTCAGGATGCCACGGGTACAATAAGTAAAGGACAAGATTTCGCAAACTATGCTCCCAGGTTCTGGAATCACATCTCACCAAAAAAAAATCTCACTACTTCTCCCCTACCCTCACAAAGAAGTGAAAACACAAATGTTCAAACGCATCCACCGACAGCTTAAGAGCTGAATGGCAGACTGTGTGCATTATAGAAGCTAATAATGTAAAAAAAACACATGAGATACTCACTACTCAATAATTCTTAGGCTCAGAAAGAAGGAATGTTCATGTGAATAAATTAGAGCATGCAGAAAGAGTTAAGCCAATCATGGCTGACTGAGCACAACTATTGACTTAAGGTAAGTTTGGTATTGGCTCAGACAATCTGGATAGCAGCTCAACCTTTTGTGAAGAAATGCTGCTCCAAAGGGAACATCTACAGCGAGCAGGTTCTGATGCAAATTACCTCTAGGACACCTGCATTGTCACACCCCAAACCAATTACGGAATAACGGTGGCAGATAGTTACAAGGAAACAATCAATCTAAAAACCTCGCAGCAAATAGACAACTTCCCAGGGCTAATACGTATTAAGATTCAAAGCGGGTGATGAACTGTAAGATTTTTTTTAATTGTTGTTATTGATTTTCATCAATACGTACAACTACTAAAACAGGTAATTTACAGACACATACCACGCTTTGTCAGAGTAGTATGCGGTTATGTGTAGTCTATGAAATAAACTGCATCATTCTGTACCTCCCTGTTCAGTTCCCCCATTCCCCGCTCCTATGTTTTCGAACAAAGGGATCCAGAGTCCAAGAGTTCCCTCCCCTCTCCGAAAAGAGACTGAGTTATAAGCTAGAAGTTGACTGTTTACAAAATCAAAACCTCAGGAAATTGTTTGATCATGAGAAATTATACACATGTGGCTAGAGTCTTAAATGTATGTCTCCGAGCCTTTCACATCCAGAGCTCAAATAGCTTTCTACCTGCTTATAACTACTCCTAATGTGGTCAGACAGCGGAACGGACCATACAAGTTAATGTGATGATTTGTCCAGGATCACACACTTTGGTCAAATGGCTTAAAACCAAGGTCATCAGGATCCGTAGATGGCAACTAAACAACTAGCCCTCCCTTCCCTTGAAAATTTGGAAGAAGAAAGTACCAGTAGCTTTGCAGTGTCTATCATCTAAAGGAACCAGGGATTATATTTTTTACTAAACCCTTTAAAATTGGCAGATAAAGCAACTGGGAAGCTTGGTGATGAAGTCTGAGGCAACAGAGGCGTCGTCAACCTCCCTCTTTAGCAACTGGAGTACCGGTTGGGTACTTTATGGGCCTCTTCTGGCTGTAACTTGGTAGACAAAGGATCACAATTAAATGTGAAAGGGTGGGAGGGTGAAAGTGGATGGATGAATTATGAATGGTGGCAGGATAGGTGAGTGAAAGGAAGGACGGATAGATGTAAGATGAATGAGTGAAAGGGAGGAATGATGGATGAATAGATGGATGGATGATGAGTGAATGGGTGGTTGAATGATGAGAGGATGGATGGAAGAGTGAAAGGGTGGATGGATGATGGATGGATGAGTGAGTGAAAGGATGGATGATGATCAAAAGGTAAATGGATGGATGTACAGATGAAGTGAAAGGCTGGGTGGATGGACGGGTTGAAAGGGTCGTGGAATGGATGAGTGAAAGGCTGGATGGATGGCTGAGTAAAAGGATAGATGTAAGGATGGATGAGTGAAAGAATGGACGGATGAGTGAAATGGGGTGTAGATGGATGCTTGATGAAAGGGTGAATGGATAAGTGAAGGGGTGAATGGATGATGGATGGATGAGTGAAAGGGTGAATGGATGGATAGGTAAGTGGAAGGGTAGATGGATGGAGCGGTAGATGGGTGTGCGAGTGAAATGGTGGATGGATGGGTGAATGAAAGGGTGGATGATAGATGCATTGATGAATGACTGAAAGGGTGGACGTAAGGATAGATGAGTGAAAGGGAAGTAGGAGGATGGATGAGTGAAAGGATAAATGGATAGATGGATGAGTAAAAGGGTGGATAGATGGAAGATGAGAGAAAGGATGGATGGATAGGTAAGTGAAAGGATGAATGAATGAGTGTAAGGGTAGATGGACAGAGCGATAGATGGGTGTGCGAGTGAAATGGTGGATGGATGAGTGAATGAAAGGGTGGATGTATGGAAGATGAGAGAAAGGATGGATGGATGGATGAGTGAGTGAAAGGATGGATGGATGGATGAGCGAAAGAGTAAACAGATGGGTCAATAAGTGGATGCATGCATAGATGAATGGATGGATGATGAGTGAAAGAGTACATGGATGGGTCAATAAGTGGATGCATGCATGGATAAATGGATGGATGATGAGTGAAAGGCTAGATGAATGGATGAGTGAAAGCCTGGATAGATGAATGAATGGATGGATTGATAGAGGGTTGTATGAAAGGATGAGTGAGTGAAAGGAAGAATAGATGGTAGCTGAATTGAGGGGTAGACAGATCGATGAGTGAAAGAGTGAAAGGATGGATGCATGAAAGGATGAATGGATAAAAGGATGGATGGATGGACAAGTGAAAAGGTAGATAGATGGGTCAATAAATGGATAGATTAGTTTGATAGATAGGTTTGAAACTGGATGGAGAGGTTTAGATATGGATAGGCAGTCGGATGGATGTAATGTTGACAGACTGAATGTTGGATGAAAGACTAAACAGATGACAGAATATACAGGTGAAATGGTGGATATCACTGGGTGGATTGAAGGATGAAATGATGCATTTTTGGATGGAAGATTCAAACAAACTCTTCTAGGGAGGGTTGGGATGACTTGCTTTGCTTGCTTGATTGATGCCATAAGACCTTTGGTTCAAAGCAGGGGGTATTTTAATTTTCTGGCTACTCCCTTGAACAGCAGAGAGAAGAACATTTAGTCATATAGGATAAACCGAGATTAACCTGTTTTGTAAAATATACAAATAGTTGATGGTTATAATTTTCAATGTCCACCTGATGATGAGTGTTCTGTATGGTTAAATAAACCGTTTTAGAAACGGACCAGTTAAACAGTCTGAAATTCAAACGTTCGTGCTTAAGAATTGTAACATGTAACGTGTCGTTTGACGAAACTTTCACCTTTCACTGCCTTTGCAGCCTACATAATATGCCACACTCAAATTGCAAAACACTTCGAGCAATTCCGGTCTCCCTCGGCGTTAAATTATTCAGATATTCAGAGGGTGCCACTGTGCGCTGCCGGAAGGTTTAAACTGCTTTGTTAGCCATTCGGTTTGATTGCATTGAACTTATTGCAATCCTCACTGCAGATGTATTTCTAACGTTGACAACTTGGTTGCAATGCCCTGCACTGATTAAACCGAACTTTAAATAAAAAAACTAAGTATTGTCACGTATTTCACTGAAGATTAGTGGTTTCGTAGCATTGTGATGTACTACAGCCCCCCTCCAAAAAAACCCAAAACAGGCACTATTTGGGAAGTAAAATTCACACCGAAGAAACTCATTTGATTTATGCATTTAAATATTTTTGGAATATTATCGTAGGGTTAATTAACTTGTTTTCAATGACTGCTTTCCATCCTGCTCTTAAATAGGCTGTTCACTAGATGGCGCTGCAACCCAGCTTCCATCCAAAAAACACCCCTGGAATCCTAGTTCATTTTAGGTAAACTACACTATTCTCTACCGTGTGTCTATCGTCCATTGTAAAGCTTATGTGAGGTTTCATGTGGGCTCATCAAGCGCATCCATGTCACCAGGACTCCACTTTGCTTGTCCTCACTAGCGGGCATTTTTCCCTTTCAGTGGAAGAGGTCCCTGATTCTGGGGAGAACTGTCCCCGTGACTGAGAGAGCTTGGAGCCTGCATCGTCCGCTTAGGAAAGGCTGGTGCACTCGCTTCAGCACCGGCGGTTCCTCCCTCCTTCCCTGCTGACGTGCCTTAGTCTGCAGTGCACCTATTGCCACACCCTTCCACCGTCGTACAATAGTGTGTACGTGATGTCAGCATAGGTTTTATATAAGAAAAAATGGTACCCTCCTGGCTCAAGATTGTATTCGTTGACAAATTTTAACACTTTACCACTTTTGTGTGTGTGTATGCTTAGACACATTTTAAAACTTACGTGTGTGTGTGAGAGTTGATGCATGGGAATGGATATGTACCACCCATTGTCCGCCTCCTTGACACAAAGTAACACACAGTGCTGCCTTCTATTACATTAGCGCTACTTTCCAGTGAAATTCAGGATTTGCACTGTAAAGAAAACCCCAAAACTATTTTTTGCACCATGTTTGCGTCACCTTTGTGATGCAAACCAGGTGCAAAGTGTTAGTAATTTGCCCAATAAACTCAGGATTTCAAATGTATTACAATGATTGGGGGTCTCATTCTAATGATATTATATCACTTCCTAAAGTAATACTTTTTTAGCAATCTTTAAATAATGAAAGACTAAGGGAAAAAACAAGCTTCGAAATCTATCCCTGCAATTTGCATACAGTGCTTTGATGCCATTTTAGAAGGATCGTAATTTATGAACTTCCAGTAACAAAAGGATCTCTGTAACAAAAGCAGTAACCCACTGAGGTATCTACAAAAATACAATCTGTGATCTGTATGTTACGCATTCTGCTTTGCAGCTGCAACATTAACCCTCTAAGCTATGTTATCATGAGTCAAAAGGTGACTAGACAAATGACAGCTCTCACAAATAGGTGAATTAACCACCACAGCTATCTTCCTGCTGTTTTTATCCCAGAAGAAGTTCCGGGCACACAAGATCTCTGCAGGCTGCTCTCATCTCACCTCATCCTGTCACAAGAAGCACCACCTCGAGCTGGCACCGGGTGCAGCAGCACCGGCCCCACAGCCTTAAAGCCAGCACTGATTTACATTGTACTTTTTATCCCACCTGAGGTGCTCACACTGGGCTAGTAAAAATGTATCCTGCCTTTTGCAGCATTTGTTTATTTTGATGCTGTTATATCTTTTTGTTTGTATTTGCTTGCTGCATGTCTGCCACTGGAATATGGCCTAGATATACTTAAGTAGCTCCATGTATTGATCTGAAATCCCCTCTTTACTTTCAGCCGCCAGTACCTGCCATACGCTTTCCTTTCACAAACCCTTGCGATCCAGTGTATTGGACCACTTAGATTAAACAAAGTAGGGCTATATCTCCCACAATGCATTGGTTTGTTAGACGAAACGCACAACTATCAACACACAGTCACATGCTATCCCCAATTTCTTTTCTGTCATGTACAATGATTAAAACACCCCAACCTGTGGATTGCCATCTTGGTAACAATAACTCTCTAATGGAATGCAAATATGTGGCATCACCTAGGCCCCTGAAATTACATTTGATGTAGGGCAATCTGACCTCTTTCTGTCTCCCCATCATCCACTAAACGGTAGGGCTGACGTATCTGCACCTTGAGATTTGTGACTTGTGATTTATTTGGCAGGTGGATGTTCCATGAATAGCATTCTGTTAAATGTGGCTTCCAACTAAATTATGTGAACTTTTTCCACCGTTTCGTAGCCATTCTTAACGAAATTACGAACTTATCCAAGGTCACAAGGGGGACCAGTGGAGCTAGTATGGGACAACAACTACCAGAAAGCATTAAGTAAGCAAATGGAAACTCAGCCATAGCGCTTGGTGGCAAGTAGCGTGATCTGGTACACTTAAACATGTGTCATTTTCGGTGACCTAAATCAAGAAGTGGCTATCTCCCAAAGAAGGTGACTTTCAAAATGGAAAGAAGAAAGACCTAGTTTAGGCAATGCCCGATTATTTACCCTTGGCATCTGGGTAATGATCTACTAGAAAGTGTACCTAAATATACATATTTGGCATTATTTTTAAGTACTTACTCATGTGGAAGCGCCACTGGGATATGTCTACTGATGGGTTCTATTTAAAAGATTTATGGGGCTTTTGCAGTAATTCTTTAATGTGTATGGTCAGTAATTGTATGGGTGCGCCCAGTGCTTCACCACTACGCCACTGGGCACTAGAGAGACAAAAAGGTCACAAAGCGGATGGGAACAGAAAAAAACATAACTACACGTGACCATTCAAGGGTCACATCACAGTTTCATCCACAAAACCTTTGTCTATGAATCCTTGTACTGAACAGGCCTTTGCGCTCACTTTTCAATTCTACTCTGTGAAAATGTTGGGCTTGACAAGGAAAGAGCTGAATAAGCCAATCAAGAACCGGCATCCATGAAAAGGCGCGAGCTCACTTGGGATTCATATTCTCTTGGAAATTGGCCATCAGAATCGTTATCATTACAGAGTATTTCATGTCACCGAAGGTGGGGAGGAGAAAAACCAATGGGGAGTTATTCTATCTACAAAACTAGGAAGGAACCCCTGCATCTTTTCTTTCAGCGACTGCTACTGATATCATGCTGCGACCAACAAAATGAAAAGAAACTAGCTGAGTTCAAAATATGTGCATTTTCAGCAGCCCAATAGGGCTCAATCAAGCCTTCCCTTTTCAGTACCATCAAAAAAGCTTTAACTGGTGTTAACCTGCCTAATGAACTTTGCTACTCTGCGTTAGAAGCCAATCTTCTGGAGCAGTAGGGATCAGACACTGAGCGCTGCAGTGTGTGAAGTAGTTGAACATTAGTTTGATAAAATTATGTTAACTACAAAAGTTAGTTATGTGCTGATTTTACTATTCTGCTTGGGACAGTGAATTAGGGGAGTTGATAAATAACAAATAATTTTGATAAGTTTATCACTTCACTCAAAAATATTGTAATTGTAATTACATAGCACTTACTACACTCGACGAAGTGTCGAATTGTTTTCGGCAAGTAGCACGCTACTTCGGGACCCAAGAGGAATTAGTGGTGGATTAGTACAGGGAAATATGAGTACGGTATTAGTATTTGAATTAGTTAATTTGAGCAGAGGATATGTGAGTTTGTTAGTTGGACTGACTAGAGTAATGGAGGGATAGAGGAGGGAAGAATCCAGAAGTGTTAATTGGGAGTTTATAGTAACAGGATGAGGCTTGGGATGAGTAAAGGAGAGATGGAGGAGGGAAGAGCCTGTGGAAAGGGTTAGGGAGATCATAGTAGCAGGAGGGGTTTTGGATGAGTGAAAGGTGAGATAAATGAGGGAGATTTTAGTAGGGTTGTTTGGGAGAGCATAGTAGTAAACAGAGGTATGGGGTGAGCCAGGAGAGGTAGAGGAGGGGAGAGCTTAGGCAGGAATATTTTGGAGATGAAAGTAGTAGAATGGATTTGGGATGAGTCAGAGCGGGATGGAGGATAGAGTGATAGAGACAGAGGGCCTAATTATGACTTTGGCGGATGGGATACTCTGTCACAAACGTGACGGATATCCCGTCCACCGTATTACAAGTTCCATTATATCCTATGGAAATTGTAAAGTGGCGGGCGGGATATCCGTCACGCTTGTGACGGAGTATCCCATCTGCGAAGGTTGTAATCAGGCCCATAGTGATGGGGAGACAGAGTAAAGCTTAAGAGAGAGTGATTTGTTTTACATTTATGTTTTATTTAATTATTTATTTTTGAAATGTGTTTATTTATTTAATGTTATTTATTTTTATTTATTTTTTCTCTAGTACAGTACGACTAGAGTAATAAATAAATGGATACGTAAATGCATAGTAAGTGAATATATGTGCAAGGAATATAATGAGAAGTAAAGTTGTATTGTATAAACACAGACTTTCAGGATTTGTAATATTTTATGTTAATTAATAAGTGTACTTTTCTAACATTCATTTATCTTTCCTCAATTTTTCAATAGTGAAATGCTTGCTGTTAAGTAGTTAAGATAACATTTGCTCATTGTGATATAAAAAAGAAGGCAGGGATCCCTAGATAAGGCATCAGAGGTGGCAAGGAGAAATCTAGATACAAAATCAGCACAGTTTTTTTTTCCTTACATAGTGATTGAGTATGTTGAATGTGTAGTCTTGTAATCAATGTCCTCACCTCTCTATTCTCTGTGGCATCTTAGCTTTAGGTTGATGTTTTTGGGTGTCACATGCGAAGAGCACGAGTATTGGCTAACCACCCACATCAGCAAACTCCTCACACTCTTAACTGGTAACTCGTTTAACAATAGAAAACACAAGGAAACAACCAAACACTCCTTCCGTGGATATGTGGAGGCCCAAACTCTAGTATATTTATGTCATGGAAAAACTGTTGACTTAAGTATCTGACAAAATGGTTACATTTGAGATGATCTAGTCCCTCTCAGAACATTCATTACCAAGAGGAAAGAATTAATCAGAAATGTGGGCGAGCAGTGTAGAATGAAAGAAATGCAAGGCTGCCATATGGTCAGGGAGACGTTTCACTTCATAAAGGCCAAAAAGAAATCCAGGAGGTCTCCTGAATATCGACTCTCAATGATCTGGCTCTTTTGGAAACATTGGGATTTCCCTAAGGTTTGCAATATATGGCTTGAGTCATGGATAGACCAAGAAAGAGCTGAAAGAGCTAATCAAGAACATGCATTCTCCAAGAGGTGCAAATTGATTTAGGATTCACATTCTCAGGAAAACTGGTTGCCACACTAGTTAACAATACAAAGTATTTCATGGTCTCTGAATGTGGGGAAGGGAAAAGCCAATGGGGAGTTCTTCTATCTACAAAAATAGAAGGAACCCCTCCATCTTTTTGTCCCTGTTGTTACTGGTATCATGCTGTGGCAACAGAGTGAGAAGAAACCAGCTGAGTTCAAAATACGTACAATTTCGGTAGTCTAATAGGCTCAATCAGTCCTTTTTCAGCATCATATAAGAACCCCAGGCAGACTAAGGAAATGTTATTATGGTTTCTGTCTTCAGATGCATCCCTAAGGTATGGTGGGTATCGGAGCTTTGGTGATGAAAAATTGTTTGGGGCAGTTGAACATTAGTGCAATAACATTAGTTCAATAAAATTAAGTTGATTTCAAATCCTACTGGTTTTAGTATTCTAAGGAGGTTAGTCAATTATCCATAGGGACAAGAAAATAACCCGCAAGTGTAGTTCGCCATTTCATAGCACTGCTTGTGCTCAAGAGTGTTCACAAAGGATCACTTCCAAATGTTGGTGAACCAGAAGGTTCCAGTCATTGTAAATAATAGTCAAGGAAATGAGGTTATGAGGAGTCCATCAGCAAGGCCCACTAAGTTCAGCTCTTCAGGAAACATAGCAATTAATTTTCTGTTTCAATGATTCAAGATCCCAGTAATGGATTTTTTTTTACAATATGGGAACTGAAGACAAGGAAGGTCTCCTGCAATACCGATTCTGCCAGTAACAGGAGTTCTCCGGCAGAATCAGAATTACACAATCCAGGGTAACTCAACGGATCTGTGGTGGTTTATTTGGAGGCTGCACCTCCTGAAACACATGTGAACATGAGGTATCACCGAGGGATTTGTGACCAGTTACCTGTTCCACAAAATTCCTAATTTCTAAGACTACCCTCATGGTCCCACTTTAATCCTCGGCAACTCCACGGATCGAATCACAGAGATAAAAGGACCTCATAATGAGGCCTACGGTGTTTAGGATTGCACTAGTAAGTAGTATGAAACACTAAGTACAAAAAGTCCTTTTAAGGCATATTGTTATGAGGAATGTTGTTTGGGGTTAATGGTGTTGTAAGAGGGAGGGGCTTAAACTCCAAGGAAATGACACAACAGCTTTGTGGTGGACAAGGGTGTTTCCATCTTCGGCAGTGGGGAAAAAATGGCCCTGTAGTTGCAGTTCATTGAACTCGCCAGGGGCAGTTCTAGGGGGCTTGTGTTTCAAGACCCTACTAGAGACACACCCCAGAGGAAATGTGGGCGTTGTGACCACAAACATACTAAAATCTACTGAGCTCCAGTACATAACTTCTATTCAGAAGGAATACCTTTCTGTTCGCTAAGTTTGACTGTGCTTCACGTCATTTTAGCGGGTTACTATGTGTGAGCGCTCACGTGGTGGTAAACATTTTTGCGTCAGCAGACTTTTACAGTCATGTGTAAATCGATGCAATGCTTTGCTTTGTGCCCTGACGGAGCATGCGTAAAACCGATGTAAATAAAACCCAAGTGTGCAGCACGAGCTGAATAGTATGCCAGGCAGTTTGTACAGGTCGCACTTCTAGAAAAGTTACATATTTGTAACACATTTAATAGTAAAAGTGACATAAGTGAAAGATACACGAAGATGATGAGGGCGCCGCTTTCCATCTGTGGTTTCACTCTCGCAGCTATCCTGGGTTGCAGAACTGTCTTTCTGTCAAGTGCCATGAGATACAATTAACTTGTTCTCCAGAAAAGAGTTCACTATGCTGCTGACAGAGCCTGGCAAAGCTGCGCCCGGCCTAAATTCCCCATGCTACGGCAGTCCCCCAAAGAGGCAAGGGCATTTAGTGGGGCATCAAATCAAAAGATTGTTTTTTGTAGTTTCTCCTCCTGCATTGATTTCCTATTTTTATTAATGGGACAAATTCTACACAACTATTGACCAGATGGTGGTGAAAATGTCATCACCGATGAAAATGTATCTATGCCAATCATATAGCCAAACTGCTTGAATATAAAATTACAGACCACCTTTAGAATGGAAAATTATAAGTACATTAAGAGAGTCTCCATAAACTCAGAAGGGTAACGCATAGGAAAAAGGGAAAGTGATAAAAAAAAGGTTGGGGGTAGAGCCAGACTAATCGAGTGAAGCTGATGTGAATATTTAGGATTTTCGAAAAAAAAGTTGCTTTTTGAGGTCGGACCAATGTGTCTAGAGACAATGATACAGCAGACACTTTGTCTGCCATGTGCTGTGTTAGGACTACAACAACACTGCCTGGAGGAAGAGAAAGGGATGGACACGCTATTGTGGACACAAAGTATGGACATGGTATGAGAAAAATGATGAACTAACATACCTGACGCGCACTGCATTGCAGCACACACCACAAAACTCAAGAGAGTGAAGTAAGCTCCAGTCATGAGCTTGTCTGTGACTGAGAGACCACCTCTGCTGCCACACACAGTATCACGTGGTGTGGTCTGGTCCCAAAAAGCATACCTTGTGGCAAGAACCTGAAAAAGGTTTATAGTTGTGCGGGAATGCTGATACATCTTCTAGACTATAACTACAACCTGCGCAGAAGATCTAAAACTGTTGAAATATCCTGCTGAGATCAAAATGATCATTGGGAAAAAACTGACACACAGGTGCATGGGTCAAAGACATCTGAGGTCACCCTGGACACCCAGATATGAACCATTATGGACGTTTGTGTAGATTAAGCAATTTTCTACGGTGGCATCAGTTTTGTCGCTGCTCTGTGTGCAGTGCATTTTTAGCAGTCAATATTAGATTTTGCTGCAGAAACATCAAAAAATCCACAGCCTTGCCATTTTATCATTTTATCTGTTGGCTTTGCTCCAACTCTGTAGTAAATTAAGACTTTTAATTTTTCACACTATTATTTCTAGTCTAATCTTGCAGTTGAGGGCGTAATTGATTTTGCAACACATTAAAGTGGAAAATCATCTCCAGTAAATGAATTCAGGGATAGGGGTCTTTGCGTGCATTGCATTTTTACATTCATTTCCTCATAGCAATTCCCCGTCTTTCCCCAAGAAAGAGAAGTCCAATACATTGTCATGGTTAAGTAGTTAAACCCAGCACATCTGCAGTTTCATACCGAAACACATCTGCCCTTGAATTCATTTTTTCGCGGAACAAATGCATTTTTGCATCTAATAGGGAGCAGAGAACCTGCCTTGGATTAAGCTGGGCTCTGGAGAAAAACATTTTAAAATGTGTATTTCTTACACTGCGTGATGCACAAACAGTGGAAATACTTACTGAATAAATAGTTCTCTTTGGAACATTCATAATAGAGCCAAGGAATCTGGTAAGCCAAATAAAATTGGATCAAAGTTTGTAGTCTTGGTTGTTTCACGCTGTTTTAAACATTACATAAGATTAAACCACCGTTCTATAAACATATTGTTGGAGGTGTTTCTCTGTCTACTTCGCCCCAGTTTTGTCAAGCGGAGTGAAGAGGTCCCTGTAAACAGTATCACACTATGGGGGTTATTACAACTTTGGAGGAGGTGTTAATCCGTCCCAAAAGTGACGGTAAAGTGACGGATATACCACCAGCCGTATTACGAGTTCCATAGGACATAATGGACTAGTAATACGGCTGGTGGTATATCCGTCACTTTACCGTCACTTTTGGGACGGATTAACACCTCCTCCAAAGTTGTAATAACCCCCTATATTTTCTAAACTCACTCTTTTGATTGCTCAACCAAAGAAACATTGGCACAGCCTTCGAAAAGCTCCGGTGATAGCCCGCAAGGGTGGTACAGGTGATGCAGAACATAGACAAATATATGGAGAAACAAGCTGGGTTCACCGATGAGAAAGAGGTACCTACCTAGTGTTTATTCACTGGGCGATAAAAACCTTAATAGCAACTGAGCTATAACAACGGCATGGCCAAAAAGACAGAATCCAGGCAACTCATTTACTCAAAATACCTAATGTGTATAAGATGTCTACAGGTCTGACAAGTTCTAAAGACAGAGCTGCGTCACAAGAGAAGTAGTAAACTTCCCACTATGGAATTTACACCAAACATAGATGTCCCAATAGTGATGCCAACTGAGGATGCCAGTGGAGAGATGGAATCCCACAAAAACATGGCAACTCAACATCACACTCACACTACCAGCGCTTTGTAGTATAATTTTCGATACTTCTTGACAAAGGCAGTGCCCTTTGAAGGCAAGGTGATAGGCCAGACAAGCAAAAGGCCACCGAACACCAATATATTACCTACGCATTTTTCTAGTCACCTGTAAGCATTCGCTTTATGAAGTTAAACCCTTTACCTAAAAATGTAGGCCGGCAGATTGCAGGCAAAGCCTCCATAGGCAAAGGTAACTACTGCCTCATCAAAGGTCTTTTTTACTACTCTGGACTCCATTGTATGAGGCACAACCCCAGGCCATACACTTTCATACACTGAAGATCTGCTGTAAGAAAACAGTCCCATATGCGGACAACAACAACGTCAGCAGATCACTGGTACGCTAGTGTAATCCACTTCTAGTTGGCTTCCACAGTTTCATGGCCCATAAATTGTAGGGTTTTACAGAGGCTGTTGCCTTGCCAGAGTGCACAATGAGAGGATAGATCTTGATTGTTTAGATTTGGTGTTAGTCAAGACCTTTTGATTTTACTAGACCTACAGTATATAATACATTTAGAGGGTCTTTTAAAAAGCTCTCTTCATCTATTGATCTGTGGTTGTGTCATTCATATTTTTCTTCCACCCTCTACAGCATGTATCAATCGGTCAACGCACTTCAGCCACTGGCTACCACTGGCTACCAAGTGGTGGTATTCAGCTCTTTTACAAGAAGCATCCACACACTAAATAGTTCCCTTCAATGCCTAGGCAATGGCAATGCAAGCTCGTTCAGACCCCAAAAAATGTTTTTTTCAAAATTTTTCTAATATTGGTGTGGTTTCTGTAGCTGTCACAACAAAGTTCCATACAAGCCATCACAAAACAAAACATGCATTGACAAAGCCAAAAGGTTGGCAGCCAACTTCATACTCATTAGCTCTGCCAATTCTTCTTTTATAGGTTCATTTTTCTTTTCTTATTTGCCAGGCCATAGTTACTGCACGTGGTGCACAGGGACTATAGTCTCTATAATCCCTTGCACTCTCTAATGCAAGCCTGATCTCATCTATCTCCTTTAATATTTGTCCTTCACACCTTAAAATTCGAAGAGACTGATATCTGAATCCCTAAAACAAGAATAAACTCCTTGCTCCCATGCCACAAAAACATCCACCGGTTCAAAATCGGTATGGATGAGTTAAAGGACACAGATCTTTAGTCACTTGGATGTTTCTGACTGACTGACTTTGAGTGGGTTCTTGGCTTATTACATGGTACCCAGAAGCAGATGGTTGTTCGAGCCATAATACCAATGTGTAGTTAGAGAGGGCAAAACTGCAATTTAAGCACCCACGGGGGATTATCTGTGGGTTATAGATGACACGTGTTGTAGATGAGCATTGACGCTGTTGTGAGCTCTTGATAGTCTTCAACATTATGCTTTGATTTCACAGTCTCAAGAACAGACATATGTGTGCTCGCCGTCCGAGGCGATCTGCTTACCACCACTTAGAGACACCCAGCTGCTCGGTCAGCAGCTGAGCATTTCTGGACTATCGCCATACGCCTCATCTGTCCACACAGCACTTGCGTCTATACAGCTAGGCTCCATTCGACTGAGCTGGCTACCTACTGCATCTTTGCACGAAAGGTCACTAACGCAAACGGCTGCAATTGCCCACTTCATAAAAACGTGCTAACTTGCCATAGAGCTGACTGCAGGTTGGATGTCGGCAGGATGTATACGACTGGAGGATTTGGTAGGTGGGCATGTCTGAGGAACATCTGTGTGTGGGGAGTAAGGGACTTGGGTGGACCTGTCCACCGCTGAGACCAGGTCCTTTGAGAATTTGTCAAAAAAGGAAGTTGCTATCCTGTGGCTTGTTGTAAACAATGTGGTGGGCGCTGGGAAACCCCACATGCTTTAATGTTTATGGAGGGAACAACGAAAGTTGAGTGGGAGTGATTCTGTTGACCATATTTTCCTCAAAGTGAGCATTTCATAGCAACAGAAAGGATATTTCATACCTTTTCTACGATATCATTCACTGCTGTAAAATGCTAAAAGGGAATAACATAAATCCGTGGAAAACTGAACACGATATTTAATATATTTACCTGACAAACAGTTATTATAGCTGGGCCATTAAAGAAATCACAGAGCTACATGCAAATGTTTCCCTGCCATTTTAGGATTCAGTGGGTGTATGTTGGCCTTAATCCTTACTATGTTGCCAATTGAGTTAGTTTGACCCACAGGTGGGCCTGTTACTGAATTGTCGGCATTAGAGTAGTTATGTTTCCCAGGTATGTAGCAAAAAGTCTAAGAACTATGTGAGAGCACATGTGGTGCACTTGCTATGAATGTGACACTTCAAATAGCTTTCAGTGCCCCAAAGAAAAAAATAATTGTATTTCACCAAAATACTTGAGCGTGACCTTGAAAAATACAACTAACAATTTTATGTATAGCTTTCAGTGTACCCAGGGAGTAAAGGCAGAATTCCAGGAATCTATGAAAATTCACTGCTTCCAATTGTTATACCCAAATCCAGGACAGCAACACTGATTGTGTGAGCATTATAATACTTCGTGTAAGTCCATTACGACACTAAGGGCATTATAGTTACTCGTGTTCTTTAGAAGACCCACAGCAAGGGCAGTGTTGTATGCACTAACTGACAAGAAAAATGAAAATGATATTCTTGTGAGTTTGGTATGATTGGGGTGTGAGATTCCCTGCGGTGATAATACTTGTTTGTGAATTCAGGTTTCTCTGCTTTCATCATTTCCCATACCTCGAAAACAGCAAGGGAGACGAAGGGCCCAATGTAGAACTCTTGGTCTTCTAACTCAATTATGAGTCAGGTGAACTGGCAGTTTTCTGATGGTGGAGCCAGTGTTTTACTCCGCCTGCCCAATGGCAACCGAAAAATAAAATAATAATCTCACACCTGGAAGGAACTTCATTATTTTTTTGTTTTTCAGAAACAAACTCCTGCTTTTGGAGTTTGGCGCTCGGCTAAAAGAAAGAGGCCGTGAGCCAAACTTTCATTGCCTTTCGGGGTCATCCATACTATGCGGTCTTCTGTTCAAAAGTTAGGTGGACATAGGCCCGTATTTATACTTTTTTTAGCGCCGCATTTGCGCCGCTTTTTGGCGCAAAACGGCGCAAACCTACAAAATACAATGGCATTTTGCAAGTTTGCGCCGTTTTTGCGTCAAAAAACGACGCAAATGCGGCGCGAAAAAAATATAAATACGGGCCTTAATGTCCTTCTCCACCCTAGTACAGGGTAACCACCCTCATACTATAAATCAGACTCTAAGATCCCATTTAAATTTTACTTGGTCCAATCTGTCTTTTGGTCACTTCCTTTCGAGTTGAAAGTCATACCACATCTTGTTGATTGTGTATGGGAAGTCCCCCTTCCCATCCATTACCACATTAATAAAGATTAGGTCTTCCGATTTTATTGCTTTTATTTTTTTTTTACATTTCCATTTGTCTTTAGCCATACTTATGTTTTGCTCACATTTTCATATTTACCCATTTATTTCGCACATAGTGTAAAAATGAAGCTGCTACGTGTATATTTCCACATTTACTTAACCAAACAAATGTTAACTCATGTTTTAATATCCACTATGTTTTAGCCATTTATATTACAATACATTTGTACTGTAGAACAGCTAAACCAGTTGTATGGCTGTAGTTATTTAAGCTTCAATAGGAAATCCATTTTCTTTGTTAACTCCCCTACCTGTCAGTATGCGCAGCTACTGACTTGCATGCATCATTAACAATAGTGAAAATCATCCAGAAAACCTATTTCCTGTTTTTTGACATCTTTAAAAATAAATACAGACTGCAAAATAGTCTGTTTGCTGCCTGTATTTATCTGTAAAAGTCAGTAAAAATGTAAAACTGGGAGCCTTGATAAAGTTACATATCACCTGGATCAGTGATGTTACACTTGTGGGTGAAAGAACAAATACCCCCATGAAACATCAGTCTATAGAATGAGATACAAGCTTCAAATCAGAGGAAGAAAAGAGATTAATATACTTGCTCACGAAAATAGTGTGTGCTGGGTGCCCGAGCCAGTTAGGTGGTGTCCAACCTAGAGCCAGAGGAGCAAGATCCATACAGCCCTGCCAAGTGTCATTCATCACGCATTTTCAGTCATTTTCCCGAATTACCACAATGCCTGAGATTGTCATGCAAAATCCTGAACTGCAGTAAAACCTTATATTTACAGTTTCTCGCTTTGCTAGGTAAGCTCTGAGTAATGTTTATCAAAGGCCACAAGGTGGCGCAGGTGTACAACAGGAGGTATAGGATTCTCAATATATTACAATATTCATATAGTTCCCTCGTCTTCATCTTGATTTTGCTTTCGAGAAA
The DNA here is from genome assembly GCF_031143425.1 of Pleurodeles waltl. Lineage (NCBI taxonomy): Eukaryota > Metazoa > Chordata > Amphibia > Caudata > Salamandridae > Pleurodeles > Pleurodeles waltl. Next base: position 226,210,083 of record NC_090446.1, read on the forward strand.
CTGTCACTCATAGTCGTTGAAATGTCACTCATAAGAACCCTGAAATTATGAAAGTGCCACGCATAGCAATCCGAAACCTTGGCAGCTATGTCCAATTTCATACAATGAATCTAAAAGGACCTCACTTTCATAGGTAGAGGTTATGTTAAAAGTCTGTCGCGGATTCAATTTTCCTAGGTCTGCAGTGGGCCTCTCCAACTTAGCCTCTAACACAGGCTCTGCTGCCAGCGTAGTCGAGTGGCTGCTGAGAATTATTGCTGAATATTTGTAGAAAAAAATTGGGAGACCACATGAAAAAAAGGGAATTGTACACTTGATAAAGTGAAAAGTGGCTACAGCATCCCTTGTCCTCCCAGCGTATGGCTACAGTGGCTAAAGCATCACTTGTCCTACCAGAGTCTGAAGGCCATAATCAAAAGAAAGATGCTCATGAACCATATGAGCAGATGGCGCCACAACCCTCGATAAACCACACCAACAAAATGAATGGATACAAGAACAAGTATAACATGTTGGCACTTCTAGTGAGACCAGTGTTAAAACCAACATTAGAAGAAATCTTTGTACAAAAAAGAAAGAACATCAGTTCTGTAAAACTTTTATTCATGCATCCTTAATGGTTTCAGCCTCCCAGGGTTTCAGCTTCTATCGAGGCACACATAAAGACGGTCATTACTAGAGTGAAGAGGATGGAACATAAGGCTAAAACTATTCCTGCAGATATGCAGGGCGATCATTATAATAACTGGTGACCCAGCAAGCTATATTAAAACTACTGTACGACTTTTGAGAATCATAGAAACCTAAATTGAAGAGAAATCTAGCTTGAGCCAGGAGATGAGATATGAACATTGGCTAGTTCCCTGGGTCTCGCCTGAACACCACTGCAGAGGTGCACTCGTAATAGAGGTTTTAAAAGCTGGACCGAGGCGTAAATACTGGGATACACCATCTAATACGAACCTATTCCCACCACAACTCTCTGCCTGTAGTTGTCAAGTTGTCACGGTAGTGTGCGTCCCTCACAAACTAATACCATTTTTGGTGCCTGTAGACTCAATAAAAGCAGTGAGACGAGAGTAGGAAGACGGAAAGGCCGAGCTGGAAAGCTGGACACTGTTCAGGGGCTGCATGAAGATTAAGGGCTTAATGTAGAGTTGAAGGTGAAAGGCAGATCATAAGATTTTTCAGAGAAGGAATGAATTCTGGAGATGAATGCAGAGGAACAATATCATGGCCCACACTATCACCACGATGGAGGAAACTCCACTGGTGGATTATCCTCTCAACTTAACGTTTCTTCCAGAAATCGGGAGAGTTTCTGTTACCACCGAACTCTAAATCAGGACACAGAATTGTTGAAGGGTGTTCAGCATGAAGGGAAGAGGCCCAGTACCGACACCACCTGTGCGTGAAGTCACGGTCTCTGGGTGGGTCTCCAGCAGAGGTGCCCTCCTTGTTTTTCATTGTTTTTCTTTGCCTCCCAACACACTTGAGCTCCAGGAAGGGGGAAAACCGGAGCTTCAAACAAGCACTGACAATGTCATTCATTTTGACACTTGCATAGTGAAAGTATATTCTCAAGCTCAGATAAACAAATAACACAGGCGTAGGATGGCCAACAGCAGTGCAAGCTTCTCAACAAACATTTCAAGGAGCACAGCCAGGCGCAGGCACAATGTTCCTTCACACATAGAACACAAGTAAAAACAAGGTTTCTGCTATGATACAAGGTACATCATGTCAGCTACGCCACAGGCGGCAGCATGGAAATAAGAAGTCTTATTACTGCCTAATTTAACAGTTCTCAATTTATCAACCTCAGAAGGATGAAAGACCTGTATTTAAGGTTATGATCGTCACGTCACACAGATACAAACGGTAAACACTAAGCTTGCTGAAACATCTTAAACCATAAATGCACATGGCAAACTATGTTCTTATTAACAGAATATTAGGGAAATGTAATCAAAATGCCCTTAATAAGGGGGAAGCATTCTGAATGAGCAGGTGTTATCTGGTGAAAACTGTATCCGACCCTATCACGCCAAACTCCACATTTGAAGACTTGTACTACCATCTGGAAGACATCACCACGGATGAAAGAGCCACTGTGCTGAGAAAATCAGGTGGGGTGAAGCCACCAAGTGGAACATATATGTTCCATGCAAAGTGGAGTGGCAATGAACAAGGTTAGCTTCCATTTATTAGAACATGGAGTGAAGTAGAGGATGTCAGAGAGGTTCAAAGGGAAAAGAAATGGAACACAGACAAGAGGAGGGGACAGAGAACCAGGAGAGTGGGGGTCAGAAGCACCAGTAGCCATTTCCAATAGCTGCCTATCCTGTTCCAAAATGGTGGCGTGCATCTGCATAAAACAAATCACTATGCTATGGTGAGACACAGTGCATTGTAATAATGGCAACAGCAGGACTACTTTGCATTACAAGAAGGAGGCCATGCGTCCAATCGATTATAATCACAGATCTCCTGTTCTAGAGACACCACTATGTCTACTGGATGCACCACCAGGTGCCAAAATGTTAAAATGTCCGACACGCCCACAAGAGCGTTGTGCTCCTCCTCGAAGTGAACTTAAGGTGCTCTGAGCCTTTTGCTATACTCTTGTATTTCCCCTTTCACTAGTATAGATCGACTATTTTTTTAGAACTAATAAGTCGGGCATTCCTTGAGATAGAAATAGGACTAAGCGTTTGCACCTACTGTGGATGTTGAGGTATTACAATGTACCAATTACATGGGCATAATCTACAAATCAATTTAAAAAAGAAGCTACATGCAATAAAATCAGAAAAGTGCTTTCAGAGATTTTGGATCGTTCTATTTCAAAAACATAAGGTTAGCTCACATTCATTGTTATTTGTTGTGCATTCTATGACGTGGAGTCCTATATTTATAATGGTAAAATAATACGACAGGTACCAGAAAGCTGGCTGATGCCTGGTGCCACTCTACACAGACCTAGGTTTGCGTACTATGCCCTTAGCTTTGCCATGCTGGGATGAGTTCCGGCGATAGCCTCGTGATGCAGTAGATACTGGTTCACCCCGAATTAAAGCCTGGACGAATGAGGAAACAGAGCAGGTGACTCTTTCAAGGATATAACTTCTGTTTCTAGTGTGAGAAGGGCAGGTGGAAGCTAGGGTTGTGCAACATTTGCGTGATTGTTTTCTATGTAATTAAGTGAAATTTCGGCAAAATGACACTTGTCTATGAAAAATGCAATTCAGTCATTTTGCGCTATATTTTAGTGTGAAATGCACCCTCACATCAATTATTTGGTGCAAGAACACAGTTAAACAAAGTACCGTGAACCACAGCCACACGTGATTTGACTTTTAGGTGCTTTTGCTGTAAATTTTTACCTCAAATGGCACTTAACTACACATAAGGTCTTAATGGTATAATGTAAGGAATTTTGTGTAACAAGCGTAATGCTGGCACAAGTTACATTTCACCCAGTGAAAACATGAGTACTATACTGTCACATAAGCACTCACCCGCCCCTCTGTAATAACCGGAACCCGTATTTACTTAATAGAAAATGAATAGATGCTGAGACAGACCTTGAAAAACTGGGACTGTCCGGGGAAATCTGGGAATTCTGGTCATTCTAACAATCTGGATTTTTGTCCCCTTCAAAAATACTACTTTTATGCTTCACTCTGTATTCAGGCTCCTCTGCTCCGTCCACACGCATACTTGGGTAAAGGGGACACTGCAAGCTTACTACATCCCATTCAGGGGCCTCCTTTTACCATTCAACTTCCTGATCAACCAATGATCCTTCATGAATTGAAACTTGGTGTTAGATCCAAAGGTGTTCAGGGACCTAAAGTGCGGAGCGTCCACAACCCTAACCTGAGACCTGAACTCCTGGCCAGATAACCCATCTGCCGTATTACGATTCCATTATAGCCTATGGAACTTGTAATACCGCAGACGAGATATCCGTCATCTTTGTGACAGAGTAACTTCTCAGCCAAAGTGTAAATCAGGCCCTTCGTCACCCGCAGTTCAGGAAACCACTAAACACTGAAATATTTAGACTTGCTTTCAACTCTGTGCAAACTCAGGGCCTGCGATCGGACACAGTTGCTAACCCATGTGACTGGAATTTAAGATCTCATACTCCTTCCTTACAATCCTTCTGGAGCATCTTTTTAAAATGTATTTCTATTGTCTTTCAAAGACAATACAGATCAAGTCTTGGTTTCACCACTGGTGAGTGTGCTTTCAATTTTAATGCCTCAAGTACAGGAAACATATTGTGCAAAATATTCATTAAATATCTTGGTACTCCTCATTGCCCTTGTAACTTCTGAGCATCTTCCCAGGGGCATAGTTTCCATTGGTGTAGCAGGTGCAGTGGCACCGATACCCAAAGGCCTGAAGGAGGCACTGAACCTGATTACTGATGTATATCACAGTTTAAACAGCGTTCACGTGGCCCGTTTCCTTACTTGCACTAGGGCTCAAGGCACACTTGCTATGCCATGCCACGCCACACCACTGTGTCTTCCCGTGCATATTCTGTACGACAGGGTTACAAAGTGGCTGTTCCACGCAAGGCATATTTGTACCATCTTTCTGGACCTGCTCGGTGCTCTGAAGTAGCCAAATGGCTACCCTCAGTGCTTTACAAAATCTCTAAATAAATAATGGTACTTTGTGTTTTTACCGCCGTTTTAGCTTCCCTTGATATCTGCATTCGTGAGCACACGGCGGTGAGTTTTTTTGGTTGCCAGAGAAGCAGAGCCCTTTCACAATGAAGCTTTCTTTTCCATGACGCAAAGCTGGGGCCCCTGCAAAGAAGTACTTTTAAAATAGAACTCGACAGCTTAGCTCAATCCTATTGTGCTGCAAAGCTTGAAGCGCATGCACATTAGACACGCTAATGCTTTAGAATAGGGTCCTCTAAACGTTCCAGTAATTAGAGCTACTTATATCCAGTAAAATCATCTCGAGCTACTAATTTTTTTACCTCAGTACAAGGCTGCCAGCAGTAATGTAAAAAAGACTTAGGCCCTGATTCTAAGCTTGGCGGGAGCCGCCAGAAGACCGTACCGCGGTCAAAAGTCCGCGGCGGTCATTCTGGGTTTCCCACTGGGCTGGCGGGCGACCGCCAAAAGGCCGCCCGCCAGCCCAGCGGGAAACACCCTTCCCACGAGGAAGCCGGCTCAGAATGGAGCCGGCGGAGTGGGAAGGTGCGACGGGTGCAGTTGCACCCGTCGCGAATTTCAGTGTCTGCAAAGCAGACACTGAAATTCTTTGTGGGGCCCTCTTACGGGGGCCCCTGCAGTGCCCATGCCATTGGCATGGGCACTGCAGGGGCCCCCAGGGGCCCCACGACGCCCCATACTGCCATCCTGTTCCTGGCGGGTGAACCGCCAGGAACTGGATGGCGGTATGGGGTGCCAGCAAGCTGCGCCGCCATGGTGGATTCCCATGGGCAGCAGAAAGTCGGCGGTACACCGCCGGCTTTCCGCTTCTGGCCGCGGCTGTACCGCCGCGGTCAGAATGCCCGGCGGAGCACCGCCAGCCTGTTGGCGGTGCTACCGCCGACCGGCTGGCGGTATTTACCGCCAGGGTCAGAATGACCCCCTTAGTCCATTTTGAATGCTTTTACAAAGGCTATACATAACAGCCATATCTTCAATGAGCCTGGCACCAGCATACTAATATTAATGATAAACCTCTCCAGCACTGCATGATTTATCACTCAAATATCAGCTTTAAGTATATTTTGAAAAGTAGGAGTTCTGAACATGCACACATTTTCATCTGGAATACACACTTTTCAATTTTGGTATACATATATTAATTCAACCAAGTAAAGCTTCTAACTTAGTCGGCTGGGTTGCACAGAGAAGAGCTACCTACAGGCAGCAGGAAAGCAACAAGTAGCTCACAAGCTACACATTGGAGAAGCCTGCTTTAGACCTAATAAGAAAGTTCAGATGTAAGTGTCCACAGACGTCTGGCACTGTGGGGGAAGTGCTTAACCTCGGAAGCTTTTTGAGGTTTAAGATCGCACTGCTTGCTGTGCAGAGTCCCTGCGATCAGGCTTCTATTATCACCGAATCTAGTCAAGCAAAACATGCCCTGTCATTGCTACATATTAGTTACTAAGGAGCTTTTCACGAAGCACATTTTTAATCTAAATTTGTCATAAAATCTCCCATGCGTATCAGCTTTTAAATTATAAGGAATGAAAGAATGCTGCAGACAAAAAGGCCTTTTGAATCTTTGAAGCAACCTGCTCAATGCACCATACGATGAGGCATTTTAAAGTATATCCTGTTCTTGACTTTATTGCCGAGTTGGCTTTTCAAGTAATTTTTCCCACAGCACTGACTTGCTTACATTCAAAGCACCGTTTCCCAACCCTCCCAGCTCATAAGTGCTTAGGTCATTAAGAAAAATACACAAAAGCTGGAACCTAGTGTAGGCACTAAATACGATTGAAGAGGCAAGATGGGTGTAAGTCATTGAAGAACTGTGACACATAAAAATCATTGAAGAGTTGAGACAAGTAAAACAAGAATTGCAAAGCCAATTGGTCTCGCCTGTACAAGAGCTGTTGGCTTTGGCAATGTGGTTTGCCATGTTGGACACTAGTGTAGCTGAGGTGCAGCATGGCTAAAAGTTAGTGGCGTGGAGTGTCAAAGAGTGGTGTAGGGGAATAGAGTGACGTAGAGTGGATTTGTTTGAGTGTCGTAAAGTAGAGTAGGAAAAGTTGAGTAGAGGGAAGTAGAATTCAGTGGTTCAGTGGTAGAGGCTGCCCTAGAGTGGAGTGGAATGGGGTGGAATAGGGTGGAGGGTTGGAGTGGATTGAGGTAGTGGGGTGCATTGGATTGGAGTTTAGTGGGGTGGATTGGGGCGGGGTAGAGTGAAGAGGATTGGACTGGGGTAGAGTGGGGTGGATTGAATGAAGTGGGGTGGATTGGAGTGCGGTGGATTGGACTAGAGTGGGATGCACTGAAATTGGGTGAGGTGATTGGATTGGTGTGGACTGGAGTGGGGTGTATTAGCTTGGAGTGGGTAGATTGGAGTGATAGAACTGGGGTCAGGTGGGGTGGATTGGATTGGTGTGGGATGGGGTGGAATGGAGTGGGGTGGATTAGATTGGACTGGAGTGGGGCAGATTGGATTGAGTGGGGTGCAGTGGGATGGATTGGGGTGGGTTAGGTTGGGTTGGGATGGTTACATTGGAGTAGGGTGCAATGTGTTAAATGGCGGTGGGATGGGGTGGACTGTATTTGGGTGGGTGGATTGAAGTGGGTGGATTGTACTGAGGTGGGGGATTGGATTGGTGAGGGGTGTATTGGATTGACTCGATGGGTTAGAGCGGGGTGGGCTAGATGGATTGGATTGGAGTGAGGTGGACTGAACTGGGATAGGGTGAGGTGGAATAGATTGGGGAGGGGTGGATTAGAGTGGGGTGGATTAAAGTGGGGTGGATTGCACTGTGGCGGGGTGGATTGGATTGGCTTGGGGTGGGGTGGGGTGGATTGGATTGGAATGGGGTAGGTTGGAGTGGAGTAGGCTTGACAAAGTGGATTGGAGCGTGGTGGACTGAACTGGGAATGATTGGATTGGGGTACAGTGGGGTGGATTGGATTAGAGTGGATGGAGTGGATTGAAATGGGATGGGGCTGTGTGGGCTGGAGTGGGGTGGAGTGGGGTGGATTGAGTGGGATGAATTCCACTGAGGTGGGGTTGATTGGATTGGTGTGAGGTGCATTGGATTGAATGCGGTGGACAGGAGTTGGGTGGAGTGGGGTGGACTGGAGTGGAGTGGGGTGGATCAGATTGGGGTGGATCGACTTGGGGTGGGGTGGAGTGAATTGGAGTGGATTGGATTGGATTGGAGTGAGGTGGGTTGGTCTGAGGACCTGATTTAGATCTCAGCACAGGAAATACACAGTCACAACCATGATGGACATCCCTCCTACCTGTATTATGATTCCCACAGGATATAATGGGATCATAATACAATGGACAGGATATCCATCACATTTGTGACAGAGTATTTCCCTCTGCCAAGATCTAAATCAGGCCCTGAGTGGGGTGGATTGGTCTGAGTGGGGTGGATTGGATTGAGTGTGGTGGATGGGATTGATTGGGTGGATTGGATTGGGGTAGGGTGGACTGGGGTATATTGAATAGGGGGTGGTGGATTAGATAGGGATCGGCTGGATTTGGTGGAGTGGATTGGACTGGGATGGAGGAGGACTGACGTGGTGGTGGATTGGACTGGAGTGGGTTGGATTGGATTTAAGAGAGGTATATTAGACTGGATTGCAGTGGGGTGAATTAGATTGTTGTGCAGTGGATTGTTTGGAGTAGGATGGATTGAATTAAAGTAGTTCAGAATTAAGGTGGTTTGGAGTGGGGTAGATTAAGATGGTTAGGTATAGGGTAGATTAAGTGGGCTGTAGTCGACTGGAATGGAGTGTATTGGAGTTGGATGGATAGGGGTGGTGTGGGCGGATTGGATTGGAGTGAGGTGGATTGGGTTGCTAGACTTGATTGGAGTGGGGTGGGGTGGATTGGACTGGAGAGGGTGGAACTGATTGGAGTGGGTGGATTGAGTTGGACTTCATTGGAGTGGCGCGGTATGACTGGAGTAGGGTGGATTTAAGTGGGGTAGATTGGTGTGGGTGGGTTGAACTGGAGTGAGGTGGATTGGATTGGAGTGGACTGGAGTAGGGTGGGGTGATGTGGATTGGGCGAGGTGTGTTGGATTGAAAATGGATTGGGGTGGATTGATTGAGGTTGGGTGGAGCGGACTGGATTGGTGTTGGGTGCACTGGACTGGAGTGTGGTGGATTATGGTCGAATAAAGTGGGGTGAACAAGGGTAGAGGGGTTTGGTTGGATTTTATTGGATTGGACTGGAGTGGGGCAAAATTAAGTGGGGCTGATTGTTTTGGATTGGAGTGGGTTGTTTGGGATTAGAGTGAGGCAGATTGGAGTGGGGCAGACTGGAATGGGGTAGGTTGGGGTGGCGCAGACTGAAGTGGGTCAGATTGTTTTTAATTAGAGTTGGCTGGCTTGGGGTGGGTTGAATTGGTGTGTGGTGGAGTAGTGTAGTGTGAATTGGGCTGGATTGGATTGGAGTGGGTGGAGTGGGTTAGTGTGGGGGATTGGATTAGATTTGGGGCTGATGAGAGTGGGGTGAATTGGGCTGAGTTGGGGTGGAGTGTGGTGGATTGGATTGGGGTGAGGTGAGGTGGATTGAACTGGAATGGGGAGGATTGAGGTGGGGCACAATGGAGAGGGTTGTATTCGAGTGGGGCAGATTGTTTTGCATTGGAGTGCGGCAGATTGGAAAGGGGTGGATTGGAATGGGGCAGATTATTTTGGATTGGGTCAGGACATACTGGAGTGGGCGGATTGGAGTGGGGCACGTTGTTTTGGATTTGTGTGGGGAGGATTGGAGAGGGGCAGATTGTTTTAGATTGGAGTTGGGCAGACTGGAGTGGAGTAGATCGGAGTGAGACAGATTGTTTTGTATTGGAGTGGTGTAGATTAGAGTGGGGCAAATTGAAGTGGGGCAGATTGTTTTTGATTGGAGTGTAGCAGATTGCAGTTGGGCAGACTGTTTTGTAATGGAGTGGAGCCGATTGGAGTGGGGCAAGGTGTCCTGGATTGGAGTGAGGCAGATTTAAAAGGGGCCTATTTTAGTGGGGCAGATTGCTTTAAATTTGGGTGGGCAGAGTGGAGTGAGGAAGATTGGAGGGGACAGATTGTTTTGGATTGGAGTAGGGCAGATTATTTTGGAATGGAGTGGGGCATTTTGCTTTGGGCTGTAGTGGGGCATAATATTTGGGATTGGAGTGGGACAGATTGTTTGGAATTGGTGTGGAGCAAATTGTTTTGGATTCAGGGTGCGCAGACTGGAGTGATGCAGGTTGAAATGGATTGGATTGGGGCAGATTGTTTTGGATTGAAGTGGGGCAAATTGGAGTGGAGCAGGTTATTTTGGATTGGAGTGGATTGGATCGGTGTGGGGTGGACTGGAGTGGCGGATTGGATTGGAGTAGGGTGGATTGGGGTGGTGTGGGGTGGATTGGATTGGAGTGGGGTGGATGGAAGTGGGGTGAATTAAGATGGAGTGGGGTGGATTGAATTGGGGTGAGGTGGATTCGATTGGAGTGCGACATTTTAGAGTGAGGCAGATTGAAGTTAGGTGGATTGTTTTGGATTGGAGTGGGGCAGACTTGAGTGGTGCAGGTTGAAATGGATTGGAGTGGGGCAGATTGTTTTGGATTGAAGTGGGGCAGATTATTTTGGATTGGAGCGGGGCAGATTGGAGTGGGGCATATTGTTTTGGAGTTGGCTGATCTTTTTTTGAGTGGGATGGATTGGATTGAACTGGAGTTGGCTAAATTTGATTGGAATATACTGTGGAGGATTAGACTAGAGTGGGGTGGATTGGGTTGGTGTTGGATGGATTAGACTGGAGTGGGGTGGATTGGACTGGATTAGAGTGGTGTGGATGGGAGAAGGGTGAATTGGGATGTAGTGGGGTGAGGTGGATTGGACTGGAATGGAGAGGATTGGAGTGGGGTATATTAGAGTGAAGCGATTTGGAGTGAGGTGCATGGTTTTTGATCGGAGTGAGCAGATGGGAGTGGTGCAATTTGAAATGGATTAGATTAGGGCAGACTCTTTTGGACTGAAGTGGGGCAGATTGTTTTGAATTAGAGTAGGGCAGATTGTTTTTGAGTGACCAGATTTTTTTGAGTGGGGTGGATTGGCGTAGAGGGGGATGAGGGGTATTGTACTGGAGTTGGGTAGATTTGATTGAGGTATTTTGGGGTATACCTAATTGGTGTGGGGTGGATTAGATCAGTGTGGGGTAGATTAGATTCCTGTGGACTGGACTGGAGTGATGGATTGGAATGTGTGTGTGTGGTGGATTGGATTGGAGTGGGTAGAAAGGATTGGAGTGGGGTCGATGGAAGTGGTGTGGATTGGGATGGAGTGAGGTGAATTGCATTTGGGTGAGGTGGATTGGATTAGAGGGAGGAGGATTATTGGGAGGGCGTATTAGAGTGGGCGGATTGGAGTGAGGTGGATTGTTTTGGGTAGGGATGGGGCAGACTGGAGTGGGGCGGACTGGAGTGGGGCAGATTGTTTTGGATTGGAGTGAGGTGGATTGGAGTGGGACAAATTGTTTTGGACTGGAGTGGGGAGGATTAGATTTGGGCAGATTGTTTTGGATTGAAGTTGGGCCTATATTTTTAGACTTGAGAAGGGCAGTTTGGAGTGGGCAGATTACAGTAAAACAGATTGTTTTGGGTTGGAGTGGGCCATATTGTTTTGGATTGGAGTGGGAGACATTGGTTTGGATTGGAGTAGGGTAGATTGTTTTTGATTGGAGTGGGGCAGACTGGAGTGATCAGAATGGAGTGGGGCGAATATTTTTAGTTTGGAGTAGAGTAAATTGTTTTGGATTAAAGTGGGGCAGATTGTTTTGGACTGGATTGGGGAATATAGTTTTGGATTGAGGTGGGGTAGGTTGTTTTAGAGTGGTGCAGATTAGTTCGGATTCTAGTGGGGCAGATTGTTTTGGACTGGAGTGGGGCAGATTGTTTTGGATTGGAGTGAGAAATACTAGAGTAGAGCATACTGAAGTGGGCTGATTAAATCGGGGTGGGTTGCGAGGCTTGGAGTGGAGTAGGTTGGAGTAGATTGGATTGAGGTGAGTGGTTTAGATTGGAGTGGTGTGATTTGGATTGAGTAGGGTAGGTTGTGTGGGGGAAGGTGAGTGGATTGGCTTAGATTGTAGAGGGGCAGACTGGAGTGAACTGCACAATTATGCTTTAAAGTATCATTTTAGAAACTACAATAAGAAAGAAACAAATGTTGCTTTGCAATATTTATAGCAAGATCATCTTCATCTTTTGGAAACAGAGCCAACGAGCAAAAACAAAAGAAAACATGAATGCAGAGTGAGAAAAGACGACGTGGCAAAATAAAAGAACGTTAGCAATAGAAAATAAAACTTTGGAATTTTGTTTGCACTGCTGGGCCCTTTTTTGCCTGCCACACGCCTTCTGTTTGCAGGGCACTTGAAGTTAAAAAGAACTACATAGAACCTCAATCACACTGGGAGCAGAGGATGGGCACTGATTAAGTTGAATCAATCAGTGCTTGGTCCCTGCTCCACAGAGAGGAGCGGAAATGATGCTAGGCCTGCAATGACAAAACACAAGGCTGTACAGAAGAGTGCAAGCCAAAAATGGTAAGTAACTAGCGTACTTCACGCCCTTTACTGTTAACAATAGAGTCTGGCAAGCAAGACGCATGCACTTGCAGACTCAACCCTAAAAACGAGGGCTTCCTCGAAGATCTATTACACAAAAGAGCTCAGCCTGAAAGCTGAGTTTCCTTGCTCGATGCAAAAGGGTTGCCTCCTGTTTCTAAATTTATATAACAGCTTTATAGTTTATTCCCTAATGGGTATCAAAGCACTTTACATAGAAGTTAGAATTGGGTGCAGTGGCACAAATAACTGATTTTAGTTGTAAAGGATAAAAAGAGCATAATTCAATACTGCTGACAGACCTCACCTCAACTGCATTGCTCATTCACTCTGTTCCCCGCGATAGGGTACTTATCCACCAGGCCCCTTATTGACTCTACCCCCTTTCAAGCCTAGCCACTATTTCTGTCCTTCTTCAGGCCTCCTCACTCTGGCCCTTATTATCAGGGCCACAGTAATGCTGACTCAGGCGACAAAAGGATGTTTGCGTCCAACTCATGATTGAAAAATGTGAACAAATACCACACTGGCCCAGTTGCTTTCCCAGAACAAAAAATTAAACTGTCAAAATGTGTTCATGGAAAAAATGGCAGTATTGTGTGTCTCAGAACAGGGAACTATGCAGTGTTTCTGCAATAACATCTATAAATTGTACAGTGACATAGAAGAAAAATTCGAAAAAACAGTCACAGGAGCTAGTTTTCTTTCATGAGTAGTATATCAATGGTTACCTGATTGGTGGAGCTACGGGTTCGGTCGCAAAACAGTTTTGCAGGGGAAGATGCAGGCACTTGGTAAACATCTTTCGAAAGAGGCGGCGAGGATGTAGGTGTGTGGTATACACGGTCCATCTCTTCATACGTTGTTGTGGCAGTGGGTGATCGAGAGGCTGAGGGAACCTGGTATATGTTCTGCTGGCTCTCCTTTCCAATTGTGGAGCCATGCTGCACGTATGAAGGTGATGTGTCAACAGAAGAACTAGCAAGGACCTGTAGGCGATTAGCTGGGGCCAGCCCTTGCCGACCATGGAGCGAACAGTTCCACCATCCTTCGCTTCCCACCACATTCTGCTCAAGCACCATCAGGATGTCACCTTTGCGAAAAGCCAGTTCATCTGGACACTCAGCCTTGTTGTCGTACAAAGCTTTCGCCAACATGTTCTTTGAACAAAACAGAAACAAATGACACTAAGATAACAGTTAAGATCAACTTTGTATAAAACATTGACATTTTAGAAGGCAAAACAATGGCTTGTGACCACAAAGAAACACCATAAATGACCATTAGAATAACATTTAGGGCCTTATTACGAATCAGGTGGATTTGTCTCCTCAAGTGGGATGCAGCTCCATCTAATGATGACTTCCTGCATCAGATTTTCCTGGATGCTGGAACACTGGACCTGATTTTACCGACTGGTATGTCTGGCCAGTAAAACTGCATGAGGCTTTGGCTGCAACAGTTTCCAAGTCTTGTTCCCTGGTCCCGGCTGACCTTTTGCTCTGTCAAGCCTATGCATGCCAGAACTTTTATTTTTCTTAACTCCCCTACTTTTCATACCCCCTCCCTCCACAGTAGCCCCACGTAACCATGCGGAATTGCACACAGTACTAAGAGCTAAGTAGACTTCGATGCAGTGATTTCCAGTACCCGGAATTACCTAGACTGGCAAGTACCTCTGCACAGAATTCTGCCTATTCTGATTTAAAATCCTCAGAACGTCGAAGATCTGTGTTTGCATGGAATTCATATTTAATCTTTTATAGGAACACAAGGCAAAAAAAGTACATTTAAAATAGATACGTTTTTATACAGAAAAACAAAACTCAATCAATCAAATTAGAGACGTTCCCTTTTAAATTACAGAAGAGCAAAAACTGCAAAACACATGAAAACCGCTAATTAAATGTAAATTCTTAGTTTCTGATCATTTTGAAAATATTTTTTACAACTATAAATTGTGTCAGAGAACAAATCAAATTTCTTCAGACTCTTTAAAAAAAATTACACTAAATATAGTTTTCTCTTAACTTGTTCACACATGTTCTTTTTCGATTTTGTCATCTTTATGTGATTTCAATTTTCTAAAACGCAGCTGCTTTTTAACCAGCATTCACTAGTTCTGCTAAAAATATTTCTCTAACAAAATAGGAGCATTTCAGTACTATCTAACTGTGAATACAAAACACAAAAGAGAAGCTGTAAACTTCTTGAAGTGACAAGTGGTATTTTCAGGGTAGTTTAAAAAGAATCTGTACCAAAACAATTTCTGCTAAAACCTTATAATGCTGGTGACTTGGTTCCAAGTTTTTCCAGACAGAACAAAACTGTGTTCAACCACAAACAAAATAATGGCTTTTGCCTTTAAATGTACCACCAGTATGTTGATCAAAACCATTTAGAAGCACAGTCAATCCCTTAACCTAAAATCTCCATAGCTAACCCGACAAAGACGATTGACAGTCGCCTAATCCAGGATTATCCCTCAAAGAATGTCATGTTTTATCATTAGATCCCACTTAAAGGGGAAGTAATGGTGACAGCTTGACTACGTGATCAGTCCGACAACATTATCCAAGGAATCTGAGGATGGGTTGATGGCAGAAGACACTATTCGTAAACCCAAATAAATCAACTAGCATTGCCAACATTGACAATAGGAAAGTTGATGATGGCACTGCCTGTCACACTGTGGGATATAATTAGGGCTCCCGGTTTTTCGGTTTTACTCATTTTTACAAATAAATACAGACAGAAAATTATTTATGTTTTTGTCTGCGTTCATTTTAAAATACAGAAAACATGGAAAATAGGCTTTCTTTGGATGATTTTCTCTACTGTACATCATGAATGCCGGGTAAGTAGGAGAACAGATTCAGTGGTGGGGAAATGAAAAAAGACAATACATTTCCTAACTGAGTTTAAGTGTAGATCTGCAGTTATTTATGCTAATCTACAATGCAAGTGTTTTCGGATAGTGCTATTTCACTGTATACTGTTGAAACCTGTTAGACATTCAAATGCGAGTATACATTTATCAGTTAAATAAATGTTGAAAAATACCCACTGCAGCTTCAATTATAAAATACATACAAAATAAACATGGATAAATACAGGACAAATTATCAAAATATAAATATGGGTAAATACAGAGGGAAATGTCAAAAAAATAAATGACATAAAACCAGAAGCCCTATCTATAATCATCTACTTGACTGCTATAAGGTTTGCTGACGCTGTTCTTGCTGCCTTCCATAATTACAATAACTGCCTCTGATCGCTTTACTGATTTTGTAAATAAGTAAAATGCTTCTATGTAATGCCCTTTCCTATACCTATAATGTCTGGTACACCCAGGACCACTGAAATTATAGTGCAGAGGAGAATCAAATTACACGGCAGACCTGACAAAATTATGCAGCAAGAAAAGGAAAATTATGTGGCATAATGCAGGACATTTTTTGCTAGTACTAGCTCATTATATTGCCATTTGTACACGTCATCACTATCTGGAAAAAGGTTTTACTTCATTAGTACCAGTTTAGGTCTTATATACAAACAAAACAACAGAAAGGTGACCAGTCAACCTTTGCGATCAGTCTTTATGTGTCGTTACGTTTTTAGTAACTTTTGAACCATTTGAGCTAGATACATTTTTTTGTTTAAATCTGCATATTATACAGCAGATTATGATTAGGTAGCAAATGTAACAAATGATGGATTAGGTAGCAAATGTGACAAATCCATAATTATGTGGAAAATGCCATGGACAGAAAAACACATAATTCCAGTGGATCTGGGTACCTCCAATATAGCACCACAAATAAATACAATAATCAATTGGCGATTCCCACTAATATTAAAATATGTGCAAGTAAGAGGGAAAGGTGAGGCAGACAGTGTTTGTGGCATGTGTGATGATGAGGACAAGTAGGCCCAACCCCTTGCAGCACAAACCATTTGGCTGTTGGTTTACAGACAATGGAACTGTCTGCAGTTGAGGTAATTTTCCTGGAGTTGAGGTAATATGTGTCCATATGCTAATGTTTTTCGAACTTGTATATATGGTTCATTAGTAAAAAGCCTTCATTATAAAGTCGAGCACTGTAAATAAACGTTTTAAAGTCTCACTGCACTACTGACAGTGGTTCCAGTAAAAAAAAAAAAATTACACACGTTTGAAAAGTTTAACAATATGAGGCTAAGTATAATGCTCCCAGAATGCTCTCTGATGAGATGCAAATGTTTGCAGAAGATTGTAAGCAAGAGTGATGATTTTTTGCTTTCAAAATATTGTTCAGGAAAAAAATGCAAGTAGGAAAAAAAATTTTTTGCTACTTAGAAATTTTAGGTGCTATTTCTTTGAAGCGTTATTTAGTAAAATGTGTTGATGCATGCTAGTATTTCTGAAAAATATTCCTAATGGAAAATCAGTGTAACCCTTTTCAACAAGAATATGGGAGCATGAAAATAAACAAGCACTGGCAAAGCCAACCGATCTGAATAGTTTTTTTTCTTTCTTTTTTTAGTCTTTTGATTCCGTCAATGTGTGCCTTGTTTTGACATGGCTTTTGTAACACTTTACTGATGTGGGAGCTGCCAGGCACTCACCATTGGAACAAACACTGGCAAAAAGAAAAAAAACGTTTTTGGTCTCAAAAGGCACACATTGATACCAGTGGCGTAACAAGGGCCCCGCAGCCTGCCTCCAGGGGGGCCCTCTTAGGACAGCACCTGCCCTGAGTGAGTGTGAAGGTTGGGGAGGGGGCATCCGTTCTTTGCAGGGGGCCCCCTCCAGTTTCGTTAGGCCACTGATTGCCACAGCAGTTCCTGGCACTGAACAAAACTACTTTGTATGCCAATATGCTCCTTGTGAAAGAGTAGAATGTGATCACTCACAGTAAAGCCAGCAGATAGATAGAGAGAGAAACAGAAGTTTTATATAAACAAAATGTTTTTGTTATCGCCAGACCTAATTAGGGGCCCAATTCTTAAAGAAAGTCACTAAAGTGCACCTATGGTATATGTCTTTGAATTAGTGGCTTACAGAAGTAGACCAGGAAATCATACTCCTACAAAATATTTGTGAACTGTATTTTAGCACGAGCAAATGGGCATGTGTAGATGTGCTCATGTGAAAATCTATTGAGTGTTTACAAGTTCACTTTCCCTCTAAAAACTTTTTTCCCAACCCTGAAAGAACTTCTACTTCTGCCATTGTAAGGAGTAAATTTCCAACCTTTCTCATTATGGGAAAAGATTAGCGAAGAGCTGATGAAAATCCTTAAACCATGCAAGTTTGTAGGTTTGCAGAATCAAAGGCATTCCAGCCATAGAACTATTGCTTAATGCTTCCTCCAGCCCTGGTACATAGATCTGCGGAAAAGTGGCAAAATGATGAATTTGCTATAGCAGGGTTTGAAATTGCAAGTATTCAAGCCCTACAATAGTAGTCTTAACATAATCAGAGCTCTTATATAATAAGATTGCTCCCATAATGTGTCACCGCACTATATGGCACCAAAGGGACACATAGATTTTTTTACAGGACAAGCAGATTTAAGAAGCAAAGTAGATATTTTAATAAATTCCACACCCCTGTGTATGCACAGCACCTTCTGAGTTGTGCTGAGTTATGAGGGATGTTATGTAGCACTCACTGCAAGGGAATGAAAATATATATTTTACCCAATTGCAAAAGACGCATGTGGAGAGTGGTGCTGCAGGTCACCTTGAGGTTATCATGCATTCCATGCCAGACTAACTACTGAAACATGCAGACCTGTAGGGACTCCATATGTATTTTCTCCACATCTGTAACATGTCAAAAACAAAACTTTCCACTTCCAATTACTTGGGAACAAGTTGCTCTATTTTGTACCACAGGATCTTTTATTTCCTCGTGATAAATAAAAATGTTCTGAATATTTATCACAGGACCCGCCACCAACTAAATATATTGCGTTCATTGTTTAAAACCAAACTTCCTCAGTTTAAAAAAAGGCTGAAATACTGTTAATTCTTTGAGAACTATTTAAAGTATGTCTTGTCAAAAAATGTGGCCATCAGAAAACACACCTGCTTTTTAACTCTTTGGGTGACAATGGCCTGTTAAAGGATAAAAAATACAAACATACTCTGCTTCGTAAATGTGGGTGTTTATACTGAATTGGGTTATTCTTTTTGTTTCTCATGTTATATTAGTTATCTGCCTCTTATCTATACATTAACTCAGCCTTTGAACACATTTTTCTTATTCTCTATTCTGTTTAGCAATATATTAGAGTAATAAATAATGAGTAAATACCCTACGCTGAATAAGATGTTGAATCAGGTTGGACTTAAATCCTATTTCTGCTTTATTGAATGTTTATCATCTTAAAAAAGAATAATAAAGAGTTCTAATATGAAAAGTTGAACTCCCTCCTACCTTCCCGATCATACCTCCAAGTAATGAAGCAACTACAGTGAGCATTCAACACCCGCACTTGGTACCTTTCACTAGTTCCCAAAAGTAGGTGGTTCCCAAGGAAAATTCTTTGGGTCACCAGGTGTATCTTTGGGGCCTACACTAAGACACCTGGAAATCCATCTTCTTCGATTCCACCCTAATTGACCTCAGGTTGTAATCCGTAAACACAACAAACAACATGCCTAAACACCAGAGAGGATCTGAGGAGATCAAGACAATGAAATGGAAATTAAAAGCTGGCCTTGCCAGAATCGCCCGTAGACACACAACATCTTTTAATGTTTGTCGGCAGCCACTGCTTATTTACCAAAGTGCTCTGAACTGAAACGCAGAGCTAAACAAATTCCAAGCACCATCCCACAACACCTCTGAGCCAGAGCCACGCCCACTGCCAACAAAGGGAGAAGAAAAATCTCAGAGGGGAGTTCTGTTTGACGACGCTCTCAGACATATTGCAGATGTTTGCACTTTGTCAAGATCCATCTACTCACAAAAGATCTTGCATACGTTAGGATAACCAAAACACTTCCAAACACTTGCCTATTTAATCTTAGATGGGTGCCTTTGGTGTCACTTTTTTTTTATTATAATATTTTTGGAAGGTAGTGGGTGCAGATCATGCATTTCAATGAAGACTACGAGTAGTGCTTTCAGATAATCATGTGCTTCATATAAAGTCAACTTATAGTTGATGAAATGTGTTGTTTACTTCCCACTCAAGGCAGTTTGTTGGGCCTGGACAAAACAGTAAGTTGCCATTGTGTGAGTAAATCAACATTTTTTCAGGCTACATTTATGACAAGCATTTAATTTTAACAACTGGATGATAAGAGTGGCAAAGCCAAGACTTTGTAAAGGAAAGGCAAAGGGGAGACAAGGTTGGAAGTACCTGTCAAGGTTGTGTGCATATGGACTGACCCTTCATCGGGATGTTTCCACTATATGCAAAACACTAGCTGTCTTAGATTAAATAGGAATATGCAACACGAAAGACAGACACAAGATTGAAAAGTCTATCCAACGTTTGCTTGGGAACAGGTTGGTAGTAACCAAAATTCATCTTGTTCTGTATGGATGAGCATGGGTTATATGAAAAGCTTTG
The DNA here is from genome assembly GCF_031143425.1 of Pleurodeles waltl. Taxonomy (NCBI): domain Eukaryota; kingdom Metazoa; phylum Chordata; class Amphibia; order Caudata; family Salamandridae; genus Pleurodeles; species Pleurodeles waltl. Next base: position 226,229,957 of record NC_090446.1, read on the forward strand.
ATATTCTTTCTCCAGCTTGAAAATGGTCACGTTTCCCATTTTCTTTCATTATTAAGGCCCTTGGACGCACATTTGAGAGGTTAAGGCTGGAATGGGCCTGGAATCTAAACAAGTGTGCACTGAAGATGTGGTGAACTATGGGTGTTCCCATCCACATTCGAGGCCCAGGTGCTGTTCTCCAATGTGATATTGATGTTGTGGTACTTACGGTTGCCAGGAGCAACAAAGGTCGCTTCGAGGTCAGAAATGGACAGAACAGTGTCAGCATGTCACGGATTTGAACCAAGCTTTTGCCCTTTGGCACGGGTGCTATCACTCATCACTCTCACAAGTCAATCTTATCACTCATCACTCTCACAAGTCAATCTTATTGACAACTCTATTATTCACCACTTTGGTCTACAAAGTATGTGAGACATTCCCATATCCGAGTGTTAAGGCTTACAGGTGTCAAGGAACAACCATAGAAGAGGTTGCTGTGGATGGTCCGTCTAGGAACTCTTGCTCAATATTTTTGTTGCATGTTGACTTCCTTCCTAGTGAATGTCTGAGCCATTGTAATTTTTTGTCGTTTTTTTCACATTGTTGCTATTAAATGCAAATGTTTTTCCCTCTTGTAAACAATAACACATGCTAATCTGTAACAAATCTTAAACAGGATTTCTCTGTTAAGAATGGTGCTGAGTTGTTATTTTGGTGTGGGCTGGTGGGGTTGAAGCCAGGGGCTGCTCCTCTGTAATAGCGGAGGAGCGTCTCCCCCTGCTTAGAGTCAGGCAGTGACAAATAAAATAATAACAAAATAATGTTATCATCGTTTTATTTGTCACTGTCTGACTGAGCCATGCAAGCCTATGGCAGGGCCGGGCTGGGCCATGACAGGGAGGAGGAGTGGTGGGCACTGTAAGGTGCATATGTCCATTTGGCCAGCCATCTTAAGCCTACCAAACCGACATGCGCACTTACATTTCTCCAACCCAGCTGTATTGCACAGCCAGGTGGTGAAATGGCACGGGCTCCCTGTGCCTGAGCAAGCTTCAGACCAGTCCACTCAGGCAAACCCCGGCACTGCTCTCATGGTTGGTGTAGTACAAGAGCAGTGCCTGGATTTGGAGCCTCTGCTTTTGTGGTGACTGCAAGGAGGAGGAGTGGCCGGCAGTGGGACCAGGAGCAGCAGCAGCAAGTACGTTTTTTAAATTTTTATATTTACAAGCCCCCCGACCCAAGACCTTGCCCCCGCCCCACCACTTTTGATTGACAGCAGCCAGCACTGGTTACAGCTGGCCGAACCACAACGACTAAAGGTGGTCCTTATTCAACACTCTGGACAGTGCATTGCAGCAGTGGCCCGTTCGTACGGGCTGATGGCCACACACCCCTACCTTTTTCCTAATTTGAAAAGTATCTGTCTTGCTGAACAGAAGTCGGCCTGACAGATGCTCTTTCTGTTTCCGGTCAGGCAGCCTGCGCTAAATGTGCAGACTCCTGGCTGCCTGAGCAGAACTTTGCTGGTTTGAAGAAGTCACAGCCCACTGGACGTGACCTCTTCAGCCTAGCAAAGGTGCCTTGAGGCCCTCCACCTCATGACGAGAGGGAACGTAACTAATTGCTTCGGACCTGGGCACTTCAGTTTTAAGCCCTGAAGCACCCATGGGCGAGTGTCAATCAGTGGCACCTTGTCACAGAGCGGGTGGGGTCAGCAGTCTCACTGACCCCATCCTACTCTGTGACAAGTTGGGACTTCTGCCTTCCCTCATTGTCTGAACTTAGGCCAGCCAATGCAGGATGACAGCATTCCCAACCCTCCTGTCCTGGGCTTCCCTGTCGGAGCTGCTGAGGTAAGTTTGTTTGTTTTTTAATGTTTGCTGCGTGCGTGTATGAATGTATGTGTATTTGTTAGTGAGTATTGTGCAATGAGTGTGTGAGTGCGTGTGTGAATGTATGGGTGTGAGTGAGGTGTATGTGTGTGTGTGTGTAACCTACCCACCACCCCCCTCCCACTTAAAATTACCGCCACTGGTGCATTGTTGGGTAACCGGTCCTTACAGTGCCTGTTAAATGCAGGAGTGGAAGACTTCAAAGGGGCTATTCGGTGAATGATGTCATAACACACCTGAAAACCCAAGATGACGTTATCAAAACAACATTCTTGAATACCTATTGTTGATGATTATTGGCGAGAATGGTGGCCTGCCTAAAGACCACTGTTGGTTTTTGTCTTCAATGGGTGGCCCATTTCAAATGCTGTGGAAACTGCTTTTGCTGGAGGCATAAAATACTCATTAAAAAGCGCAACGATCTTCCACCACAGAAATGTACAATGTGTTTTCCCTCAACACAGTCTCAGCGCTCATTATTTAATCCCGCTCAGAAAACTCAAGTTGCCATCTGCTCTGTTTGCTTGTTGCTAACTCTGCTGCTCTCATGCTGAAGTGGGCTGCTGGGAGCACCCTCTTCCCTAACTCCGGCCATCTTGACACAGATGCGCGTGGCTTGTCCAGGGCAAGCCAAGACCAACAAAGCACTGTACCCGAGGGGGGTGAAGAAGTGACTGTATAAGGAGACGGATTAACTGACGCAGATCATATAGGGAACCCCCCCAATTTCAATATAGGCCATGCGGCTCCTGCGGATTAAAGGCCACCTGAGACCTTGCAGGCGGCACACTTCTGGCGTCTGGGCATCTCATTTACACAGGGTGCCAATTAGCAGAGTGGGTAATAACATGTTCTGGAAGAGCTCACACTTTGCTTTTAGCCTCAAAGGACTAGTTAGCCTTCCCAGAAAGAGCGAAGAAAATTTGCATCTTTTTCCTCGAGTCGGCCGGGATTTAAAGAATGCTTGCAATTAAGAACATAATTGACAGTTTGTTCTCAGTGGGCTATCATTTCGAAATATATACAAATATTAGCTATCGACGCCTTTTAAAATAATGTTCTACTTGACAAGCGTACTGCCCTTATATTCATAATATTCCAAAAATGTTATTTTGTGAATGGCATAATCTGTGAAATTATTGACTGCGCTGTGCAAATTTCAAATCGAAATGGGAAGGCCAGTGAAACCACAATGTTTAAATTAGAAAGATATAAAAAGTAGTTTATGGACCTATCACTGGTAACCTTTGGACATTCAAGAGATCAAAAAAAGCACTAAAACATGTGCTATGCTATGGAGATTTATGGAGCGCACCGTCTACCAAGGATATAAATGTATGGCCTCCTAGCATTTCCATTAGTCCGGCGATTTTCCATGTCTCTGGGTTTACTTACCTTTGCAGACCATATTCTGATACATTTTGCGATTACGGGTTATGAGTATTGAACTCTGTTCACATTCTTAGTTAAATGGCTATATCCTATCCATTAACCACACAAAATATGACATTGGTGTTTATGAGTTAAGGCTGGAGGGCTTTGCAAATTCTTGGGTACCTTCTAGGCTAGGGTGAAAGGCAAACTTATTGCCCAGCAGGGGGAGATGTGAGTATCTCTGGAGTTCATTGGTGGCCAGGGTTCTTGGGCACTGTAACACCTATGCGGCACAACATGTATAACTTTCATCAAACCAGGCAGCTCCAGGCATCTTGTGGGAAACGTGCTTTATACAAAGGAAGACGGGACCAACTTTTGGGAAACATTTCCAAACCTCTTAAATTCCTGTTACTGCTAGTACAGCACTTGTACCTTACATGAAATCGACTATTTATTATGCTGGGCAAAACGTAAATTATGCTAGGGTAATTTGTAAAAATTCGTGAATTTGGAATTCGCATTATGCTTTGCGTTAATTACGTGCCGTTCATGGTAAAAATCTACAGAGAATGGCGCTATTCCCAGTAAAAAATTACACCGAAAGCGCGGACACAAAAGAGAGTGAGGCGCTGTTGTTTGGCGTGCTTTGTTTAAATGCATCCAGAGCCCGAACATTGAAGCTAGGATGCATTTCATGCTAAAATCTAGAGTAAAATTACAGATTTCCATTTCACATAATTACGTGTGACAAGACATCATTTGGTCAACTTTTGCGTAATTTTGTGAAATCAAATTGCCTACATTTCTCACACCAGTACTACTCTTACGTACTACTACCACGGAAGCACTTTCTCTCACTGGCAGAGTTACAGCAGTACTGCAACATATGTTTGCCTGGGACCCAATCAGTCAACCGGAGGATGAACAGGTGGCAGACAGAGTAAGATCAGGCCTGCTGGACATAGCAGATTTAGCTAAAAGTGGCCTTCCCTACCAGGGCGACTAGAGAGGGGCTAGTGGGTCTAACCTGAACAGGTGGCATCCAAAATAACAGCTGACCTTCTGTGGTATGTAGCTGATTTCAGAGAAAGTGGCTCTTGGTACACCTGACCCAAAGGCACGGGCAGGGTACAACTTGAGCAGATGCCAGTCACCCGCACAGCTGACCTGCACTGAGGAGAAAGCTGGCTAGGGCATCCTTCAAGGGGAGAGAAGCTGGCGGTGGATAGGACGCACAGTTGTACCAGGAATACCGCACCCTGTCAAACACTGGGAACAGCGCAGGGCACAGAATGTGGCAGTATTTTAGGGCCACAACGATTCTTTATGAATTTATTATTTATTTCTGTGTTTTGTAGAAATCTGCAATCTTGCCTGGCAGCCACTGAAGTTATTTGTTACTGGACCGCACTGAAAGAAAATGCAATGTTGCGTCATTGTGATGCGTTAGGTTATATTAAGGTGTGTTGTGTTGTGTTGTGTTGCAGTGTTATGTTGTGTTGTTATGCTGTGTTGTGTGACATTTTTTATATTGTGTTAGGTTAGGTTGCATTATCATGTGCTCTGCTAGGTTATGATATGTTGTGTTGTATTTGTATGTGCAATCGCTGAATTTTAAAACGTACGATTAGTAGGAGAAAACTGTTTTTTGGTGGCTTACCATTGTGTTTTGCTGGTATTTTGCACATGTTTTTACTCTGAGTATTTTACTGTGTATTTATCTTCTTTTTAATTAATGTTTAACTGTGCTTTTGATCCGTTTTAAGGATGTTTTGTGTAACAGTATTGTGCTTCTATGGCTGTGTCTTACTGCTAAATAAATAAAGATTTTTAAACAAAGATTATGTTGTGTTGTTTTGTGTTGCTTCATCATGTTATGTTGTTATGTAATGTTCTGTTATATTTGGTTACGATGTGTTGTCTTAAGATATGTTGTGTCAAGAAATGTTTTTCTAAGGCGCCGCATTCATTGATTTTTTTCCCCAGTGTAATACTTTTGAGGCTTCGAGAATACCGACGGATTGGAGAGTGGACTCATTAAGGCCCGTATTTATACTTTTTGACGCTAAACTGCGCTAACGCAGTTTAGCGTCAAAAGATTTTGCGCCGGCTAACGCCATTCTGAAGCGCCATGCGGGCGCGTATTTATTGAATGGCGTTAGCCGGCGTAAGCAGACCGGCGCTGCCTGGTGTGCGTGGAAAAAAACCACGTACACCAGGCAGCGCCGGCGTTGGGAAAAGTGGCGCTAGGGCGTCTTAAAAATGGTGCAAGTTAGGTTGACGCAAAAAATCGCCTCCACCCGATTTGCGCCATTTTTAACGACGCCCAGACGCCATTTACATGACTCCTGTCTTAGTAAAGACAGGAGTCATGCCCCCTTGCCCAATGGAAATGCCCAGGGGACTTATGTCCCCTGGGCATGGTCATTGGGCATAGTGGCATGTAGGGGGGCACAAATAAGGCCCCCCTATGCCACCCAAAAAAAAAAAAAAATTATACTTACCTGAACTTACCTGAATGTCCCTGGGATGGGTCCCTCCATCCTTGGGTGTCCTCCTGGGGTGGGCAAGGGTGGCAGGGGGGGTCCCTGGGGGCAGGGGAGGGCACCTGTGGGCTCATTTTGAGCCCACAGGCCCCTTAACGCCTACCCTGACCCAGGCGTTAAAAAGTGGCGCAAATGCGGGGTTTTTTGACCCGACCACTCCCGGGCGTGATTTTTGCCCGGGAGTATAAATACGACGCATTTGCGTCGCCGTCATTTTTTTAGACGGGAACGCCTTCCTTGCATCTCATTAACGCAAGGAAGGCGTTCACGCAAAAAAATGACGCTATTTGCCCATACTTTGGCGCTAGACGCGTCTAACGCCAAAGTATAAATATGGTGTTAGTTTTGCGCCGAATTTGCGTTGAAAAAAACGACGCTAATTTGGCGCAAACGGAGTATAAATATGCCCCCCAGTTTCCACACAATGGCCCGTATTTATACTTTTTGACGCTAAACTGCGCTAACGCAGTTTAGCGTCGAAAATTTTTGCGGCGGCTAACGTCATTCTGAAGCGCCATGCGGGCGCCGTATTTATTTAATGGCGTTAGCCGGCGCAAGCAGACCGGCGCTGCCTGGTGTGCGTGGAAAAAAACCATGTACACCAGGCAGCGCCGGCGTTGGGAAAAGTGGCGCTAGGGCGTCTTAAAAATGGTGCAAGTCAGGTTGACGCAAAAAATCGCCTCCACCCGATTTGCGCCATTTTTAACGACGCCCAGACGCCATTTACATGACTCCTGTCTTAGTATAGACAGGAGTCATGCCCCCTTGCCCAATGGCCATGCCCAGGGGACTTATGTCCCCTGGGCATGGTCATTGGGCATAGTGGCATGTAGGGGGGCACAAATAAGGCCCCCCTATGCCACCCAAAAAAAAAAAAAAAAAAATGTATACTTACCTGAATTTACCTGAATGTCCCTGGGATGGGTCCCTCCATCCTTGGGTGTCCTCCTGGGGTGGGCAAGGGTGGCAGGGGGGGTCCCTGGGGGCAGGGGAGGGCACCTGTGGGCTCATTTTGAGCCCACAGGCCCCTTAACGCCTACCCTGACCCAGGCGTTAAAAAGTGGCGCAAATGCGGGGTTTTTTGACCCGACCACTCCCGGGCGTGATTTTTGCCCGGGAGTATAAATACGACGCATTTGCGTCGCCGTCATTTTTTTAGACGGGAACGCCTTCCTTGCATCTCATTAACGCAAGGAAGGCGTTCACGCAAAAAAATGACGCTATTTGCCCATACTTTGGCGCTAGACGCGTCTAACGCCAAAGTATAAATATGGCGTTAGTTTTGCGCCGAATTTGCGTCGAAAAAAACGACGCTAATTCGGCGCAAACGGAGTATAAATATGCCCCAATATTTTTTGTGCACTGTGATTAGTAAAACGTGATGTATGTACTAATTTGGTGGAAAATGTGCTCTCTGTAAATGAAAGTGTGCTACCACGTAATGCTTTAGTGATATATTTGCGGCATTGTGCTCCAAATGTAACACCATCTACATACTACACCCTTACCACTCTCCTGCTTCATACGTTTGCTATACTTGGTCTTTGTGAGACACTTGGATTTTCACAATCCCTATGATGTCAATGATGTAACATTGATGGCAGCACCCACACTCTGAGAATGGTGTGGGAGGAATTGTCATTCAGGAAGGTGAGAGTGACATAGGTCTGAGAGTGACTTTCCACTTTGTAGGCAGAAAAGATGACTAATTTGTCATTCTCAGCCCACAAACGCATTTGCCTAACATGGTATGGCTTTTCTACCAGGAAATGTCATGTGTCAGCCCTTCAGAGTGTGCACCATGCAGACGCCCACCGAGGGCAAAAGAGCCAGTATCTCTCAGTCCACATCCGCCCTGAGTTACTGTTCTGTCAGCCAAGTTTTTTTTAAAGATAAAAGTGTAATTCACCAGTCCTTAGATACCCGAAGGATGAAGGTGACACCCAAGCGAACAGGAAACGTGACGTTGTCCCTAAAACCTTTCAATTTTGTTTGGAACAGAAAATAACATAACTGTGTGCCTGGTCCATTTGTGTGCATGCAGCTAAAATGATGCAATGTCAATAAGTTCAATGACATGTGATTGTCTTTCTTTTCACAGAATGTTTCCATTGATATTTTTCTGTCCAATCTTTGACTATCCAGAGACCGTGGTAGAACCACAGTGCTGGAGCTTCGACCACAGACGTTGCATTGCATTATAAGTTTGAATGTATATATGCATGCAAAATTGATTTTTTGTCATGTATAACGGTGGGCTGGGCGGCTCCTGAATACAGTGACAGATCCAAGATGGCAGTCCAATGGAGAACGCTTCCAGGCAAACGTACGCGGGGTTGGGTGGCTGCTTAATGAAGTGACTGCTCCGAGATGTCGGGCCGATGCAGCAGGCCAATTGACAACAGGCCCGTCCGCTCGGGCCGCCACGCACGAAGTAAGAAGGCAGAACCTTCTGGGGGGGGTGCTTTTATGCCCCCCCAGTGCGCGGTGGCCCAAACCGGTCCGGCACTGCCGCCGACCACCGACGTTCCCCAAGCGTCGGACTTCCGCCCTCGCGTCTCGCGAGACGCGCGAGCGGAAGCCCATAGGCCAGCCTGCGCACAACTAGTGCGAGGTTCAGGCCCCAGCGTCCCCGACCCCTAAGGGGTCCACCCATGTTGGGGGGGCGCTCTTCCAAAAGTGGAAAGGCCTTCAAGTGGCATGGAGATTCTAACCTTTCGGGCTCGCTTAGCCATTTTTCTCGTCTCAGATTTGGATGTAAAGTAGATTATTCTGGTTGGTTGTTAGGCACCAGGTCAGGGTAGCTTTGGAAGTGTACTTATGTGTATGAAGGAGCTCTTACCTTGTCTTAGAAACTACCACGATGAAGAGTGAAACGTGTAGAAAACGTTTCTGGGCATAAAACAATGCTATCATTATATTTTGATAGGACTCATAACTAGCAAAGAGGCAAACCACACTGGCAAGCAGGCATGTGTGCTGAAATTCGGCGTAGCTGAATCTGAAGTTCTAACTCACAAAAGTCTCCAGCACTGAGAAAGGACCAATGGACATCATTTGGGGGTTGCGACCCCCAGCTTTCCCCTTGCGACCCCTGGCACTGCATTTGCAACCCCTGGCCTCAGAGGTGGCAAAATCAGTGCCAGGGACACAGGGGCAGCTCCTCCTTATAAACGTTGCTTGGGGTCCACTTCCTTGTTTTCAGTAATGTATTATTCACTATTAGTGTAATAAAAAATGGAGTACAGTGAGCTGGAATATGACCCTCCTTGGTAGCTGAGCTAAGTAAAAAACACATTCATGTGCATGTTGTGTGCATGCTTCCGAGTGAGAGTCTGCTTGTGTAAAGGAGAGTGTGTTTATGAGTGGATGTGTGTTCCTGTGTGCGAGTGAAAGTACAGATGAAATGGCGTGTGATGTCACTTCCTCTACCCCTGACATTTTGGTGCATTGACGTCCATGAAAGGACTATGTCGAAAAGAAGGACTTGTAGTTATTGCTATTTGGAGCATGTTGATTCTTAATAGATCTTACACGGCCATGCTCGTGAGCTCGTGGGACACAAACAACCTTCCATATGCACCTCTGTGTCAGCTAAACGAGATAACATTCGTTTTAATGATCCTACAGGGAGACAGCCGCAAAGCATTATGGGATAGAGTAAATAAGGGAAAAAACTTCCTCGACCTCAACACAACCTGACACTCTAGTTTTTTTCTGCGTTTGGTGGAGGTCGGAGGTATACTTTCTACAGCAACTACTACTTAAAGTCACAACAATGGAACACTTCAGAAAGTTTAACTGTATGTTTTAGAAAGATAAAAAAAGACAGTTTCGAAAGACTCAAGCTTCTGCAATCCATTTCCGGTGCTATCTAAATATACTTGACAAATTGCACTCTAAAAGCGTTTTAAGTGCATGACACAATGTGTCAGGGAGATAGATGCTTGGTGTGCAGTTCTGATGAGCCTGTAGATAGGACGGCTGAATAATGACTGTTAAGGTCATTTCGTTATCTGAACTTTCTTAACACTAGCAAAGAATAACTCTTATTATGTCCAACCAGTAAGGATGACTGGCTTTGTCAGCCCCACAACCAGTTTGAAATGGTGACCTACACCTTACACACAGACCTTACCAGCAGGAGCATTAACCAGCTGAGATATCAAACCGAGTATACTATGCAAAGTTGTCTAGAAGGAATGCTGGGCCTAAGTAAACGGTGAGCATAGTGCGCGCTTGCACTCTCAATACTATTGTTTTAAAGGGTTGGAAGGGGAAAGATATTGTGGGGCAGCACTATCTACTGCTTTTGAGGCATACCCTGTTTACTTGGCAAATGTCTACCTTCATTGTGGCTGCCACTTCCCAGAGACAGTAACCAATTACATGCAGAGTAGATTTATTCCACAGCTTTCCGTAGATTTCACGCTTTCACAGGCAGAGGCCTAATTTCCATGACAGGCAAAACAACACATGGCCTTCCTCTCGCAGCAGCCCGCACCTCTTTGGCAAGGAGGGGGTGCGTCTCTAAGCGAGGCAGCAGATAGCAGCGTCATGCAGGCAAACGCACGTCAGCTCCATCACTCAACTCCGAGGGGGGCACACACTGCGGAGGTCCAGGGAGTTTGTGCTGGTGAGGCGAGAGAGAGGGGCAGCCCCTGCGTGGAAGCTGCTCAGGCTACAGGCAGGGCTACTGGAATTACTAGATTATAGGGCCGCGGTCATTTTCGCACAATTATAGATTTGACGCTTTTGTCACATAATCTATCACCTGCGCATAATCTGCAGATTTTAACAAAAAATAAATGCTTCTAGCTCAGACGGGTAAAAAGATTCTAAAAAGGCAGCTATGGAGTGTGCCGCGCAATGAAAGTCCCTTTGCAAAGCTGGATAGGTCACCTTTCTGTTGCTTATATCTATATTTGATTGTTAAACTGATACTAAAGAGGAGCAACCAATTCCCAGAAAGTGTTACCAAGTTTAAAAATGAATAAATTATGAAGTAGTACTGCTGCAAAATGTGCTGCACTATGCTGCATAATTAAACTTTTCCTGCCGCGTAATTTTCTCAATCCTGACCCATAACTTGTCCCTTTCCTGCGGCGTAATTCCAATGGCCCTGGCTATATGACTGTGTACGTGGACCCTACAGCAAAATACGCATCCTCAACTCACTGTCCAGTGATCTGAGATCTGTATCAATAATCTGTCTGAGAGAGCTGGACTAATGGGGCACAATACTCTTTCCATTCGGCATTACTCCATTAAATCCACTGAGAAGCTGCACACTTTTGATACCCATACCTGTTCAAAATGTGGAAAAACATGCTGGCATTTCAGATGAACTGGGTCTTGCACATGACCACCTTAATTTAGAATGGCAGACCTTTCAAGCGCAACAAACACCCTGTCGTGCTCTTTTCTCCATTTACAGGGGTACTGCTATAGAACCCAGAGGCCACCAGAAAGCTCTCCCCCCAACACCTGCCACATGCAGACCAACAAGACTTATTTGTTGGAAGGAATTTATTGTATATTCAACATTATTTATAAAAAACACACTCAAAATAATATCTTCATCTGAAAACAATACCATGCATCAAATATCTTAAAAAACAGTTCAATAAGAATTACTCAAACCATAAATCAATGTGACAGGATCCCTTCCTGTCCCGAACCTCCTTTGGACCACACAGGTGAACTGTACCTCACCTGTATCCCTTGGAGGGGGGGGGGCTCCCCCAACTTCACGGTCCCTTGTCCTCATGCTCTGGGTTCCACCCCCTCCCCAAACACCAATCCGCCAAGGGGGTGTAACGGGACAGCCAGGAGCATTGAAGGGTCAAACTATGCGACACAGTAGACTAAATTACGTAGCACGAAAGGAGAAATTCTGGAGCACTGTGTGGCATGTTCTGTGCCTCTATTATTTCATTATTTTGTCAGTTTCATGTGTATTAATAATGTATGATTCAATACTAATTTACCACTGAGGTAAATTTAGCAATTACCGGTTGAAAAGTTACCCACTATGACGGCTCTGGCACTACGCGCCAGTAGTAGTGCTTTTTTTCAGTAACTTTTGATCTGTGTTAAAAGGAAAAACAATTTTTGATGAAATTAGAAAATTATGCAGCAGGTGGTGGTATACGACACTTGCAGATAATTAATAATTATGGGGGAAACGCTGCTGCAAACAATTGCATAATACTACTGGCATGACTAAAAATACACTGCAGCTCCAATGGTATCAGAAATTCAGAAGGTGGAATGCAACTGTCTTCGAATATCCCCACCTAGATCCTTAAATGAACTGAAAACATATATTTCTAACCCATCTATGACTATTTTTCTCAGCCACGTAGTGTGCTGCAGTGATTTCCATATACTTCAATTCCGCACCCTCAGTGCTCAGTCATCCTACCTTTAAACGCTTTCAAGCCTATGGAGATGGAGAAGATGAGGAAACTGACAAACAGAATCCAAGCCTGCCTGCAGATAGAACCCTACAGATGGAAGCTAAAAGTGGAGCCCAACTGATGGAACCCACAGATTTAACCCTGTTGAACCTGCTGCCATTAAGGAATTCTTCCAAAGACAGGTTCCAGGAATCATAGTCATCATCAGTGCACCATTATCTACACTGCAGTGCCTAATCACCCAAAGCCAGTCACAACGCCACAGTTGAAGAAGTCAATAGCTAATTCTGATGTCCTATTCAATAACAGTCTGCTATCACATGTACCTGCTGGGCAAGACCCTAGAAAGAGAAGCCACAAACAACTGCTGAAAAGTACATGCACTAAAGCAACCAACTCTATGACCATCAACAAGGGATCAGACGCGTGCTAGAGATGAAACAGCGGACAGGATCCTCACACAACCCTACATAAATGCGGCCAGTCACCACTGATACTCCTGAACCTATACACAGGACCCAATATGATGGATGACTTCCAGAACAACTGACTGTTGCCACAAGTGCCACCCTGGGTTAGATCCACTAGCTTCTCCATAGACAGGACAGATTCTGTGGAATCCCAAATGGGAAAGTCACAAATGGAGCAATGAGTTTATGGCTCTGTCCACCACTGTTCACAATTATATACATCCAGTATCTGTTTATTTCAACAGCATCAATGGAGCAATGGGTTTATGGTTCTGTTCACCACTTTTCAACATTTATATACGTCCAGTATGTCTTTTATTTGAACAACGTCATTTACAAGTCGAGTTGTGTGAGGATGAATCTCAGATCTTCATCCACTTGGAAAGTGAAGTTGGAAAACAAACGAATTGCACTGCTGTAGTGTCAAAGGTTGCCTGAATCACTACTTGAACTGGATGAGGAAAAGCGTTTTTTTCCTCGTCAAATCCAGATTAGAAATTCTAATATTGGGTCACCCTTGATGAAAAAAAATCAAATTTTCAGGACTCATTTGAGGTATTCACACACTAAAAATCCCATAAATAAATAGATACATAAATGAATGAATGGATAAATAAAATTATTCATTTCAAATAGCCATCAATGCCGACAGGAGTGTGAAAACTGTCTTAAAAGGTGAGGAGGCAACTCATGAAGTTATCTTTGACCCAAACCTAACATTAATGTTGTTGTAAAATCCATCACTTTCCATATGTCACTACTTTGAAAACTTCATTGCAGCCCCAACAGACCATTGAATCTGAACTAACCACAGTACCATTCCTAGGGCAAATGTGTTACTGTGATCTGATCACCACAGGACTAATCAAGAACCTCACTGGTGGACTACAACTCATACGAAACCAGGTAGCATGAATGAGCATTGAAAGGAGGAATACCACACAGATGTGTATGGCCATAAATTAGGTGGACAACCTTAGCATCAAGAATATAAGTGCTGGGAAATTCAAGGTGAAATGGTTTTTAAGCCTTTGGTACTCAATTGGAACTCCATTCCACAACCATGGGGATGGTGGCTGTGCCTGGGGACCATGGTATGGTCTGGTAGCCCAGACCCATCTCCCATTGGGTGCCAGGGTGGATCTTTCTGTTGGGTTGGCTGATGGTGGTTTGTTTTTAGGGGACCAGCTTTCATGCTGTCGTGAGGGAGCAGGAGGGCTCACCATGTAAAGGAGAACTTAAGGAGGGACACACAGGGGTTTCACCCGGGATAAAGTCAACTGAATTAGGTGATCTAAGGGGTTGTCAACCATAACGCAGACTCATCTTTAGAAATGTCAGAATGTGGTACGAGATTATCATTTATTAGTTGCGTCCAAACCATTATCCGCAATACTGTACATATTGTGTATTCATATAAGATAGTTCTTTATTGTTATGCCACGTTTGTGATGTGTAATAAATACGGCTGAGAAATGGTACATATTCCATAAAGCAAGAATGGAAGTGAGTACTGGTTACATTTTGCAGGATCAGACTGATGGTTTAGCAAGGGTTAATGTTGGAATGCCTGTGCTGATTGTGATTTGACTGGCCTCGATATGGTCCCTCTTCTGTAGATTTGAACACAAACTCTCCCATCAGCGAAGGTACTCAGCAATTGCCACCCAGAATGCAAGAGACTAAACTCAGTAAGCGCTCTTGGAGGAAGTAGCTTGAAAGATAGGATGTCCCACCTGCAACCTCAACTGCAGAATCACGCTTCCTATGCTTCAGGAAACTGCTGAAGACTGAACTGTTAAGATAATCATATGACTAAGAGCCGAGGCCCCCAAATTTAGCAACCAGCAACACCCGATGGCAGGACTCCAGCAGTGGGTGACAAATACAAAATTCAGAGTCCACAACCATAAAACTTACACCGTTACACTATGGCTTCCACTCAATGCAATGGCACAGCTGGCAAAGCTGGTGTAAAGGTTGGTAACTTGCAGGATCTCACTAGCTGCCATACAAAGCTCACAGTTTGCAATTCTTAGTCACAATAAGTATTTCTGACTGTACTGCATAACTGGTAAGTACTCCTGATTGTATTGCATGACTCTGACAAGTATTCTCAAATGTAGTGCATGACTTTAGCAAGTATTCCCAATTGTATTGCATGACTGACAAGTATTTGGAACTGTATTGCATGACTGATAAGTATTCTAGATTGTTCTGCATGACTCGTACAAGTATTGCCAACTGTATTGCACCCTTCTAATACGCATTCCTGATTGTATTGCATGACATTGACAGGTATTACTGACTGTATTGCATTCTGGATAGTATTGCATGACTTTGATCTACTGCATGACTCTGATAATTATTTCCAACTGTATTCCATGGCTGATGAGTATTCTTGAATGTACTGCATGACTTGTACAAGTATTGCGAATTGTATTACACAATGCTAGTACAGATTCTGGATAGTATTGCATAACTCTGACAAGTATTATCAGTTGTATTGCATAACTCTATCAAGTATTCTTGGTTGTATAACTTGATGCCCTGGCATGTATTCTCCCGGATATGAAGTGCTATAAATAATGCAACTGGACTCCCAAGGAAAGCGCCTTAGGCCCCATCCCCAGTCAGCCCAAGGCCACTGAATATCTCTGTGATCTAGGAGACTCAGGGGCCCCTCTTCACATCATCCCGCAGAAAAGCCCCATCATTTTGTGTTACGCCATTGCAAATAGCCATCTTGTACATGCAAAAGCATGACAATGAGATGGAGGCGGTTTTATATTGTAATTGTTGGGTATTGCACAATCCCAACATGTCTAATCTGGAGGCCCTGCTTATTTCTGGGATAGTCTTCAAAGGCCTCGAATCAGAATAACAACAACAAAACATTTCCAACACCGTCTTTCAATTTCAGCCAAATTCTAACGTGTGTTGTTTAAAGCACTGCCCAGGATGGTTAGTACAAATCCACGGTCTCGCGCCGGCATGTCTCCCCCCGCTCTCCATAGACACATCCTAAACTAGTGATTTCTCCTTACAAAACTGTCTAAAAACCAGTCCAGTCTCTGCTCTTCAGAATAGCAATCCTCTCATCAAGAAATGAAACGTTTGCCTTTAGCATCCCATGCACGCAGGAGTCACCCCGCCTCCCTCACCACAGGCAGAGCTCGAACCGATGAACAGGGGTGCGGATACTCACGGACGCAACGTGCCTTTTCGGGTGGGACGTTCCGGTACGGTGCTACTTGTATGTAGGTACGCAGTGCCGCATAACGCCCTCTTCCCTCGGAAACGTGCCGGTGTCCACTCCTTCACAGTGCTACGGGCAGCTTCTCTTAGTGGAAGAAGTGCTAAGTGCCTGTCCTGCAGCGCACCTCCCTCCGGCCAGAAGGCACTAGCTCGGCGAGTCGCGGCGCTGCTTCTCGGCACTGTGGCGAGAGGCTGCCCCTCGCGAGCCCTGCAGCCACCGAGGCATAAAGCCCCCGAGCACCATGTGTCACCTGCTCCTCACACACCCTCCTCAGCAGCCCGGAGCTCCTCCTCCCCAGTGCTAAATCAAACCAAGCCCCTGCACACGAGGCACTGCACCACATGTCGTGCAGACGGGGGCCTGGCAGCAGCACACTGGTGTGCAGTCCAGGCGGGCTCCTCTCCGGTGGAAATGGGAGGGTTCTCTGTCAGGCGGTCCCTAGGAAAGGCCGGCAATTGGAATTCACTTCTCAGGGCAAGTCTGACAGATTATTAACTCTGTAAACAATGGACTCCTCATCTGTCGAATGAAGCCTGCAAGTCACTGTGGCTACAGTAGGTAGTCTCTGCGTCCCCCAGGCGCAGCCGGACAGGTCACTATTTCACCCAGGACAATCCAGGCAAAGAAGGACAGGCAAAGAAGGACAAATGACTGACTCTACTTCACCCAGGACGTGGCAGACACGTGACTGACTCTGCTTCACCTAGGGAGAGACAGACGAGTGACTGACTCTACATCACACAGGACAAGGCAGACAGTTATTGGCTCTACTTCAAACAGACACGTGAATGACTACTTCACCCAGTGCGAGATGGACAAGTGACTGACTCTACTTCACCTACAAAGAGCCAGACAAGTGACTGACTCTACTTCAACCAGGACGAGACAGACACGTGAATGACTACTTCAACCAGTGCGAGACGGATAAGTGACTGACTATACTTCACCCAGGACGAGGCAGACACTTGACTGACTCTACTTCACCTAGGAAGAGACAGACGAGGGACTGACTCTACATCACCCAGGACAAGGCAGACAAGTTATTGACTCTACTTCAACCAGGACGAGACAGACACGTGAATGACTACTTCACCCAGTGCGAGACGGACAAGTGACTGACTCTACTTCACCCAGGTCGAGGCAGACAAGTGACTGACTTTACTTCACCTACAAAGAGACAGACAAGTGACTGACTCTACTTCACCCAGGACGAGGCAGACAAAGTATTGACTCTACTTCACCCAATGCGAGACTGACAAGAGGCTGACTCTGCTACATTAACGCCAGTTCTGATAGGTGACCGACTCTGGTGGCGACTGTCTCCACTCAAGCTGACCTTGGCAGATGGTTGAATCTACTCCAGTCGTGCAGATCCAGGTGGGTGACTGACTCCATGAAGGAGAGACTTAACCTAAATCAGACCGGACCTGACAGCTGGCTGATTCTGCTCTAGCCAGACCAGCCTGGCCGTAACCAACTTTGTAGATGGCAGACCTCATTCCAGTCAGGTAGAGTCCGAGCAGTGTTTCATTCATGTACAGTGAGGTGAGGTGGAAAAGGCACTGAACCCTTGTAGGCAGGGTCACTGAAATTATGCTATTATGCTGCTGCAGAGTTTTCCACGATGCATTTACCGCATTTGCCACATAATCAGGCCCACTGGAATTATCTGATTCTTTGCCTGTGGCGTTTTCCACACAATTATGGATTTACAACGTTTGCCACATAATACAGAACCTGCTGCATAATCCGCAGATTGTAATAAAAAAACATTTTGTTTCTAGCTAGAACGGATCAAAAGTTACTAAAGTTGCAGCAACCCGTGGTGTAGTGAGATGGAAGGAACTATGCAAACGTTGACTAGCCATCTTTCAGTTGCTTATTACTGTATTTGGATGTTAAACTGGTACTAATGAGATGAAACCTTTCCCCAGACAGTGTTAACATGTGACAAAATTGCTAAATTATGGAGGAGTACCATTACAAAAGGTGCCAGATTAGTTTGCATAATTTGCTTTTTCTTGCTGCATAAATTATTCACCCTCTCTGCATAGTTAGGTCCTTCACAAAGATTGAGTACCTGATTGTATCTGTGTGTTAAACTGGTACTAATGAGGCGAAAGCTTAGGCCAGACTGCTTTAACGTGTAACCATGAAGGAGTAATAAGGTTACATTATCACAAAATGCGCCGCATTATGCCCCATAATTGGCCTTTCTTGTTGCATAATTCAGTCAACCCTGGCTGCCGCATAATTTGGTCGTTGGCTGTCGCATAATTCCAGTGAGCCTAGTTGCTGCCTCGCACCAAGCCCTAATGTTTTTCCCCGAGGAACTGGCTTAAAATTATGGCAGTTACCTTGAAGGCCAGGCTGTCTCATCTTTAATCCATGCTGTTTCCCGCCAAATGGATATAATGCAAAATAATCCCAAATGTCTGGGTTTAGAAAACATCCCTACAAAATAAAACTGCGTACTTCCAGAAATTACCCCCGCTTTAAAACATTATTTTCTCTATAAAGTTCGAAAAGTACGACGATCCTAACTTCCTCTCCTGGTGTTGTCAAGTGCAAGATGGAAGTTGTCAGCACAGACTCAGCCAGCCCAAAACATCTTTCGCTACTGGGCCGTCCCACAAAAATTAACTAAATCTGATCGTGCAATAGCGTGCTTTTAAGACAGCGCTTACTGCCCTGATGCCTCGCGAGAAGTTAAAGAACAACATTACATATTACGCCAGTCAGTGGCTTTCAATGTATCAACCATGGAAGGATGAAAGGCTGAGCTGGTCCTGCGGAATTTGAAACTCCAACCTGGAAACTGGAAACAGCCCTGGACATACAGGACCAGAGAGAGCAAGCAAAGCTTTAGCCATAAAATTGCCACAAAAAGGCTCTAGGCTGCCAAGCACACACTGTCTCTGCAGTTAATGAACTAGTAAGACAATGGATTTTTAAAATTATGATCTGGTAGGAGTTATGTTCTGTGACTTGGGGCCAGATGTAGGAAACAGTTTGCGACTCGCAAACGGCAAAAATTGCCGTTTGCGAGTCGCAAACCGGAGTTTCCTATGCAGAAATGCATTTTGCGAGTCGGAACCGACTCGCAAAATGCATTTCTGACTCGCAAATAGGAAGGGGTGTTCCCTTCCTATTTGCGACTCGCAGTGGGATGCAATTCCATTTGCGACCGCGTACGCGGTCGCAAATGGAGTCGCAGTTACCATCCACTTCAAGTGGATGGTAACCCACTCGCAAATTGGAAGGGGTCCCCATGGGACCCCTTCCACTTTGTGAATGGACCCAAAAATATTTTTTCAGGGCAGGGAGTGGTCCAAGGGACCACTCCCTGCCCTGAAAAAATACCGAAACTAAAGGTTTCGTTTTTTTTTTTAAGTGCAGCTCGTTTTCCTTTAAGGAAAACGGGCTACACTTAAAAAAAAAAAAACTGCTTTATTGAAAGCAGTCACGAACATGGAGGTCTGCTGACGACAGCAGGCCTCCATGTTTGCGAGTGCCTATACTCGCTTTGGGGCCGCAATTTGCGACCCACCTCATGAATATTCATGAGGTGGGTCATTGCGACCCAATAGCGAGTCGCAGTTGGTGTCTGAGACACCGTACTGCATTCCAAATTGCGAGGTGTCAGAGTCCCTAGGGTGAGTGAAAGCAGGTGGGTTTCTGCACTTCTTAGGAGATCATGGCCCGCATGTCTTCACTTTTTTCCTCACTCTAAATATTTTACATTTTTCATTTTCAGGGTTACAAATATAAACAGACACGTCATACGAAGGCAGGCCCATTAATTATTTTGTGGGTCTGGGGGTCTCAGCAGAGACAGTTTAAACCCCTCTGCAGCCCAAGCAGCATTTGTGTTTTTATTTTTATCCAAAGCATTTGCTCCCAGAAGCAACTGGTTTAAAGCACCAGGGAAGGAAAACCAACGCGTCAGCTCAGCTGATAACCGCGACCTGTTGCTGTTGGCATAATCTGCCCTCCGAGGAGGGCACCGAACAATAGTCCTGTTGTGCTTCGGGGTAGCTCAGCCCGCAGTGACCCCAGCAGCTGCCACTGGCAGACAGACAGGTGCCCACTGACAGCCCCCGGTGCCCACTGACAGCCCGGCAGGGACGGGAGTACCAGGGCAGGCGTCAGAAGCGTGGAGGGGGGGTGTGAGGCCTAACTGCACCTGTACGGTGTATGGCACTGCGGATTACTAGGGGACACTGAGGATTTAATCATATCATTCTAAAAAGAACACTGCCGACTGGAAGCACTGTATATACCGTGTGACAACACTAGTTTTATCGACCTTGCGAGGATGAAGGTTTGAGTCAGCTATCGGAATCAAGAACGAATGCTAATTTACCAGCGGCTTTCTGTGCTAGAGTGAGTGACTAGTTGCATTTCTTAAGCACATTTGCAAAAGAGAATGGATCATCACAAAAACGGGTTCCTTAAACCTAAGAACTGTTTGCAAAAGATTGCTAGCTGCATATCGGTGTGTTTATTTTTACAGCACGGATCTCCACTTCCGTACTCGGACACTCTTGCGTTAGATGGACAACAGTGAGGCATGCTATACGTTGTGTTCATGCATTATACAGATGGTACCACGTAGAATAAACTCAGTGAACATACAAAATACTGCGTCATCTATGTGCTTTCCGTGACCTCTTAAAGGAGTGCGTTAGGCACACAACTCCTCACTGAATTGCACTATTGCTATCAAGTACGAATTCTTTATTCCTTGCGGCATGGTGCCACAAAAAGTATAAAACTCAAGCATGACCATCGCATCCTTTGCTTTTGCACCAGAAGGAGCCGGGAATAAGCAAGCCCTCCTCAACTCTTGACAAAGTTTGTTTGAAGGAGTTTTGTTGTATGGATTATTCGCTTCTGGCCACGAATCAACTGGACAAAACTCTCAAATTCATATCCAACACAATCTGTCTGACTGGCAGATCCCCGGCACCGCAGAATCCGATGTCGAAACTCCAGACGACTAAACTCCCTAGCCAGTCAACAGCAGGAAAGAGCCCGGGCTAGATATATCCTCCGCTAAGTTGCCAAGTGATCTGCTAACCACATTTATTTTGGTTTCAAATGGCAGCAGCGGGAACATTCCTTCCGAAACAGTATTTAACTGCGACCTCGCAGTTACTGAATTGGCTGCACTGTTCTTCGCCTTATGTTTAGCAGATGAATCCTGTCACTGGGAGGGCTGCGGGCCAGCATTATTGAAATATTGTGTAACAAAAATGTCGTAGCCGAAATATCGACTATCAAAATATAATGAAACATCATGAAAATATTGTGCAACAAAAGTGTTGTAGCCAGAATATCAGCTACCAAAATGTCATGAAAGAGAGTATTGGTAAGTATGGATTTTCTATTCGTATACTTCATTCCCCTTGAAGCTATGTACTTCAACAAGGTACATAACATGTGGAGTTAACAATGGTAAATCTATACTTAACTGTACTATCCTTCACAATATTTTTGTAGTTGATATTCTGGTAATTATATTTTTTTACAATATTTAATAGTCTAAGGGGCTGATTTAGATCTCGGCAGATGGGTTACTCTGTCACAACGTTGTCGGCTATCCCTTCTGCCGAAATATAAACCCCATAAGAAACAATGGGATTTATATTTTGGCGGACAGGTTACTCCATCATAACAGTGGCAGGTATCCCGTCTAGCAAAATATAAGTCCCAGAGGAAATAATGGGATTTATATTTCGGCGGATAGTATATCCGTCACCGTTGTGATTGTGTAACCCGTCCGTCATGTCGAAATCAGGCCCTATATGCAGTAATATATCCACTGTGACAACAAATTGAAAGATTAAGACATTTGGGAAGGAGAACACATCAGACCCTTTCCACAGCTCACAGACGTACACACCTCACAATTTTTACCGATACTTACAGCTGTGTAATGCCAAGAGAGCCCACAGGAATAGCATAGTTAACCTACCTGAACTCAGAAACGCGGAGTCAAAGATTGGGGGTATGGCTATTTCTAAACTGTGCTGTTCACTAATGACTAACACTGCTGACCCCTTAACATAGTTACGGGAAAGATGAGAACAAGATGTGGGCGCAGCGAGGACGCTAAAAATGCTCCCTAAGGTCGTTACTCTACGTATGCAACTGAGACTCATTCAACTGAGATATTAAAACTGAGTTTCTTAAAGCCCACCCATCTCAGCAAGTTGTGGACGGGGACAGACCCCAATTGCCGAAAGAGTAGGGTGGAGTTGGGCGCTTTCATCCAAGCAATATGGGAATGCCCGATATAATGATACTGGTCTAAGATCCACAAAACACGTCCTCGAAATATATAGGTAGGCTTGCTGTACCCGACCCTAGGAAGGCACTACTGGGCTTCATGGATGAGTGGGGTGATCGTACAGGCACAAACTTTTGACGGCCAATGGCAAGTGGATCAGCAGGAGGAACATTGCTCGTCTTTGGTGATCAGACAGGGCACTCCCATCGGGGAATGGACCTATAGAATGGACTATAGTGACAAAGAGAGTCGATATGCCTATAAACTCGGGGGTTGCCCACAAAAATATCAGTGTGTGTGGAGAACATGGCTGAAAAACAACCAGGGGTTGGATTCTGTCCTGTTGGGGGCATTGTCAATACGGGTAACCCTAAGGAAGTTATTGCCAGTCAATGATTATGACTTGAAGTACATGTACCTGCTGTATGTTGTTTTACGTGTTTTGAAAATAAATAAAAATAGTTGTAAATAAAATGTGTAAATACTTAGGGGTCCCATTTACAAGAATGTCACACAGTACAGTCACCTTGCCGCACTGCTCAACAGGGAAAGGGCAGGATTGCGCCGTATTTAAGGCAATACGGTGCATTCCTGCTTTTTCTCCTGCGCTGGCAAACTTTTGGCAGCCTAGCACCAACATAGGCACCCGTGCACCCTGATGCAAGGGTGCCCGAGTTGCATGCAGGATTGTTTTTGTGATATCTTCCTGCACAAACACCATCCTGCGAGGCATATACCTCTTTCTATGTGCGCTGCAGAAGGTAGCACAAATAGAAAGAGGAAGTATCAAGGAAAAATAAAGATATTTCTCCTTCTTACGCCTCACCTGAGAAGTCATATCTTCTTGGCTCATTCCCAGGTCTACCAGTTCTAGTAAATGTGGGAATATGTAAAAAACCATGGGAGTTGTTTGGGAACACCCACACAATGCCCATGGAACGCCTTCCCAGGGCAGAGTAAGGCAACAGTGATTTGTGCTGCTCTCCCTTGCTCTAGATATATAGATATTGGTGTTAAGATGCCTGAATCTTTCTTTGCAAGATTTTATATAACAAAAAACAGGTTTTTGTTGCATATATTGTTGGAAAAGCAGGCTTGCGAGGACCCCTCGAATTTCTCGAATCGCACGAACACATTTAATGGCTCTTGCCAATATATCTTTCTGAGTAACAACTTTATCAATACAATTCTGTCTCTCACAGCTAAAGGCTGTACACAGACAGATCAAGCTCCAATTTAATTATTCTTTTGCGTGTGAAACTGTGCAGCTGTCTTGATCCATGATAAAAATTGACACAAATTGGCTTCTATCTATTTGCAAGAGTTGTCAGTTTCGAAGCTATAGTCCTTCACCCTTGGGAGAACCATTCAGATGATAATGCCCAAAAACTGCTGTGAAAGTGTACTATATAGATGAAGACGGCTCAGCGAGCTACGCACTAGCGCTTGACTTCTGCTATAGTCTGTTTTTTATGAGCTTGAATGCAGTAAATTCAACTGAGCTTTCCATTCTTCTAAGCTGGATGAATTGTCTTCTTTGGGTAATAGTGACAACAAGTGCTTAGACATGACAGAAGTGCGATATTACGATCGATATAACAAAGGTTATTGTATTACTGCTCCAGATAACTGTACCAATGTATAATGTCCCTTTATTACAGGTCAGTGAATGGAGCCCAGAACACTTTGCTGTAGAATGATGCCTCCAGATTCCTGCACCATTTGAAATGCCCCAATTTATCATGCTAGAGAAAATGCTCCAAGTGACAGTTTTAATGAATTATTGCTCCCAGACCCCTATTTCCTCAAATGTGTGAGTGAATAATGCTTCCTGATTTCAATGTTCAATTATCACTTTCATGAAATAACTCCAGGTTTCTGGTTTGATACTGACCACTAAGCCAGGCAGACCTTTTAATGCAAAGGGGGGAATACAATCTAACTGGTTTAAAGTTAGTTAATGACAGATATTCTGCTGGAAGTTTACACTAGGCATGCCTCCTTTTTGTGACTGAGCTCTGTGACGTCCCCAGAAGCTGAAATCCTGACAAAACATCAGGGTCTTTCCCTATTACTCTCCCAATCTAGCATGGTCTTCATGATCAGCAGCCCAATTCTCTTCAAGACTACACCCTCCCCTCTCAATACCAGTCTTTGCTCTCAAGTCCTCATATCCTTCTTTTCCAGATGCTCTTCATTGCTGCCTTACTCAAAGCCCAAAATGGCCTATCCACTGACCCTCACCAATGGTCAGGGCAGGCTTTGCAATGACAACGGTGGCCTTGTCAACGTCAATGGTGGTCTTCTCATAGCTACTTCTGAGGAGATACCTAGAGGTCCACTGACTTCAGACCTCAAAGACTTTTTGGGTTTCTCTGCTCAGTTCGACAAAACACTAGCATGCCACTGCTGATACACAAATGGCCACACATTGGGCCAGATGTAGGAAACTGTTTGCGACTCGCAAACGGCAAAAATTGCCGTTTGCGAGTCGCAAAACGCAGTTTCCTATGCAGAAATGCATTTTGCGAGTCGGAACCGACTCGCAAAATGCATTTCCGACTCGCAAATAGGAAGGGGTGTTCCCTTCCTATTTGCGACTCGCAGTGGGATACAATACCATTTGCGACCGCGTACGCGGTCGCAATTGGCATCGCAGTTACCATCCACTTCAAGTGGATGGTAACCCACTCGCAAATTGGAAGGGGTCCCCATGGGACCCCTTCCAGTTTGTGACTGGACCCACAAATATTTTTTCAGGGCAGGGAGTGGTCCAAGGGACCACTCCCTGCCCTGAAAACATTCCGAAACTAAAGGTTTCGTTTTTTTTTTTAAGTGCAGCTCGTTTTCCTGTAAGGAAAACGGGCTACACTTAAAAAAAAAAACTGCTTTATTGTTCAAGCAGTCACGAACATGGAGGTCTGCTGACGACAGCAGGCCTCCATGTTAGCGAGTGCCTATACTCGCTATGGGGCCGCAATTTGCGACCCACCTCATGAATATTCATGAGGTGGGTCATTGCGACCCCATAGCGAGTCGCAGTCGGTGTCTGAGACACCGAACTGCATAGCAATTTGCGACTTGCAAATTGCGAGTCGTAGGGACTCGCAATTTGCAAGTCGCAAATTGCCGTTTTGCTACATCTGGCCCTTAGTGCCTGTGTTATCTCTTCTGGTATGCCAACAGCTTAATCTCTCAAAAGGATGGAACTTGTGGACCTTATGGACTTGATGTGTGTAGCTCTATCAGGGTTTTTCCTAATCTGTTACACATCATGATCTTGAGGAGCTAAGGTGGCAAGGTGCACAAAGATAGTGTTGGCTCACCCCACAACCAGAGTACCATCACTCATACCCATTCTGTTTATTTAATGCTTCACTTCTAAGGGATCACAACATTTGCCTTTTTTTCCAGGGATTTCACTTCCCTTCAACCTAGCTAGCTGCTCACAATATTCCAGTGTAAGTCACCTTTGTTTGAGGACTAATTTAATCACTCATTTGTGTTTTACCTGGGAATTTAAATTCCTCCAAACATGGTCAAAGGATGCAAAGAGATCTCATAGACATCCTCTTCAAATGTTCCACATAGGCGTTCACTCATGCTGACAACTTCTCATCTCAGAGCTTACTGTGTGTGAGGCATTAACAGGAATGGGTTGCTACAGTTATTTTGAGCATCCTTTAAGCTACTTCTGAGAAACTTGATAAAAGAAAAGAAAATCTGATTTATTTTACCTGATAAGTCAGTGAGCACGCACTTAGTTCAGGAAACTCATCTCATTGTAGTGCTGTGGTTTTCTCGACAAAGCGTGAACCACCAAAAAGGTTGTTTTTTTACTATTAAATGTGTTTTGTGTGATTCAAATGTGAGCATTAGCTCTAAAATAAAACTAACAGTGAACTTCTTTGGAAAAACCTGCTATAGTGGGACTCAATGGCCATTTCGCTTGCTTAGGGATTTTGGAGCAAAGGTGGTATGGTGTGCAGCACTCTGGAAAGGTGCATGCATCCAAGGTTTGGTGGTGCATTGCAATGTGGCCTTCTAGCGGGAAGCAAATTGTGTTGCTCTGCTGGGCCATGGGAAGGCGCAGAGTTTGAGATAGGAAGCTTCATGCATCTCGTTAGACTACAGACATCTTAGCAGCCATCTTGGCTGGATGGACGCAATAGTGTGATGCTCTAAACCACATTGCTATTGCCGGTTATTTTGTATTGCTTGTCGAGGAGTTGAGTGTTTTTAATCTGTGCTTCCCTATGTGAAGGGGAGGCATCGTTGGAGAATTTCTGTCTTTCAGCAAATGCTAACCTCCATTTGACAAGGGTTCTTCTTTCTGGTGAATTTAGCAAAGATTCTGGAAAGAGACATCCATTTGCCTGATTTCGAGCAGTTTCATTGATGTAATGTAGTTCTCTTTTGCTTGTAAGACATTTCAAGCATTGGTTCTCAGTGGTACTTGAGAAACTTGAGTGAATTTCAGGCCGCAGAATGAGGGGTGTTAGATCTGGAATCCATGGTGTGATTCCCCCTAATTGTTTGCCTCTGATCTCCTGTTTTCTGACTTCATTTTTGCTGACTCTTAGGATTCTGGGCACTTTACCACTGCTTATCAGTGCTAAAGTGCAGGTGCTCTGTATTCTAAAACATAACATTGACTTCTCCACAATTGGCATATTTAATTTACCTCTAAGTCTCTGGTAAAGTGCACTATATGTGACCAGGTCCTGTAAATTAAATGCTACTATTGTGCCTGCAGCACTGATTGTGCCACCCACTACAATAGCCTTTTCAAACATGTCTCATGCCCACAACTGCAGAGCCTTTGTGCAGTTTCAAACTGCCATTTCGACCTGGCAGGTGTATCCACTTGCCAGGCCTAAACCTTCCGTTTTAGGTCGAGCCTAGCTTAGCGACACATTCGATATACTTTGTGGGCATCAAGTTCACCCATTGCTTTTTATTTGTCTATGTCAGTGTCCTTTAAAAATCTTTGCTTGCTAATGGTCAACCCTTTTTGGGCCTCTTTTTTGTCTTTTATTTCCTACCACAGAGTACTGGCCAAGTAATGTATCCTTATGCTTTGCTTGCTTATTTGTTTGTTTGGGGGACTATTCTATTACTTCTTTCCTGCTCGTATTACACTGTGGGTGAATTTGCATTTGTGCAGGCTACTTGAAAAGTTATAAGATGTATGCAAAACCTCAGTGTCAGTCCACGCTCACATTTGTCTGCTCTCCAGGACTGCAGGGTTTAATGTGCTGACAGCCCACGAGAAGTGTTTGCAGGTCTTTGAGGGGAACCTGCAGCCACCATCTTACCCCAGCGTGGTGTCCTGTCTTGCAGCAGCAGCCTGCCCATGAACCCGGAGCATGAGCAGTCCAGGCCACGCTTGTCAGTGTCAGTCCATGCTCACATTCCTCGGCTCTCTGGACATGGAGGGGTTAATGTACTGGCAGACCCCATGAAGTGTTTACAAGCTGTGATCCAAACGGTCACTATTTCATGATTTTAAAATGGGTGCAAACTTTACTCCGGAAGTAATTAATTGCATTAAAAGTCACTTAACACCGTGTTCTCACCACACCCTTTACCATCAAATGCATATACATTATATTCAGACTATGACCACTTTGAATGTGAATTTTTCTGGGTTCCTCGTATTTAACGTCATGAATTCAGCATGTACGTGCAATCGATTTTATAACTAAATTATTTCCTATCAAGTCAAGTCAAGTCAAAGAAGTCTTTATTCGATATTTCATCATAAAAGACATGCTACACGTCATAATACTTATAAAATTGTCAGTGCTAATGATTATAACAATAAATACAATATTTCATAAAAGCTACTAAGAACGTATTAAATCTATCTAATGCATCATTTGTTAAATATTTTAACATAATAATAAAAAGGAGTACATTACTTTAAAAAGGCTCAGTTCTAAAATTCAGGATAATTTACTTATCTAAAACATGTAGCTGTTTTAGTGATTCAAAACGAATTATCCATGCCCACCCCAGGAATTTGGCCACCCCTATTGCTATAGTAGGTGAAGGATCAGTTTTAAGGATCCTACAAGCAGTCTCGGCCGATTGTGTGCCCAGACTTTTGCATAGGGGTACCAACCACTTCTTCCTTGGGGCAGCATATAATGGACAAACAAAAAACAAATGCCTCACATTTTCCCGCATTTCAGTACACAATGGGCATTTATCTGGGCCACCAGTACCCCAGGTGGAGGTTAAACACCTTAATGGTAATGAGCCCACTCTAACTTGGTGATATAATTTACGGTCCATGGGTTTTGTTATAACATCCCAGTACTTTTCAATTGCAGAGGCATCTTTCACGTGTAAAAATGTTGTTGTAAGGGAACTACCTATAAGGGATGAGTGTCTTGTGCCTACCACCCATTCCCAATATAGTTGTTTCAGCACTTTTTTTGAAGGAAAGGTGGCTGAGTCAGGGTTGTGCCAAAGGGCACCTAGACCCATGGCACAAAGAGTGGTTCTAACACCCTTAAACCAGCCAATCTTATCAGATCCTAGGGTGTCCCTTACCTCGAGACATGCTTTCGCATATAATAACAGCTCTGGGGTAGACCACAACCTCCGCCAGAAGGCCAAGGGCCGAAATCTGGCTTGGTCTTCCACCGGTTGGAGCCCAAGGTCATAAAGGAGCGGAATACGTGGGGATGACCTCGGAAGACCAACCGCCCCTCTTGTAAATCTGTTTTGGGCCAGCATCAGTCGGTCCAGATTGCTATAACCCCAAAGCTCTGCCCCATACAAGACTGAGGGAAGAATTTTTGACCCATAGATTTCCATAAGTGGGGACATCGGGCGGGTAAATGATCTTTTATATTCCTTAAGAAGGGCTCCGCCTAGTTGAGCATGTTTAAGTGCTTGGATATCAATCTGGGGTTTCCAACTAAAATTGTCACTAAAATGCACACCCAGATATGTAAATTCATTAGTTTGCTCAAGAATAGCATCATACATTTTGACCCTTGCCACAGTTTGTGTTCGACCTCTTAGTACCATAAATTTTGTTTTAGAAACATTTACTTCTAGCTCCTTCTCGTCACAAAATAACTCAAATCTGAGTAGGGCCTGTTGGAGCCCTTGCCTAGTCTTTGATAATAACAAGGTATCATCCGCGAACATGAGCAATGGTACTTTCATTCCCGCTATCTGGGGAGCATCCGTGGGATGTGTTGCAAAATATTTGGTAACCCCGTTAATAAACAGGGAAAACAAAGTGGGAGCCAGGACACATCCTTGTCTAACACCTTTCAAAACATGGAACCTGTCCGTAACCTCGCCAGGCTTACCCCAGCGGACTTGGGCATAGGTGTGTGCATGAAGATTCACTAGGAGTCGCACTAGAGCCCTGGGCATTCCCTGTTCCAGTATGCAATCCCATAATTTAGGCCTAGGAACCAAGTCGAATGCAGATCTTAGATCCACAAAAGCTGCATATAACTTGCCCTTACCCAAAAAAACTGTTTTCCAATATAAGAGGGCAAAACGAAAGGCTTGATCAAGGGTGCTTACATGAGGTCTAAAGCCCGCCTGCAACGGAGTCAAAATATCTGAGTCTGTTATCCATTCCTGTATCCTCCCTAAGACGAGGCGCGCTATAATTTTTTGGATCGCATCAATAAGGCTGATAGGCCGGTAGTTTGAGGGTACTGAGCGATCGCCTTTCTTGTATATAGGAAGGATTTCTGCCCCATACCATGAATCAGGAATTTTAGCGCCTGCAGCAACTGCATTCGCCAGGTGGAGTATATTTCCTATCACATGTGTGCGTGTTTGGAAATTATTTTATTGTGTTAACGCTTTTTTAGAAACTGCTTCTTGGAGCTCGGTCTGGCGGGTTAAGGCTAACCCCCTCCAGGAAAACCCTCTCCCGCCATAGTGTCACCAAGCAGGGTGATGCATGTTGGTTGAGAAAGCAAATTAACCAGAGCCCTCTACCCATCTGGAGGTGCTGCTGACAAACTTCAAGGACTGGGCTAATACAATAAACAACAGAACTACATTTAATATACAATGCAAAGCAGGGATGAGGCAGCACGGATAGTGAGTACACATGGGGAACCAGATGGAAACATACAAACATACATTCATCGTACACTACATGCACCAACATAATCATGAACTGAAGAGCATTTTTTAGGACGTATACAACTATTAGAACATGAAAAAAATGTCAGTAGATGGGAGTTCACATAAAATTAAGTATTTCCATATTGCTGAGAAAGTTAGTTTTGCAAAGCTTTGCTCGTGTTTTATGAATGTAGCTTTTTTTGGACTCATGGTGTTGTTTTTTTTAAAATCAAAATGCATTCTAATGAAGGCATGTGCTCATTATTAGAAATTTTCACAATTTCCGTGTGCTGTTCTGGCAATGTGAATAGCGTTTGATCTGCCCACTTTTTATGTTAATTGGTACGTCCTAACAGTACAGTGTATAGCATCAGCCTATAGGCAGTTGTGTAATATGACCTGCATTTGTTGAAGGAGAGTGACTTTTCTTAAAATGTACATTGTACATCAAAATGCCCAACTTGCTCTGAGCGCCATTGTAAACAGTGTTGCAAATCATGTTCTTATGCTGTCACATTTTTTTAGATGATGCAGGAAAAAGGTGGCTGTAAAGCACAATAAACGTCCATGGAATGGTAATGAATTCAAAGTCACATTGAGAGACTCCAGTTCATGGATGACAGCAAAGCTGCAAAACTTTGCCCTGGTAGAAGTCTGCCATAATGTAATATGTGCACCCAACACATTTCTTTTCAGCAGCGACACAACACGCTGGATAATGTGCTGCATGGCTACACACTCATAAGGTCCAACAGGTGAGACCTATTAGGTATGCCAATGCTTGTTATTACATGTAAGTCACCCCTAAGAAAGGCCCTAGTTAGCTCCAAAGGCATGGTACAGAGTATTTTAAAAGCTAGACATGTATGTTTAAGTTTAACATGCCCAGATAGTAAAAAACTCTTACATTTGTTTTTCACTATCTCTCCCATAGGATAGCATTGGGATTACCTCAAAACATCGTTTATGTGTAATTTACAATTGGGAAGAGATAAACAAAATATGGAGTTTGGTATCTCTGGACTCATAATTTAAAAACACAACTTAGGGTGAAGTCGGATATACAATTGTAAGCCTGAAAATGCCACTTTTAAAAAGTTGGCATCCTCTTAATTTAACTATTCTGTGCCTCTGCCTGTTTCTAAAAACCCATCTGGGCTGGGTGACAGCCACACTTTATGAATTCCCTCTAGACAGCCAAAAACACAGGACACTCAGCTGCATCTGCTTTCTTCTGCATAATGATGGGTCTTCCTGGGCAAAGGGAAGGGAAGGGGAGGGATTGACACTTACACTTCAATAAGGAGTGTCCTGTCTCAACACAAAGGAGTGATTACCACCCACAGATAGCCTGGCAAACAGGGGTAGGATGAAAGGGACTTGTGTGAACTTCAAAGGCCTAATTTGAAGTCTCTCCCACATCAAAGGCATGTCTGGGTATAAGTACTGGACCCCAAACCCCGGCAGATCAGATCTCTACTGGAACCAAGGACACTCTACTAGGAAAAAAGACTGCTGTGCTCCCAAGAGAGAATGCCACTCTACTACTGCATTGCTGTGATGGTCTACTGCTGCTGTGTGCTGTGCTGTAAGAGGGACTGCCACTTTGCTGCTTGCTCTGCTGTGTTGGCCAGCAGTCTGCTGCTTCTGCCCTGCAGTAATAAAGACTGGTCTTGCTCTCCACATCCCTAAACCCAAGAATCTCCAAGGGCTTGCTGTTTTGCCCCCTGTTTTCCTGCAGTCTCAGGAACATCAAAGACTGCGTGCAACTCTCCTGGTGTTGCTGGACTCTGCCATTTGTGAGTCCTCCACTAACTCTGAGCGCACCAAAAACACTGTGCCCCAAGCATGGTAAAAATATCAAAGTATCAGGTCCTCGCCAACAATGCATTCCTCCATTAAAAGGTATTGTTCAGTGTGAGAAGGTAGCCTCTTTCTAGCCTTGTTACCCCCACTTTTGGCCTGTTTGTGAGTGTATGTCAGGGTGTTTGTCACTGTTTTCACTGTCTCACTGGGATCCTGATAACCAGGCCTCAGTGCTCATAGTGAAAACACTATGTTTTCAGTATGGTTGTTATGTGTCACTGGGATCCTGCTGGTCAGGACCCCAGTGCTCATAGGTTTGTGGCCTATATGTATGTGTCACTGGGACCCTGTCACACAGGGCCCCAGTGCTCATAGGTGTGCATGTATATGTTCCCTGTGTGGTGCCTAACTGTCTCACTGAGGCTCTGCTAACCAGAACCTCAGTGGTTATGCTCTCTCATTACTTTCAAATTGTCACTAACAGGCTAGTGACCAATTTTACCAATTTACATTGGCTTACTGGAACACCCTTATAATTCCCTAGTATATGGTACTGAGGTACCCAGGGTATTGGGATTCCAGGAGATCCCTATGAGCTGCAGCATTTCTTTTGCCACCCATAGGGAGCTCTGACAATTCTTACACAGGCCTGCCACTGCAGCCTGAGTGAAATAACGTCCACGTTATTTCACAGCCATTTTTACACTGCACTTAAGTAACTTATAAGTCACCTATATGTCTAACCTTTACCTGGTAAAGGTTAGGTGCAAAGTTACTTAGTGTGAGGGCACCCTGGCACTAGCCAAGGTGCCCCCACATTGTTCAGAGCCAATTCCCTGAACTTTGTGAGTGCGGGGACACCATTACACGCGTGCACTACATATAGGTCACTACCTATATGTAGCTTCACCATGGTAACTCCGAATATGGCCATGTAACATGTCTATGGTCATGGAATTGCCCCCTCTATGCCATCCTGGCATTGTTGGTACAATTCCATGATCCCAGTGGTCTGTAGCACAGACCCTGGTACTGCCAGACTGCCTTCCTGGGGTTTCACTGCAGCTGCTGCTGCTGCCAACCCCTCAGACAGGCAGCTGCCCTCCTGGGGTCCAGCCAGGCCTGGCCCAGGATGGCAGAACAAAGAACTTCCTCTGAGAGAGGGTGTGACACCCTCTCCCTTTGGAAAATGGTGTGAAGGCAGGGGAGGAGTAGCCTCCCCCAGCCTCTGGAAATGCTTTGTTGGGCACAGAGGTGCCCAATTCTGCATAAGCCAGTCTACACCGGTTCAGGGACCCCTTAGCCCCTGCTCTGGCGCGAAACTGGACAAAGGAAAGGGGAGTGACCACTCCCCTGACCTGCACCTCCCCTGGGAGGTGTCCAGAGCTCCTCCAGTGTGCTCCAGACCT
The DNA here is from genome assembly GCF_031143425.1 of Pleurodeles waltl. Classification (NCBI taxonomy): domain Eukaryota; kingdom Metazoa; phylum Chordata; class Amphibia; order Caudata; family Salamandridae; genus Pleurodeles; species Pleurodeles waltl. The sequence goes on from NC_090446.1 coordinate 226,263,530, forward strand.
CTGCCATCTTGGAAACAGAGGTGCTGCTGGCACACTGGACTGCTCTGAGTGGCCAGTGCCACCAGGTGACGTCAGAGACTCCTTGTGATAGGCTCCTTCAGGTGTTAGTAGCCTTTCCTCTCTCCTAGGTAGCCAAACCCTCTTTTCTGGCTATTTAGGGTCTCTGTCTCTGGGGAAACTTCAGATAACGAATGCATGAGCTCAGCCGAGTTCCTCTGCATCTCCCTCTTCACCTTCTGATAAGGAATCGACCGCTGACCGCGCTGGAAGCCTGCAAACCTGCAACATAGTAGCAAAGACGACTACTGCAACTCTGTAACGCTGATCCTGCCGCCTTCTCGACTGTTTTCCTGCTTGTGCATGCTGTGGGGGTAGTCTGCCTCCTCTCTGCACCAGAAGCTCCGAAGAAATCTCCCGTGGGTCGACGGAATCTTCCCCCTGCAACCGCAGGCACCAAAAAGCTGCATTACCGGTCCCTTGGGTCTCCTCTCAGCACGACGAGCGAGGTCCCTCGAATCCAGCGACACCGTCCAAGTGACCCCCACAGTCCAGTGACTCTTCAGCCCAAGTTTGGTGGAGGTAAGTCCTTGCCTCACCTCGCTGGGCTGCATTGCTGGGAACCGCGACTTTGCAAGCTACTCCGGCCCCTGTGCACTTCCGGCGGAAATCCTTCGTGCACAGCCAAGCCTGGGTCCACGGCACTCTAACCTGCATTGCACGACTTTCTAAGTTGGTCTCCGGCGACGTGGGACTCCTTTGTGCAACTTCGGCGAGCACCGTTTCACGCATCCTCGTAGTGCCTGTTTCTGGCACTTCTCCGGGTGCTACCTGCTTCAGTGAGGGCTCTTTCTCTTGCTCGACGTCCCCTCTCTCTTCAGGTCCAATTTGCGACCTCCTGGTCCCTCCTGGGCCCCGGCAGCATCCAAAAACACCAAACGCACGATTTGCGTGTAGCAAGGCTTGTTGGCGTCCATCCGGCGGGAAAACACTTCTGCACGACTCTCCAAGGCGTGGGGGATCCATCCTCCAAAGGGGAAGTCTCTAGCCCTTGTCGTTCCTGCAGTATTCACAGTTCTTCAGCCTAGTAAGAGCTTCTTTGCACCAACCGCTGGCATTTCTTGGGCATCTGCCCATCTCCGAGTTGCTTGTGACTTTTGGACTTGGTCCCCTTGTTCCACAGGTACCCTCAGTCAGGAATCCATCGTTGTTGCATTGCTGATTTGTGTTTTCCTTGCATTTTCCCTCCAACACGACTATTTTGTCCTTAGGGGAACTTTAGTGCACTTTGCACTCACTTTTCAGGGTCTTGGGGAGGGTTATTTTTCTAACTCTCACTATTTTCTAATAGTCCCAGCGACCCTCTACAAGGTCACATAGGTTTGGGGTCCATTCGTGGTTCGCATTCCACTTCTGGAGTATATGGTTTGTGTTGCCCCTATCCCTATGTTTCCCCATTGCATCCTATTGTAACTATACATTGTTTGCACTGTTTTCTAAGACTATACTGCATATTTTTGCTATTGTGTATATATATCTTGTGTATATTTCCTATCCTCTCACTGAGGGTACACTCTAAGATACTTTGGCATATTGTCATAAAAATAAAGTACCTTTATTTTTAGTATAACTGTGTATTGTGTTTTCTTATGATATTGTGCATATGACACTAAGTGGTACTGTAGTAGCTTCACACGTCTCCTAGTTCAGCCTAAGCTGCTCTGCTAAGCTACCATTATCTATCAGTCTAAGCTGCTAGACACCCTATACACTAATAAGGGATAACTGGGCCTGGTGCAAGGTGCAAGTACCCCTTGGTACTCACTACAAGCCAGTCCAGCCTCCTACATTGGTTGTGCAGCGGTGGGATAAGTGCTTTGAGACTACTTACCACTCTTGTCATTGTACTTTTCATAAGAGAAAAATATACAAAACAAGGTCAGTGTATATACACATAGCCAAAAAGTTTTGCATTTCCTCTTTTCACTCTTTTCTAAGTGCTGAAAAGTACTTCTAAACTTTCAAAAAGTTCTTAAAAAGTTTAAAAAGTTTTTTTTTCTGTCTTTCCAAAAAGTTCTGAAAACTTTTTTATCTTTTACTATCACTTTAACTCTCTCTAAAAAATGTCTGGCACAGGCCAAAAAGTTGAACTGTCCAAACTTGCATATGATCACCTTAGCTGGAAAGGAGCAAGGAGTCTCTGCATAGAGAGAGGTTTGAGTGTAGGGAAGAATCCTTCCTTAGAACTGTTAATTAATATGCTTAGAGTACAGGATAAGGCCATAAGTGCCCAATCTGTAGAAAAAGTAGCTAATGGTTCTCAATCTGATCCAGGGACTCCCCCAGGAAAAGGTTCAGGAAAGAAACTTCTCAGCCTGCCCATTACTAGACAGTCTAGCATAGTTGGTACAGAGGTTGAATCACATCATACTGATGATGTGCTCTCACATTATGCTGGTAGCCAAGCTGTTAGGGTGCCCTTGGTAAGGGACAGGTCTCCTTCTGTTCATTCCCATCATACCTCTGTATCTAGAAATGTCCCTCCCACCCACCCTGATGACAGATTGTTAGAAAGGGAACTCAATAGATTGAGAGTGGAACAAACCAGACTGAAGCTCAAGAAGCAACAGCTGGATTTGGATAGACAGTCTTTAGAAATAGAGAGGGAAAGACAGAAAATGGGTTTAGATACCCATGGTGGCAGCAGCAGTATTCCCCATAGTCATCCTGCAAAAGAGCATGATTCCAGGAATCTGCATAAGATAGTTCCCCCTTACAAGGAGGGGGATGACATTAACAAGTGGTTTGCTGCACTTGAGAGGGCCTGTGCTGTACAGGATGTCCCTCAAAAGCAGTGGGCTGCTATCCTATGGCTATCATTTACTGGAAAAGGTAGGGATAGGCTCCTTACTGTAAAAGAAAATGATGCTAACAATTTCCAAGTTCTTAAGAATGCACTCCTGGATGGTTATGGCTTAACCACTGAACAGTACAGGATAAAGTTCAGAGATACCAAAAAGGAGTCTTCACAAGACTGGGTTGATTTCATTGACCATTCAGTGAAGGCCTTGGAGGGGTGGTTACATGGCAGTAAAGTTACTGATTATGAAAGCCTGTATAACACAATCCTGAGAGAGCATATACTTAATAATTGTGTGTCGGATTTGTTGCACCAGTACCTGGTAGACTCTGATCTGACCTCTCCCCAAGAATTGGGAAAGAAGGCAGACAAATGGGTCAGAACAAGGGTGAACAGAAAAGTTCATACAGGGGGTGACAAAGATGGCAATAAGAAGAAAGATGGTGAAAAATCTCAAGATAAGCATGGGGATAAGGGTAAAACCAAAGATCCCACTTCAAATCTTAAACACTCTCCAGAGGGTGGGGATAAAACAAATTCTTCCTCTTCTTCCCAACCTGCACACATTAAAAAGCCTTGGTGCTTTGTGTGTAAAAATAGAGGCCATAGGCCAGGGGATAAGTCCTGTCCAGGTAAACCCCCTGAGCCTACCACCACTAATACATCAAGCTCTAGTGCCCCTAGCAGTAGTGGTACTAGTGGTGGGACTGCTGGCAACAGTCAAGCAAAGGGTGTAGTTGGGTTCACTTATGGGTCCATAGTGGAAACTGATGTAATCAGTCCCAAGACAGTTTCTGTCACACCTAGTGGCATTGGCCTTGCCACACTGGCTGCTTGTCCCCTTACAATGGATAAGTACAGGCAGACAGTTTCAATAAATGGTGTTGAGGCCTTGGCCTACAGGGACACAGGTGCCAGTTTCACTTTGGTGACTGAAAACCTAGTGCCTCCTGAACAACACATCATTGGACAACAGTATAAGATTATTGATGTCCATAACTCCACTAAGTTTCTTCCCTTAGCTATAATTCAGTTTAGTTGGGGTGGAGTTACTGGCCCTAAGCAGGTGGTGGTATCACCTAGCTTACCTGTAGACTGTCTCTTAGGTAATGACCTAGAGGCCTCAGGTTGGGCTGATGTAGAGTTTTATGCCCATGCAGCCATGCTGGGCATCCCTGAGGAATTGTTCCCTCTCATTTCAAGTGAAATGAAAAAGCAAAGGAGAGAAGGCCTGAA